>NC_139242.1:8729822-9274822 GCF_977018435.1 Lepisma saccharinum | reverse complement strand
ATTCATCTTAGCGACCTACAAACTATGTATTCCACACTAATATCGGTCGTTTTCGATTCTTTTACATGTTTCCCCCTCCCACCTCACCCCTAAGGGTGCCAGGGGTGTCTTACCCCACAGTAGTTCTTTCGAGATTGCAAGTGATATGTGATTCAAGTTTGGTTGAAATCTGTCCAGGCGTTCGAGAGTTATGCCGGAACGAACATACACACATGCACACATACATCCATTTTTATAAAGGGTGTAATTTTAATGACAACCACGGACCACCGAAACGTATAGAGGACATCAAAGCAAACAACTTATCTCAGTAACATTTTTCTCGTTGGTGCATCGTTTCGGCGCTACAGTTGTTAAAAAAAGCTCGTTTTGCCGCCTGAATGCTGGCAACCACACACAACATTTGATTGCATTTGTGACGTCATATCTCGTCGTAAAGCGATGCGTTCCGGGGTTGCCAGGAACACACATATTCTGTGCAAAATGACATAGCTACAATCAGCCACAATATTATGTACCGTAAAACAAAACGAGTAAACATATTCTGTAACCTAACAGGAAGTAAACAGACGATACGAAAAATGGTAGAAAGAAAATGGAATTCAAGTAAAAGTGGTCATATCGAATTTTGTCTCAGCTTACATGTCAAATATTTGCAAATCTAGTTATCTACAATTTGGCTATCCACTTCGTCCTTCTGATACTAGTTGTCTGTGACACACTGAACAGATGACAAAATAGAAATGAAAGAACTCAAAATTTCAAAGGTAAGCAACACATAATATAATGTATATTCAGGGCATTATGAGGCAAGTGACAAAAATGGTTGAAAATACAGGGATATAAGTAGTAGTAATTCAAGCTGTCCGACGACTGTGTTTATGCACCGGATACACATGTAATAATTTGCAACTGTGAACAGGGCAGTATATTCGCTACTTATTCATAATTAGATTGTTACTGTGGTTGTACGTATTTTAGCCGAAATGTAACAAGTAACAACGTGAACCTCGGATACTTCCGTTATTAGGAAAAAAGTACCACAAGGCATCTGGACACAAACCTGTAGATATCAACCTTGCAACGAGATTTGCAAATATTTGACATGTAGCTGTGCGTAAACAGTCATATTTAAGCTGTAAGTCCAATATCATTTATTGTTGTTGATATTTGACATGTAGGCTGAGACATAATCCGATATTGACACTTCATTTTCAATACGTTTTTACCATTTCTCATCGTTGGTTCACCCCTCACTTCCCCTGAGATGACTGTTGATCTTCTGGCTGGTAGACTATGATGTTCGGTCTACTGGACGCGTTTCTCGCTTCGTTTTAAGCTAATAATGTGGTTGCTAGTTTTGTCATTTTCCACCAAAATTTGTGTGTTCCTTGCAACCCTGCCGTACTCTGTTTCGCAGGAAATGACGTCACAGATACGATCAATGTTGTGTTGAGTTGCTAGCATCCAGGCGGCAAAACGGTCCTTTTTGAACAGCTGTAGCGTCGAATCGACGCACCAACGAGAAAAATGTTACTAAGAAGAGTTGTTTGCTTTGATGTCCTCTATACGAATCTGTGATCCGTGGCCGCCATTAAAATGACACCCTGTATATTAGATAGATAGATTGGTTTTAGCTGTTACACCAGTTCTACACGAAGTGTCTTCCGAATTTGATTATTACAGAAATTATACTTTTTTTTACATAACTGTTAAGATTAATACCTCATGTAGTAACACTTTTCTGATTAAATATAATTTTACTACACGTTAGAGTTATTGGAAAGTTATTATCAGATTTGATTTTACGTTGTAAAAAATTTTAATATTATCCATTAATTTTTACTTTCTCGATGTAAGTTGTGTCACCCTAGACGACTACACGTTTTTAAGCCTTAATTGAGCCATGTGTATAAAACAGTCTGTGGTCAACTCTGTTTCTTTAAATTATGTTTAAAAAATATTTTATTGTCAATATCATACATGTAAAAAAATCACTCTATAAAAGGGGAATGCTTTGTAAATTTGGGAACACTCTCCTGCTTGCTGATAGGCTTGTGATTCAGGGGATGTTTGGGGAAATATCTTGCCGCGCTCTTTGAGGCGGCTTTTGTGAACACCAAGGAGAGGATTTCAAACTCAGATTCCCAAAGGTGCTCTTCCTGCATCATCATCAGAAGACCAGGGTTTTTAACTATATAGTATAACTAATAGGTTTCGGCACCCAAGTTATATCAGGTGATTTGTCTGTTTAAAAGTTTATGTATATCGTCGGAAGCTTGAAAAAAAGCTCTAAAGAAAATATATTAATAATCTATTATTCCAAGTAACTCTAGGTTAAAACAAGCAAATAATAATAATTTTGTGCCGAGTAATATGCCATATATCTTGGTGGTGTTCAGTCGTAATTCAAGCGAAATAACTCACCACTAAGATGCAGCCACTCGTACAATGCACAGAGTTTGTCCATAGTCCTGCAGGATTCTAAAAAGCTATAATTTTAATGTAATACGTTTATTAGAACAAAATATTGCTTTTCACACAGAGAATATTGAAAATTTTGTTCTGGCCACATGCTGAATGACGTGTGTGCAGGTGATCACTCGATCAGGGGATTTCAAGATGGCGTCGATGCAGGAAAAAGCTCAGTGCTTGTTATGGCTTGCAGAGTTAAAATCTGGTGTTTTGGTGCGTAGAAGGTCCCAAACAACGTTTGGAAAAACACCTCCAGAGATGGTACGAAATGTTTAATATACCTGATGTGATTTAAAACATTCCGGACGAACACAATGCAATTCTCGGATTCAAGAGAGAATTGATGAGTGTTTGGACGTGAATGGTGACCAGCTGGAGATCTGGCGACTAACCAAATCACCCCAAATATTAATTTTAAAGTTTCCTCTGTGAAACAAACAATATTTCGTCTTAATAAACGTATTACTTTAAAAGTTATAGGTTTCTAGAATCCTGCAGGACTTTTAAAACACAATGTACAGTACAGAGTAATTAAAAATGAATGGTAGAAAAATAAACCGCAGTTTGAACAGTAGTTTATGTACCAAGTAACCTGATGAGTTGGTCTTTCATGTTAATGTTAATTTAAAAGCTTCCTCTATGTAACAAACAACATTTTCTTGAAAGAACTTATTACTTGAAAAGTTATATGTGTTTTGAAGCCCGCAGGACTTTGCAAATGTATTCTAGAACAAAATAAGCCTTTTCTATCGCTGATGCCGCCATTACAGATGACGAGCTTGTTTCCAGATGAAACCTAGAAAGGTTATCATGTTATGTCGATAATTGTGAAATAAATTCATTACAGCAGTCACAGGTATGGTTTAATTTTGTACCATTCATTTTGAATTATTCTGTAATTTATTTTTCTATAGTATACATAGCGTTTCTACAAAGTGCTTCTTCTTACACTTCTCTCACAACGTAAAATCCGATACGCATGCAAAAATATAAAAGAAATTAAATTTTTCCCCGTAGTTCTTTACTTATTAAACTCATACAGAAATGAACGATATCTTGTATTGAAATGCTCTTTGATCTTTGAAGAAGCGGCGGTATGTAGAATGCTTACAAAATACCTTCATTTTAGTAATGTTTTCCTTCGACACGTGCAATTATTTTCCTCGTTTATTTTGCTAATTGAAGAAGCAAATGCAGGGCAGAATTCGCCGGCAGGGCCTCTTCCCGTGCGAGTCTGGAGGTGAGATTAAACGCCCGAAAGAATCTTCGTGAAATTTACTTCAGTTCTCAAAGGGCTGCAGAAATTGATGAAAATTCTAAAGTATTTTTATGTAAAGAAGAAATGGGATTCCATCGTGCTTGAGGGAACTGGGAAAATATGGGAGGAATTTCTGGCGAAATTTCAAAACATTCTGCTAAATATTCTTCTCTCTGATATTTCATGATTGAGAATATTGTGTACACAAATTACTTCCCCTCCCAACAAATCACTGAAGCACATGAATTTCGTAGAAGAGTCTTTATCACTCAAACAGATTTCACATCTCTCTTTAATTTCTTTTTGAAATTAAAGTAAATGATTTTACTTATATGAATAATGTATTTGCAGAAGATGACATATATACAAAGAAATTACCTAGGTATAACGAATGAAGATCTTATAACTCTGCAACAAAATGTTTAACTAGTCAATAAATGATTAACAGTAAATGGATTAAGTTTGAGCGAAGATAATTCCAAACACTTAATGTTCGGTAGGAAAACTGAACAACTTCCTTTTTCAAAATATTTTATAAATAATTTCGAAATTGAAAATATTGGCTGCGTAAGACTCAGGAGTAACAACTGATGATGATAATAATAATAATAATAATATTAATAATAATAAAATATTATTATTATAACAATACTAACAATAACAATTATTATTATTATTAAATGTTATTGCACGTATATAACTGAAATATACTATTCAATGGTCAATACCAGTTGCCATATGTGTAGGACTAAGGGCACATCCTGCTAGAAGAATTCGCTGCACACCTTGCATAATTTATTCGTTTTATATGAATTCTGAGGTGAAAACCAACAAAGGTAATATATAAAATTCAAGGTAAGTCTTCAGTCTACAATTTCCCTTTGGGATATTTTCTTCTCAGATCCCTAGAGTATTAATAAATTAATGATAAACATAAAATGAATAGTAAAAATTACATTTTTTCTTTACTAATCCGTAATTAACAACTTAACAGTTGCTCCTATGGAAAAATCTAAGATAACATTAAATATACAACACATCTTAGCCTTTTATTTCAAAGAAAGATCATTTTAATCGGACCATGAGTTTCTGAGATATGATCGTTTTTTCAAATGTCAACATCGCCATCTTTGAGTGGCCGCCATTTCTATTAGCTACCACTTTGAGATGGCAATCGTGTTTTTTTGGTATTCTTACAGATTCCTAATTATACCTAATTCTTGGCTGGCCCATAGACTAAAATGTTTACGTTGAGAAATATAGCACAAAGATATCATAAATAAAATAATTACTATAAATAATATTACTACTGTAAGTGTTTATAGTTTAAAAGAAAACAGTGGTTTTGTAAATCATTAATGATAGAGTAAGGTGGGGCAACACTGCGCAGTTTGAGTTCATAATTTTACATTCAAGCTATGAAACTACAGACACACATGAAAAATGCAATACACACTGCACTATCCATTGCTGACTCACAGTAAATTTCCGAAAGCTGAATGAACAATATTTCTGCATGAAACAATTACAAAACCGTGACCATGCAAATCCGCAGTCTTACCCGCACCGCGGGGTAAGACTGCTTTCAAGTTCCGGTAAGAATGCGCACTTTCTACACAGAGTCACATTTGTATAAAAAGAAACACAAATCACCTAAAAAAGTTCTTCTATCATATGGGATACATTTCTCGTGGCATTCTCACAGTAGGCACAGTGAATCCCGTCCTTCACTTGGGTTAGGTATCGCTAACACAAATCACAAATAAAGGTTCCTGTTTCATACGAGGTGCAATTTTCATGCCACCACTCGTCACATGTGGAACACTGGATCCAATCCTGTACTGGAGGATCGCTGTACTTCTCATTACAACATGGGCAATTGTACTCTTTCTTCTGGCGTTTTCTGCTTGCTACATTGCTTCAACAACGATGATCCGTTTCTATTTCCCCTGAACTTTCTTCTTACTCTTCTCAGCCAACGAGGCTTCCAAGTTGACTTTGAATGGAGATCCAGTTAACACCTGAGACTGCCTTCCCTTTCGTCGGCGGTGCTGAATATGCTCTGCACGTGGAAGTGGTGATATCTGGTTAACGGAAATGTGCCCGTATGATCCAGTATTGTTAACCCCACTTGTTGAAGGCTGCTCAAATGGAGTTGGAGCTGATACATTTGTCACAGTAGAGGGAAGAAACTCGTCCTCAGTGAAGATGTCTTGATTGAATGGGCATAATCTAGTCACTTCATGGCATTTCCAACTGTAGCTGTCTTCCCATATTCCTTTGTAAAAATGGTTGCCACTTGGAAAACTGTGATTGGGCGACCCGGATGGTTACTCATCCACTTATCACACTCAGATGTATGAACGACTTCAGTGGACCAAAAAATGATCTAATGGCTGGACCTGGCAAGCCACACACTTGTGGGGTAAAACTGTGTACGTGCGCAGTCGTGCCCCGTGCTGCATTCCTGAACTCACGCGATGCTGCCCAGTCATTGCACAAAGCAACGGAAACTAATACACAGGTGGACTCGGCATTAACACAGCTTCTTCTATCCATGAACATCGTAATATTGTATATAGACTGGGACAATTTTCGAAAATTCTGACTGTAGGAAGTATTTTTGAGGAAAAGCGGGCAAACAACATTTTCTGAATGTATTTGATGTTATATGCTTCAAATCGCTAAAAAACAAAATGGCGGCCATACGAAATGGGTTCCTATTAACATTTGAAGGAGCAGAAACAAAATAGTGATCTTGGTGTCAAACATTATGTTTTTTGGTATGCTGAATCCAAATATTATGTTTTCTAGTTAAGCTATGTGCTCCAAATCGCTAAAAAAAAAATGGCGGCCATACGAAATGAGGTCCTAATAACTTTTGAGGGAGCAGAAAGAAAATAGTGATCTTGGTGTCAAACATTATGTTTTTGGGTATGCTGAATCCAAATATTATGTTTTCTAATCTGAAATTTTAAGCTATGTGCTCCAAATTGCTAAAAAAAACAAAATGGCGGCAATACGAAATGAGGTCCTAATAACTTTTGAGGGAGCAGAAAGAAAATAGTGATCTTGGTGTCAAACATTATGTTTTTTGGTATGCTGAATCCAAATATTATGTTTTCTAATCTGAAATTTTAAACTATGTGCTCCAAATCGCTAAAAAACAAAATGGCGGCCGTACGAAATGAGTTGCTACTTACTTTTGAAGGAGCAGAAACAAAATAGTGATCTTGGTGACAAACATTATGTTTTTTGTTATGCTGAATCCAAATATTATGTTTTCTAATCTGAAATTTTAAGCTGTTTGTTCCAAATCGCTAAAAAAGAAAATGGCGGCTACGTGCATCTATGCAATGTTTCGTATCCATACTTTTGAACTAGGAATAAAACAGTGTAACAGTAGGTTTTTAATACAGAAAAAAGTATAGAACATTTCTGAAGTAAAGATGCAAAATAATAATATTATTCAAAGCATAAGACCATATTGAAATATTAACAGTACCAGTGTATGATAAATTCGCACGTTATCCTTATTCAACCTTATTTTGCCTACAAAAATAGTATAACATTTTTCTAGTCACGAATATTCATGTACTCCTTAGTGCCAGTATCTGCACATTTGCAAGCTGCAGTACATACAAGCTGGCCTTTCCTACAGGAACATGTAGAGGATATACAACCACCCAAACATCCACAGGTGACAATGTCGTAGCAGGGTTGTGGAATTGGTGGCAGCGATTGAAGTTTTGGAACGAGCTGTCCATCAACCATTTTTCATCCCAAGATAGTAGGAGGTGGTAACACAGGTTTTGGTATGACCGACTGCCTCCACACCATGGCTTGATAGTGGATCCGTTGTCGTACATGTAACCATAGAGCATCGGTAGTGGGGGGAAGGGCAGTGCTTGTGGTGTTTTTCCTTTGCTGAACAGCTTTACTCTGGCTTCATCACAGCTGCTTGCATCAGGTACACCATACAACTTGCATATGAACTTCTCTGCCTTGTGTGCTGTTTCTTGTTTCAATTCGTCAACATCAAGATTTAGTAGTGTTAAATATTTTCCATGCTGTATTCTTACTGATTCCAGCAATGTAGGATACTGTGTCGCATCCTGTTATGGCGTGGAATGGGATGAGAGTTTCCAAGACAGGATCCGTAAATGAAACCTTCTGCCTGACTTCATGTACTGAATGTATGTTCCTGCTCGCAACCACAATTTCGTACATCTAATCTACTTATTGCACTAATACATCTGCATCACGTGCTGAGACAATAATGTTATCAGCACCAGAATTAAGACAGCGAACTACAATGCGCGTGTCCGCCTCTTCGTGGTTTGCCTGCAATCCTTCAATAGACAAATCACGATTGTTTGTTCGTACGTCATCCTCCTTGTGAAATCCACCGGAAACCACAAATATTTTGTCTTCAGGAGCATTGTTGATCAAATGATTAGAGAGAAAACAGGCCAAATCTTTTTTTATTCTCCGAGTTAGCAAGAAAGTCAACGAATTTGTTGGTTATTGGAACGGATCCATTTTCTATTACTCTCCTTACTAAATGACCATGTTTCAAGCGCCTATCCCTTGTTCCAGCCTTGATTGAAGGTGCGTTATACCGATCAAAGGTGACATCAATCCTCTTAAAGCTTCTTCCCATAGAAACAACAAGGTTAAGAAATGCATCTGCCAGTTGACCAAAGTTTAAAAACTCCTTCAGGCTTTCCAAGTGCAACAACTAATGCTTGACCATCTATTATAAGGCATGGCGCAGGCGGAATTGATATATCAGGTGGACAAATTACATCCTTGGTCATCACATCAGCTAGAATGGCTTTGTTTCCTGTTCTCAGACTTCTGTTTGTGTTGGCAAGGGAGATTGGAATTGGCATTAGTTCATGACACAAAATGCGATTTGGATCAACATTACGACCTGCCTCATAGGCAGTTACGAGGCGCTGGAGAATATTCCTGTCAGTTTTCAAAATGGTTTCCTTGCCACTTACTACCAATTTAACTTCATAGAGGGACTTGAAGGTCTTTGCATTTGACTTATGTAGAGAATCACTTAACTTGACTTGTGTGTGACTTTTACCAGGGGCCATCATCCTTTCCTTCACGAAGGTGTCTAGCTTTACCTGGCCCAGTGTTTCAGCTTTGAGGAGAGTATCTTGAATATTTGAAGTAGCTAAATCCTTTGTTCTTGGCAATGTTCTGGAGGAACTGATTAGAAACATCTGAAGATGATGGCTCACAGGTGCAGGTCTTTTCAAATTTATAAGTGGATCCATGGTTCTATGTTTCTATCATTCTGAAATAAAGTAAAAAAAGAAAAAAAGATATTATAGGTTTAGTCATTTTTGTGGTTCTTTTGTTTAAAAAAGAGGAAAAAAAACAACAACAATTTTCAAAAATGTCAGATTAGAAACATAATACAGTAGAGCGTCGATTATCCGAACGTCGGTCAACCGAACGACCGCTTAACCGAACTGTGTACTCGCTCACTTTCAGATATCTGTAATGAAAAAAGTACGTGACTTAGCTGCTCGTAAGCGTGTAGGCTTGCTTAGACAGACCAAAATAAAGGATTTTTTTAAACGTTAATTTTGTGGACTGTGTGTATTGTTCATGCAAAATGCGTATGTAATATGTACATATTTTTGTTTAATAAACTGTACCACATACTATATATTCCTACTAAAGTTGCCTTTGTACGTTACTTTGTAATACATACTTAAAGAGATGCCTGTTTTTATGAATAAATTTACCGTACAGTACTTCTTTTTGGCAAATAAACATGTACAGTTCGATTATCCGAACAAACCAGTTTTCCGAACACCCATGACCCCCAATTACTTCGGATAATCGACGCTCTACTGTATTTGGATTCAGCATACCAAAAAAATAATGTTTGACACCAAGATCACTATTTTGTTTCTGCTTTCTCAAAAGTTATTAGGACCTCATTTCGTATTGCCGCCATTTTGTTTTTTTAGCGATTTGGAGCAAATAGTTTAAAATTTCAGATTAGAAAACATAATATTTGGATTCAGCATAACAAAAAACATAATGTTTGATACCAAGATCACTATTTTCTTTCTGCTCCCTCAAAAGTTATTAGGACCTCATTTCGTATGGCCGCCATTTTGTTTTTTAGCGATTTGGAGCAAATAGCTTCAAATTTCAGATTAGGAAACATAATATTTGGATTCAGCATACCCAAAAACATAATGTTTGACACCAAGATCACTATTTTGTTTCTGTTCCTTCAAAAGTTATTTGGAGCTCACTTCGTATGGCCGCCATTTTGTTTTTTAGCGATTTGAAGCACATAACATCAAAATCGAGAGTGGCAAACAAAATATTCGGAATCAGCACATCAATTACATTCAGAGAATGTTGTTTGCACCAGGCTAATACATTCACAGTGACGTAGTACTCAAAACACGAAGTACCAAAATAAATAGCAAACACCCTCAAAATCTTTTCACTTACCTCTCTCAGCACAACGAATTTCAAACGTATCTTCACCACTGTCCACAGCTAACTACCATCTTGGACGAAGTAACGGTGGCGCAGTGGTGCCAACTGTGTGTGATTTCACCTCGAGAAACCGGTGCGCAGTCTTACCCGCCGCGCAGTCTTACCCCACCTTACTCTATGTGTGATATTAATTCTCGATCTCGGCCATTTTCTAGGTGATGTGGTCAGGACCACACTCTCCGTCCGCCTTTACCCCTTAGGGTTTCACCCAGGTACCCATTAGTTTGAGGCTGCGTAAGCCCCGGAGCCGCTTTATGCGGGGATAAGACTGGAAAAATTACGACATTTGATCAACCAGCCCTGGAATCGAACACGGGTATCCAGTGTGGCAGTGAGACGTCCTACAGACTTTTTTTTATAAAGGAATACCCCTACACAGTAGTATCTACCGTGTTTTACTTTTTTCTCAATTTTATACACTCCAATTTTCTCAAAATTCTTTTTATTCTCATTGGGACATAAACAAACGTCCATGTCCGAACGGGGATTGCGCTGTGTTAACCACTCCGCCACGCATGTCAACCGATTAGACCACGCGGCTACGAAAGCACAATAATAATCTACATTTTAAATTGTTCGATTAGAAATAATGCTAGATTATAAATCTGTCTTGTCTGCTTTGTACAACACGATGACAAATTTCTAAAGAGCAAATATGACGACAATAATGGCTAATTAACATTCAAGGCTGACGACAGCATATCCGCAACTGAGTGACTGTGATGAATGTTCTTGCGAACATTAATATGTGATGGATGAGTAACGCAACACGATGAAATACGGCCGTGTTTCCTCATGTTCATTATTTGCTGGACAAGGTTCAAAAGGACATTGTAATGATGCGAACAGTTGGGACAAAGTTAACAATAATTATTGTTGAGGCAGGAAAACAATATTTTAAAATTTGTTGTGTACTTCAAAATTAATAACAACTAACATGAAAACTTTTGGATATTAACAGGTCTTTCAGCTCCCTATGACTCCCCCACGTAATTTGTCTTTATGTGGGAAGCAAGTTACGTGCGAAAGTCTTACCACGCAGTAAATAGATAAACTGGACCCATTTTCCTTGAGCCATAAAACTAGTTACATTTGTAATAAGAGCGATTGACCTAAATAGATAATTATTAACGATTAGAACATATTTCAACTAGACACACCAGATCCTTTAAATTCCAAGTTTATTATAACCAGTACAAAATGTTAACAACTTGACATTAATAACTAGTAAATAACAGTCTTGACTTGGCCCGCAGTTTTGTGTTGAGCCACCTTTGTATGTTGAATGCTTGCAGCACCAACCTAATTTTTTACTTAAATCACAAAAAAAAACATTATTAGCCGTAGAACTTGTAAGCTTTGGAAATTTAATTTTTTAAAAAAATAGCCTTATATAGCCGATAATCACACTAACATGGATTAGGTAATTGATTAATTGATTGTTTACTGATAATACTTGACAGATATGGAAGTTTCCCCAAGTGTGTGTTGCTCCGGTACCCGAGACAAGTGGTCGAGCACATTTCCCTGCTGGGGCACGAGGCCTGGAGGTTACGTAGCGTGTGACGTAAAAACATGACGTAAATGTTGCGAAGTTTGCCGTACATCTATGAAATGAGAGGTGATATCCCCAATAAGCAAGAAGAATTGATGACACGGTCACCAAACTTTGCCTTAGCACTACATCTCTCATTGTACACTGACGGACACTTCTGGGTTGTAGTGAAACCATTGATTTTCAATGGAATCTTTACAACCCAGCAGTGTCCGTGATTGTACGTTTCTCAACTGGAGCCTTAAGCTTGATTCACATATACGCTCAAGTAACGCACAAATCACCCTCCGCTCACGCTGCGGTCAAATATTGTTGAATGATTTTTAAATAGCAGCATTCACACCTGGTGGTCCGGTCAAGATTCGCTTCGATCACGCTCAGCTCGCACTTCGGTCGCGATCAGGTGAAGGGTGAGGGTGGAGGGAAGTGGCTTGATTTTGCCGAAGCTTGATCGTTGATGTGAACGTCTGAATTGCTCAGCCAACGGTTCAGTAGCAGTCTTCAGCCCCGTTGCAGAGGATACGGAACCCAGTTTTGTGCCTAGAAGATGAGCGGGCCAAAGTCAAAGACCTATTGAAACACAGAGAAATGTGAGTATAGATAAAATTGATTGATTGTGCAAAAAAATCGCATCGGTAAAACATCGGTCAAAATATGCGATTTCCTGAACCAGAGTAAAATAAATTCAAGAAAAAACTGACCGGAACAACCAAATACAATTTTAGCTAATGAACAACATTCAATAGGGGGCTAACCAGAAATATGATGCATTAGCACTAGTTGTAATGACCTTTTTTGCATGAATTAAAATCCATAAATCAATATCATATTTTTCCGGACATAGAAATTGTCATTTGTGTGTATGTGCAAAAGGAAAGGAGGTATTGGCCAATCATCGGCCAAGCGAAAATAATATTCTTGATATCTAACTCTGAATCTAGCTCAGTTTACGGAAAAGTAAAGGAAATTATTATATTTTTTAGTCGAGGAAGACGACTTTTCAGACGATGTGCGTAACAACCGTGTCCTTGAAACTAGGTTTAGAACCTGATGTTTATCTGTCACATGTTCTGTTAGAAACTTTCTGATAAAAGAAATGGTCAACAATGTCTAAATGAATCAATGAGCCCGAAAATGTTCATGCCAAACCTAGACCTACAAAGTAGTGTGTACCACTGTTTACATTTACAGTTTTTCACATTGTAGCTGCAAATAAACGTTTGCCGATTTCAAACCGAAAGTATATCAATAAGCAGTATTATATTTTAATGGCCGACCTACATGGTCGAGTGCCCGAATTCGAATCCGGGCCTGAGAATGGATGTTCTTTGTGATGTCCCTTCATCTATTTCGTCATATCACAATGCATCCTCATCCTCGCAATTAGTCAAAATTGGCAGAAAAGTGATGTAAATGAACCTAATCAATCAATCCCCATTTTCGCAATTCTGTTTCTTCTCTATTTTCTTCTAACTAATGCCAGTGCTGTAACAGACAAGTCCGTCGTTGAAAATCTCTTAAACATTGTAGTTAGCACAATCGGCAGGCTTTTTATACTGAAAAATTGGTGTACTCCACTCTGTGAAGAAACCAACTCCAGACTCACGTTGATCGTACGTTGACCGGAGCGAAGCTTGAGCATAGCTGTCAAGACTTAGTCATTCGCCAAACCACATTACCAAGAATCTTCCTCTGGGCTCTGGCTCATGTCCTAATGCGACTTCGGTCGCTAACGCCCACAATTCCCTCATGTCTGTTGCAAAAGACCTCCGTGCCAGACTAGGCAATATGTTGAAGATATAATTTTGTTCCGGTTTATTACAATATTTTGCTCAAATATGCCCTTTATGTGATATTTACGTTTATATATACGACTCGCGTACTTTCGACGTGGCCGTTTGCCACGTCTTGTACGCTCGCATGCGTGACCTTCGGCCATGTTGTGGACGTAATCATATTATAGATGGGGTAAGAAGTTTGCATGTTGTATTTGATGAAGGGAAACAAGTGTATAAGTTCGGTAATTTGAAATGTGTAGACAGTAATTTTATCTGTGTATGGGCTCTAATAAGTTACAAACATTCAAAATATTATTGTCTATTTTGTTAATAATAAATTGAGGAATTAATAACCGTTTCAAGATAATTAATTGGATATTTTGCATAAACGAATTCAAAGCGACACTAAATTGGAAATGCAATACTTACGTCTTTTGTCATTTTCACACCTTAAAACGTAATTGGAAAATAATTGTTTTCCGTTATTCCCCTCCTCTGTAATAAATTCTGACGCTCGTATTTTGAAATACGAAAAGACTAGTATAATTCACTTATAGTAGTTCTCGGGCTGAAAATAAATTTTCTTAAATTTCCAATCAATGTCCGTTTGTATGGTGAACAGCAAGCACGGCAAACTTTCTAAATAATTGTTTGTTATTATACCTCTAAACATTTAATTAAAACAACCGCGATGTAAATATTTTCGTATTAAGTATACCAATAGTTAATTGTATCTGGACTGAAACTCCTTATGTAGATGTCACTCGTGTTTGAGACACCTTTTCTAACTAGGAGGTAGCACTGCGACGCCAAGGGTCCCGGGTTCAAATCTCGCTCGGGCTCGGTTGTTTCTGAATGTCCATTCATCAATTTCATGCTCATCACTCATACCCAATTTGCCAAACGCGAAGTAAAATAAACTAAATCAATCAATCAATCAATCAATCAATCTAACTACGAGATGATTCATCTGTTGTTGATCTGTGAGAAATAATGTATCTATACAATTAAGAATTGAAGGAAACAATGTGTGCTGCAAAAAATGACCGTGGCAACGGATTGCTGACATGAAAGAGCTTCTTAACCCTTAGAATAGGGCCAATTTAGCGATTTCTTAATTTTCTCGGTCTTTTGGGACTATTTCATGGGGGGCATGTTTTGCCTCCGGGGCTTCCTTCATGGAGAACATTTATGTCAGTGAGTGAGTGAGTGAGTGGTGAGATTGGGACTTTATAGATATCGGACCTGGCCTTTGGATGAAGGGGAACAAGTTTATAGTTTGCTAATTTGAAAAGTGTAGAAAATAACTTTGTGTGTGTGTACTCGAATATTGTACAAATATTCAACACATTATTGTCCATTTTCATAATAATAAACTGAGTAAGTATTGTCCGTTTCAAAATAGTTAGATATTTCATATAAACGAATTGAATAGCGGCACTATATTGGAAAAGCAGTATACGTTTTTTGTCATTTTCACATTTTTAAACGTAATTTTAAAATAATTGTTTTCCGCCATTTCGTGCGCTCGTCGACGTGGTTCGCTTATTGAACGTAACTTTGTGTTTCTAAGGGCTCTAGTATGGTACAAATATACAAAACAATCAAAATTGTCTATTTTCTCAATAGCAAAGTGAGTAAGGAATTACCGTTTCAAGATAGTTAGTTAGATTTCCTGTATAAACGAATTCAATAGTGACATTAAACTGAAAAAGCAAAATTTTCGTCTTTGTCATTTTCACATTTGTAATTGAAAAATAATTGTTTTCCGTCATTCCCATCAAATTCCTACCTCTCCTCTGTAATAAATTCTGATCCTCGTATTTTGAATTTCGAAAAGTCTAGCATAATTCCCATAAAGTAGTTTTCGCGGTGAAAATTAACTTTCTTTACGTTTCCATGGACAACAACAAGCACTGCAAGCTCTAAAGAATTGTTTGTTTGTATACCCCTAAACATTTAATTAAAACATGCAGGATGTAGATATTTTCGCATTGAGTATAACAATATACATATAATTAATTGCAGTTGCCTGCAGTCTCGTATCACTCCTTACTTTCGTTTTGAAGCTTAAGTTTGTCGGCGTAAGATGGCCGCATCTACTTCAACCAATGACTTCACAGACAGAAGAACATCGCATCGGCTGCTGCAAGCGCACGCGTGCTGGAAGTAGGCTCCAACTACAAACGCAAACCAGAAGTTTACTTTACATTTAAATACTACAAAACAAACTATAACTAGCTTTATTTGCATATGGATTATTATTCCTGTCGCTTCTGTTAGTACAATTGTGTGTTGAGCAGTCACCATTGCTTCCTAAATCTTACACGTATTCAAAAGTACCCAAAATTACATGCTTCCTTAGGCGTCGTCGAATGTTTTGGTTCGACTTCCCCGGTTCTGTCACGTGACCCGGCTTCAGAACCAGCACGCAGTGCTTACTCCTCCCTTTCTTACCTACATGCTTAATTGTATCTGGACTGAATGTTCTTCTTATGTAGATGTCACCGTTGTTTGAGGCACCTTTTCAAAACCAGTAGTTCATTCATCTGTGTGTGATCTGTGAGAAATATAATATAGGTAGACAATTAAGAATTGAAGGAAACAATGTGTGCTGCAAAAAATGCCCGTGGAAACGGTGGATAAGGACTTGAAAAAGGGCACTTTCACCCTTAAAAAAGGGCAAAGTGAGCGATGCTTTAAATTTTCTCGGCCTTTTGGGACAATTTCATGGGGGGTCGTAATCGAGCATCTTTTGCCACTGGGGCTTCCTTCATGGAGAACATTTATGTCAGTGAGTGAATGAGTGACTGATTGAGTGGTGGGATTGGGGCTTTATAGATATTGGATGTTCATAAGTGATATAGTCGAGGAAAGTTATGCAAATTTTTTGGCCATCTGAGGAACTAACTGCAACAGAAATGAAACCAACTGCCCTAATGTGAAACAAAAATGTGAGGAATCTGATTTGCAAGTGTCTACCACTCTCTGACCTGTAGGTTTGCCGCCATCTTGAAAAATGGCGCCAAAATTCACCTTTAAAGGTAAAATAAATCACATCTCGAAAACGGTGCATTGTGTAGTAAAGATAACCAAAATGAAAGACTAGAAACTTTGCTAAATTATGGTTTCTGTTTGATAGAGCTATCATAAATTGTAATTGATTAATTACAAAGCTTCAAACATATTTCTTTAATTTTTAGAATTAGCGTAAAAGTTGTTTTCAGACACAAATAGCAGCAAATATGTAAGAAACTATGCAATTTATGTCTTAAAGTCACTGGACGAAATGCATAGCTCATGATTTCCTCTAGAGAATTGTTTTTGTTTCGTACCTTTATAGTCATGGGTTGAGAAGATATGTAGTTTAATGCAGAGTCATTTGTTTCCCTATATTTTACGTATTCCATTTCTTATGGTATTAGTACACTTCTGCAAATGTTACATAACCGCCCTGAAAGAACCCTGTAGTGAAGATTTACATTACTGTTTATTACATGAAGTAAGAAACTATATTCGCCCAACATATTAATAGAGAACAAAACGGAAACTCAAGTACGAGGAATAAGTTAAGAGAATACTTCTGATTCGGCATTTAAAATTAGAATCAGAGAAACTGTTGTGAGTTTGGAAACACTGCACTCGCTCGTGGTCCACCTGGAAGAAATCGCTGTCAAGTTTGAACACAAAAGGACATAATTAA
The DNA here is from genome assembly GCF_977018435.1 of Lepisma saccharinum. NCBI lineage: Eukaryota > Metazoa > Arthropoda > Insecta > Zygentoma > Lepismatidae > Lepisma > Lepisma saccharinum. The sequence continues at coordinate 9,257,507 of NC_139242.1, read as the reverse complement.
TAACAGCTTATGCAAATAAAATATAACAATACCTTACAAAGTACTGTGAAAGGAGCGAAAATGAAAGAATCTCGCAATTTGCAGCGAACATGTGTTCGTCTCATAGAAAAAAACTGGTAGCTTGAGCAATCATCAACACGTTTCAAAGCATTTACTATAAGCGATGTTGTTGAGTATGGGTAAAGTACCCACCTCAGAAACATCTTTTTCCTAAGAATTAAGAGTCGCGGTTTCAAATCCAAAGCTCTCCAATTTTCTTTTTCGTTTATTTTTTTTTATTTTTTTTGTAAGTGTGGCATCAGATACATTGAGCATGGAGTTCAGTGGCTTCTCGTGCCTTGGGGCTTCCGGTGCTTAGCCCCTAAAGAAAAACGGACGTATTCACGTAATTATTAAGCACCATAACGCATAACTATCACGCAGTCTTTTAAAAGGCGATTTTTACCCTCGTAAATTCATCGTCTGTTGCAATGGATACGACAGCGCTCCTAGCGGCATTGATGTCAATTATCGTTTTCCGGGGCACGTCGTAAAAAGGAAGGCGTGGTCTACACCCACCTACGCTACAATGAAGGTCACATGCTAGCAGCGAGAGGAGGGGAGAGTGCAATGGATTTGAGTGCTGATTCGGGGCTAGGTCCGTTGCGTCGCGTTCGATCTCGCGTGTTGTTCTGTAGTGTTTTGATGGCTTTCATTAGCTATGTTTGAGTAAGTTTGGCAGGGTTGATGTTCGAACACAAATTGATGAAGGACATAGGCTGTCAATTACAAGACACAATGAATTTGTCCGGAAAAATAGGCATATATTAAATAGAATTATCGATTGCTTAAAATTCTGTGGTCGACATGAACTTGCTCTATGAGGACATAATGAAAGAGAACAATCTTTAAACGGAGGAATCTTCCCAGATTTATTATCCCCTCATAGAAGAGGGAAAACTAATAGGGAACTTCGTGTTCTTTATTGTAGTGAAGAGTTGTAAAACATAAACTCTATCAGTAGATTGCATTCATTTTTTATTTAAAATTATTTAGAGGGTACCTTTCAGAAACAGTAAAACAAACTTAGTTTTAATAACTCCAGTGGCAACAGCTGAATCTGAACGATGTTTCAGCACATTCAAGCGCCTGCTTAAGAAATGCAATGGGACAAGACAGACCAAATACCTTGGCACTTGCTTACAATAGAGATAGAATACATTTCAAACATAGAGGGCTTCAACGAAAAAGTAATAACAAAATTTGCTGAGCAGAAGATCAGGAATCAACGTTCGGTATGTTTCACAACAATACCTGTTTCTTTTGTAATCATGTGAATTGTCATTATATTTTAAATTCTTTAAAAAAATAAGTCCAGTTTTCTAGTTTAGAAGAAAATAAATACCCGTTTTTTTGTAATTCATGTAATTTGTCATTACATTTTAAATTCTTCCAAAAAAGTAAGTCCAGTTTTGTAGTCTAGAAGAAAAAAATACCTATTTTTTGTAATTCATGTGAATTGTCAGAATATTTTAAATTCTTTAAAAAATAAGCCCCGGAGAAATTTGAGGCTACGAGACGCCACTGATGGAGTTAGTAAATAAGTTGAATAATTTTGTTTCAAAATGTTCTCAAAGAATAATTCGGTGTTGAAATCTACAAATGTTTCCAGCAGCTCAATGTATTTGTTTCTTCTTTCTAGCTGTAACGACTCTGCGTGGTCGCCACTCAATTATTATTAAACCCTGCGTGGTCGCTATATTCTTTTAAATATCGGATGAAAGAGTTAAGCGGGATGTCCCTGCGAGGCGTACGCTTTTGGTTTAAATGTATTCTGTAAACGTTAAGGGATACACCTCAAAGTTTATTAGCATCACTTATTATGAGACTCTGCGTGGTCGATGTACTCTGTAAAAGTTATCAATTATTGTCATTTAAACTGTTTAGTATTGCAGAGTCCTGCGTGACTCATTATTATTTGTATTATCTGGATGCACACAGTCTTAGTTATGGTAGCACGTGCCTCTACTAGTGTTTTCTCAATGTCAAATCACGATAATTTTCAGTACGGAGTTTGCAATATGTAGAAAAATGAGTTGGCAACGCGTACTTGTAGTTAGAACTTTTTCCGCCCATGCTCCACCGCGTGTATAAAACCCAGCGCAGCGAGACCGGAGCTTTCCCTCCTCTGTCCGAAGGGACCTGGAGTGGAAACCTCCCGGTGCCCAACGAAGCTCCAGATCATCTATCGTCGAGATCGCCGCGCCATAGACATAGGCTATCCAGGCAACCAATGATTAATGCAGAACGCCTTAGCGATTCTGAAATGCACAATATCGACAACCGGGAACCTCAGGGCATTGTATCAGAGTACGGTGACACATCATATTCTGTTGTAAATGAAGAGAGAAAAGTATCCGCTCACACGGGAGCCATCTCCAAATCGCAAGGAGGGAAAATGGCCCCACCACGACAAGAATATGCCAGATCTTCCGAAAAGTTATTTATGAATCCAACGATAGAAGAGAACGTTATATGCAATCCACACAAACCAAGACCGGTGATCACGATAGGTATCAACTCGTACCTCCAAGAAAGAATGTTCCGGCCAGTACTGCTACTGCTGATCCACCGTCAATAATTGAAACATCAAATAGATATGATGCGTTCCCATCAGACCAACCGGAATTACCACCTGAAAATATGCAGATTCAAACAGAGGTTGAAAATGAATTACCTTCCGTTTCCACACGAAAACCTACCAGAGAGCCGTTGATCTATGTCTATCATCAACCGGCACCTCATAATTTTTTCATGAAAACTATCGAAACTACCAAGATTAACTCAAGGGTGCGTTACACAATGGATAGTATACATTTCCAATGTACTTCATCAAATGATTTCAACAAATTGAAAACATATCTTCAAACACACAGAGAAAGATTCGCCATAGCTCCGAATCGTCAAAATCGTCCACTTAGGGTTGTCATTCGACATCTTCCTATAGATCGAGATACGAAGTTCATCATGTCGGAACTCATTGAGTACGGATTTGAAGTTATGACTGTTCACCAAATGAGCCAGCGTAACCCAAAAGGTCCCGGAAGGAAGAACATACCACTATTCCTAATTACTCTCAAGAGATCACCAGCAGTATCAACGATCTACGATTTGGAAAGTATTAACATCTATAGGATTGAGGTCGTAGAATATCTGCCCCCAACAGTCATACAATGCCATAAATGCCAACGTCTAGGCCACACCCAGCAACAATGTTTTAACATACCACGCTGTGTTAAATGTGGTAAACCACATGAAGCATATAAATGTCAGAAGAAGAGGGATGATCCCCCCACGTGTGCGAACTGAGGGTAGAACATCCCGCAAGCTTTAGAGGCTGTCGGATCTTCACTGTAATAGATCAACAACAGAGAAAACCTCAGATGATAACTGCCAGTCAACCTGTCAGAACCACCACTACAGCTCCAGCAGCTTCAGCTCCAGCTCCAGCTTCAACATCTATCAGCAGCACGTTATACATCTTATGCCTAAAGAACTGACCCACAGTCTCGAATGGGACAACGTCACCAACCTATCTAACCCGTCCTGAAATATTCTACTGCAAGCGCTGCCAGATACTGAATTTTCTATATCTGATCTTCTGGACCCTACTTTCTACCCTAGGGGTAGAGGAACACCTGATGTCTTAGACGTACTTTTGAACAAAGAAGTAGGCATTAGTACTGCACCACTTAGTTGAAGACGCTCTTACCTCGGATCATCTCCCTGTTATCGCAGCTATTGTCCAGGGCATCTACTATCATAGGTTCCAGGCACTACAGGAACCCAAAACAGATTGGAATGCTTTTCGTCGGCAATCACATATGAGACTGAACCTCCATCAATGAATGAATACGGTTGAGGAGATCGATGATGCAGTAAGCAACTTTAGAGAGGTTATTAAAACATCTTGGAGCCGAACAACGATTACCATGTCTACTTTACCTACGTCAAACACTTCTCCAGTACTGGAAATTTTACTTTGTTTGACACGATGAGCCCGACGTCGCTGGTATAGAACTCAATAACCCCACTATCTTTACCAATAGAGGTTGCTTGCCAAAGAATTACATAATTTCCTAGTAAGAGAGCGGACCTCCCAATGGGATGAACGTCTACGAAAACTGGAACCAAAAGATAGGCAATTTTGGAAGTTAGCGCGCAATCTCAATGCAAGAGATATGCCAACGTTGAATTCAATAAATTCTCCCGAAGGACCTATAGTGAATCCTCAGGAAATAGCGGAAACTCTTGCAGACCAATTCCAAACGCATTTCAAACTTAATGCAGAACTTAATGATCAAGAAACAGAGCAAGAGGTACGAAATACATACGACCAACTTCTACAACTTCCATCGACTCTTGATGCTCCTCACGTAACACCTCGTGAAGTCCAAAGGCTGTCAAAAAAGCTAAAACCGAAAGCAGCACCTGGTCTAGTAGGTAGTCCATCTGCGGCACTTCAGAATCTCACAAGAAAGGGGTTTGTGTATCTTGCCAAACTTTTTACTAACATTATACGACTGGGCTATTTTCGAAGAAAATGGAAAATGGCAAAGATAATAGCTATTCCAAAAATGGGAAAGAATCCGCACGAGAAGACAAACTATAGGCCTATAAGTCTATCATCTCATGTTGGTAAGCTTTTCGAAAGGGTGTTGTGCCAGCGTCTCACAGTTATTATAGACGAACATTAGCTAATACCAAACCACCAATTTGGCTTTCGGAAAAATCACGGTACTACCGAACAACTTGTCAGAGTCGTTGACTATATTGCTGTTCATAACAACAGAAAGCATCGTGTCGCTGGTTTATTTCTGGACGTGCAGCAAGCATTTGATAGAGTATGGCACGGTGGACTAATGCTCAAATTACAACAACTTCCGCTACCTCAGTGCTACTTAAAAATTATGGTGAATTATCTGCAAAACAGAAAGTTCATAGTAACTGTGCAAGGGTAGAAATCTACTTCCAGAGCTATTGAAGCAGGGGTGCCTCAAGGCTCTGTCCTTTCCCCTAGGTTATACTCATTATATAGAGCAGATATTCCATACCCGAAAGAAGGATTACTAGCAACATATGCAGATGATACAGCATTGTTAATACATGCAAAGTTACTGTCCACTTGCGAAAAACGAATTAACAAGTATGTACCAGAGTTAATAAAATGGACTCAGAAATGGAAAATAATAATAAATCCAACAAAAATCAACAACATAGTTTTTGCATCGAGTGGAGCTAGGGAGAAAATCAAACTCCAAATATTCCAGACGCCAGTCCCTACGGTCAATAAGATGAAGTACCTAGGAATAAGCCTTGATACAAGACTGACTTTTGGCCCACATCTAGATGAGGTGGCAAGAAGGGCAAAACAATTAACAGGATACCTCATGCTTCTACTAAGATCACCAGCGTTGTCAATTGAAACAAGACTCCATCTCTATCAAATGATGATTAGACCTATATTATTATATGCCGGCCCTACATGAGTGGGATTTGTGATATAACCAGGACAAGAAAGTATGAACCCCCCTGAAGCAGATTTGGCTACACTTAAAACAAGCTCAACATGCCCATATGAGATTTTTGCTCAAGTGTGGAACCCTGTCTAATCCAAGATTTTTGTAAAAAAGCCCTCATGGATTCCATGAGAAAGTATGACCCCCCTCGGATTGAAGAGGCTACACTTATAAAAGGCACTTCTGTGAGATTGTTGTCCATAATCCTGTCAAAAATATGCTTTTCTTGATAGCCACACTTAAACTAGGCCAAGACACACACACACATATTTACTTCCGGTTTAAGTTCAATTGGGCACCAGGCTCAACTTGCATATCACCCACATATACACCTACACCCACCCACACCCACCCACACACACATATATTTACTTCCGGTCCACTTCCGGTCCACTTCCGGTTTGACCACTTCCGGTCCACTTGTGGCCAAGTTGTGGCCTATTTCTGGTTTATTTATATTGCATGATGCTGCGCAACAAATTATTATCCAGTAAATTATTAGATACGTGTTGTTTTCTGATTGGGTGCTTATGACATAATGTGATTATGTGTTATATTCTGATTGGCCTATTGTTTCAGATGTGTTGTTTTCTGATTGGTTGCTTATGACATAATGTGATGATGTGTTTTATTCTGATTGGCCTATTGTTTCAATGCGGTCCATGCCTATGGTATATAAAGAGATTTTGCATTGCATATCAGCCAGTATTGTAAGAGCTGTTGAAGAGTAAGGTTGTATTGTTCCAGTGCTGCTTATATTTTTTAATTGCAGATTTGTATAAATTGAATTACAAATCACACTGCTGAACCCAACTGATATTTTTTATCCAGTATAGAGTTTTGATTTGAACCCCAAGAAACTTTATATAAATACCAAAGCCAAAAATATTAACACACACACACACATACACACATACACACACACAAAGCACAGTACTGAACCCAACTGATATTTTTATCCAGTATAGAATTTTGAATTGAAACCCAGGAAATTGTATATAATAAACAACAACAAAAATGCCAAGTCAAAAATATTGTAATCAATGCAATAAGAATATATCCAGCCCCAATTGGGCCAAGCACCAAAAGATTTGTGACCCAGACAAATACAGAACTCCCACAAAAATTTGCCCCAAATGCCATAGAAAATATAACATGCAATACTTCAAATATATACATAAAGGCACTTGCTCTGCACAGTCATCAACATTGCCCCCACAAGCATCCACATCTGGTCTGAAAAGGAAGCATGAAGCACCTCTTAATGCCAGAGCAGCAAAACAGCCACGCTATGAACCACCTATCCATAGCAGTTTTATTGCCCAACTTAGGGATTATCGGTTTGTATCAGAGCCAAGATGTGGGATTAACAATTTTCTGAACAGTGTAAATCCTGATCTGCAGGCAATTCTAAATGCACAAAATGGCTCTTATAAGCTGTCCCTCAAATTGTATACTCAATATAAGAAACCAAATGGCACAAAATTTACACAGCCCCACAAAACAGAAACTGTACCTGTATATTCAAATGCAAATTCAGACACAATAATAAGCAGTTTAATAGATCAATTGAATATTAAACACTCTGAATTTGCAGCAAAAGAGTCTGGATGGAGCCTATGCGGCTCTCCACACAGGTTATATGTTAATATTTCTGAATTCACTCCATTACAAGGTTCTACATATTTGCCATTACATGATAATATTAAAAACAGAAGAGCCGTGGTTAATATAAAAAATACCGACCAGAAATGCTTTTTGTGGTGTATATTAGCTGCTTTGTACCCAGTTTCAAGGCATCCTGAAAGAATAAGTTATTACAAACAACATGAACATGATTTTGATGAAGCAATGGAGGGTTTGGAATATCCAATGTTAGTTCAGAATATTGATAAATTTGAAAAAAGAGCCAGGCATATCAATGGCAAACAATTATCTATTAATGTATTTATTTGTTCCACTGGCAATTGCCCGATAGAACCTCTCAGAATCAGTACAATTGATGATGAATCTGCTATTCCAATTGATCTGCTCTTAATTGAAGGGGATGGCACATATCATTACACTCTGATACATAATCTTGAAGCTTTAGTGAGAACACAACTAGACAAATCTAATACAATATTCAAGTTGTGCAGAAGATGTTTTGTTTAAGTGTATTTGATGGTAGAAAAATGGTGAATGGTGTTTGTGAACAGAATGTAAAAATTGCTAAAAACAAATTAATTGAACATTTAAAATACTGTAAAAATCATAAACCTGTTCATATGGTGATGCCCAATCCAAGTGAAAATTGCAAATTCAAAAACATTGAAGCCTTGTTGGAACACCCAGCATATATTGTCTGTGATTTTGAATCAATCCTCAAATCTCTTGCATCCTGCAATCCAGATCCTGAAGAATCTTCAATTACACCATACCAGCTACATGAACCTTCCAGCTTTTGTTATGTGGTTGTACAGGATGGTGTTGTTACTAAAGAATATTCATACATGGGGCCAGATGCCATCAAAATATTTGCACATAGAATAGAAAATGAGTGCCGTGACATAGCATCTAACATCTTATTAAAATCAAAACCCATGTTGCCTTTAACAGAGAAACAGATTGAAGATTTCAACAATGCAGAAAAATGCCCGGTATGTGATTCTGAATTTTCAGATACAAATATCAAGGTGAAACACCATTCTCATACAGATGGTAAATTCAAAATGGCCCTGTGTAATAGCTGTAATATTAAGATCAAGAGACCAAGATTTGTCCCCATATTTTGCCATGGAGCATCCAATTATGATTTCCATCATCTGATCAGATATGAGGGGTTTGACAAGCAGAATTTAAATATTTTAGCTGAAAATGATGAGAAATATATATCTATTAGCAAAATAATTAAAGTTAATGGTGTTCCTATTCACATAAGATTTCTTGATTCTTACAGAATTTTATCCGCTAGCCTGGCTACACTGGCCACTCAATTATCTGATGATCAATTCAAAATCACATGTGCCTTGTTTCCAAATCAGGACCTGAAATTAATTAGGCGGAAGGGTGTATATCCATATGATTATGTTACAGATTTTTCTAAATTTGATGAGTGTTCCCTGCCTCCACAACATGAGTTTTACAGCAAAATCAGAGGATCTGGAATCACTGATGAAGATTATCACCATGCCCAATTGATGTGGAACAATTTAAAATGCCAGACATTTGGTGATTATCACATGGCATATTTGAAACTTGATGTGACCCTCTTAGCTGATATATTGCAGGCATTCAGAAAATCTTCGATGCAAAATTATAAACTGGACCCAGTGTATTTTTACAGTGCCCCGGGCCTAGCATGGGCTGCAATGTTTTTAAACACCAAAAAGCCATTGGATCTGATCCAAGATCAGAACATGTATCTGTTTATGGAGCAAGGTATAAGAGGAGGCATGGTGCAATGTTCTCAGAGATATGCCAGAGCAAATAACAAATATATGCGTGATTATGATCCAGCACGGCCATCAAATTATATAGTGTATGTAGATGCCAACATAAGCATATGGATAAACTGCCATATGCAGGGCTTGAATGGGTTGAAGATTTCAATATTGAAGATCTTAAGAATTTTGATGACCGTGACTGTGGCCTCTTCTTAGAGGTTGATCTGATAATTCCAAAAAATTTCCACAACAAATTTTCTGATCTGCCCCCAATTCCTGAGGTTGAGTGCTCACCTGGCTCTAAACAGAAGAAGCTCATGATGACACTGGATCCAAAACAAGGCTATGTCTTATATTACAAAAACCTCCAGTTCCTGATGAAACATGGTGTTCAAGTGACCAAAATTGGCAAAGTTTTGAGGTTCAGGCACTCAAGATGGTTGAAATCATATATTGATACAAACACAAAGCTTCGAACATCTGCAAAAAGCCAATTTGATAAGGCCTTGTTTAAATTGATGGTAAATTCTGTATATGGCAAAACAATTGAAAATGTCAGAAAACATACCGATGTTAAAATAATTACTGACCCCAGCCTGAGCAAAAAATTGGTTGCAAAGCCTAATTTCAATTATAGAAGAATTTATGATGAAAATATGGCACTTTTCAACATGAAAAAAACAAAGATTAAGTTTGATAAACCTATTTATGTAGGGGCTGCAATATTGGAATTGGCCAAATCACATATGTTAACATTGTATTATGATGTGTTGAAACCTTTTTATGGTGATAATATAAAATTGATGTACATGGACACGGATAGTTTTGTTCTTGATATTAAAACAGAAGATGTTTATCAAGATATTTCCCAGCCTGAATTGTTTAAATATTTTGATACCAGTGAATTGCCGGGCCATTTGAATATTCAACCCCACAACAAAAAGGTGCCCGGCAAGTTAAAAGATGAGACACTTGGTGATGTTATTGTGGAATTTGCTGGGTTAAGTGCCAAGATGTATAGTTTTAAAACATGTAATGCTGTTGTCAAAAAGGCCAAGGGTATTGGCAAAGTAGCTGTGGAAAAAGAGCTTGAATTTGAAGATTATAAAAATTGCCTCAAATCCCAGAGTTTAATCAGAACATCAGAATCCAGAATTCAGAGTGTGGATCACTTATTGACTTCAAATGTTGTAAGAAAAGTGGCTCTGGACCCACATGATGATAAGAGATGCATTTTATCATGTGGCATACATACTTTACCATGGGGTCATTGTGATTTGAAAAATGGCAATCAATGCCCAATTACAAAGCATGATTTGAAATAAATAAACTTATTTGGGTTCAAAAAACAAGGTATTATGGAGCTGCCGACACCACAACCCTCTTCTGATATACTGTCTAAACTGAGTGGCTTGTTAATTATTCATCTGAACAGCATACTTACAGATATTGATGATGAAAGAGGCAAAATATTGTACATATTTAACAATAATTTAAATCATTACCAATTACCTGTAGGTGGGCAATTGCAATTTATTACAACCCCTGAGGGTGATGTTAAGATTTCAGTAGGGAGAAATATTTATAGAATTAAGCACTCAAACATGGTTTCTGGCACTGTATATACTGTTTCTGCTGGTGACTGCTTATATATTGAGGTCCCTGGATCCTATGATAAGCTTATACCCTTTTTTATAGAATTAAGAATCAGATACTCTATAATAAATAACTACTAAACAAAATGCCTAATGATATTTTTGGCCATACAAGACATGAAGATCACAGTGATGAGATTCTGATGCTTGATGTCAGAGTCAAGAAATTAAGAAGTGATTTACAAGCTTTACAAACAACACTCAATGCCAGTCTTCAATTAGAAATTACAAATTTGCAATCACAATGCATGGACCCTCTTCTTAAAATTGATTCTGAACTCAAATTGCTGCTTCAGAAATATACTGATTTGGCCACATTAGATAATTTTCAAAGTTTAGAAGAGGCTGTAGCAGCTCTTCAAGCCAAATTTAAGACCCAGGCTAACAACTCTGAGCAATTGAAACAACAATTGGAAGAGCAAATAAATAATGTCCAGGCACAGCTCCAAACAATTGTCAAAAGCATAAAATCACAAGAAGATTTTGATCTAGTGATTTCCACTCTAAAAGAACAGATTCAATCACTCCAAATACCTAATCTGGACCATCTGAACAATGCCATAGCCGAGGTTAAAGAAAAAATTGAGACACTTGAAAATTTTATGAACAATTTGCCATCTTCTGATGCTTTGAATGCAATAACTCGGAGTGTTGCAAATATTAAGCTGCAACTTGAAACATATGAAGATTTTGGAAAAATTCAAAGTTCCATAACCAATCTTGAAGGTACAATAGCAGCAGTACAAAGTGATTTGGCAAATGTACTAGAATCCAGATTGCCTGGGATTGTAGATACCCTTGTCAGTGTCCAGCAACAAATCACAAAGCTTGAAAACCTCAACACTGAATCTGAACTATCTCATTTTCATCACTTGATAGATGATATCCAAACAAAACTTGAAATTTTACAACAATCCACACCCTCTCAGGCAGATATAGCCCTGCTCCAAAATGCTATGCAAAATGTGGCTGATGCTTCTGAATTACACAATGTAAAATTGGCACTTGAATCTTTGCAAAATACAGTATCAAATCTTCCTACATCACAGGAACTTAAAAATATTAAGAGGGCAGTGAATCGCATATTGAAATCAGAAGATATCAAGAATATCCAAGCAGAGATCAAACATCTCACACAGACAGTGGCCACTCTTCCAACCAATCAACATATTAATGAATTGCATGCCCTGTTTGAGGATATCAGAAGGCAGGTCCATGATCTTACAGCTCAAAATTCAAAATTGGCAATTGTTGAAAATTTGCAACAAATTGTAGCTAATATCAAGCAACAGCTAGGAACCGTGGAATCCAATCAAGCAAATGCTCTGTCTGTTTTTGCCACCCAGCTACAAGAAATTGTGCAACAATACAAGAGACTTGCTGTGGACATAAAAATCAAGCCAGGCCATGATGATGTTGTTAGGACCATCAATGAGCACCTTGAATCTGTAACAAGCAGATTGCTCACAGCAGAAAAGGAAATAACAGGCATAATTGAAAATCCAAAACATTCAGTAATTCTTGAATTGTACAGCATCCCCAACAAAGAATATGATTCTCCATTTACACCAGGTGGTAAAATATATATGCTGTCCCCTGCACAATTTTATTACCAATTTTTTGTTGGAGGCACATTGAGACCAATCAAGATCAAATATTGGCTTCAACCACAGGCACACCACTACCCCACCTTATCAATAACAAATGCTGATAACAAAGTGAAAATCACCAGTGTAGAATTGGAGGATTTTACAGATCCCAATACATTAGAAACAGCCTATGCTGAAGATGATGGCTCTCTGGAATTTAAAATACAAATAGGGGACAAATTATATTTAGAAAATCCTGCAGTGTCAGCTGCTGAACATCCTATAGTTGCAATATTCTTGTTTACATATTATGTCTAGAGAAATTAATGTTGATGAATTACACAGACAAGCCAGACATAATTATAAGAGACTGCCAGTAGTCACAAAGGGCATAGATGATTTATGGCAAAGCGACTTGATTGAAATGGCAAGTGGACAGCTGAAAAACTTAGACAAAATCAACAAGGGCTACAGGTATCTACTCACTGTAATAGACACATTTTCAAAATTTGCCTGGGCTGTGCCACTCAAATCCAAGACTGGAAAATGTGTTACAGAAGCCATCAGAACAATCATCAATCAGAGTGGAAGATCACCGCGCTATTTGCAAACAGATAATGGCAAAGAATTTTATAATTCAGTGTTTCAACAATTTATTAAAAGCCAGGCAATACAACATTATTCGAGTTACAGTGATCTCAAGGCCTCAATTGTAGAGAGATTCAACAGAACCTTAAAAAATCTTATGTATAAACAATTTACCCTCCAAGGTAATTATAAATGGATTAATATTCTTCCAGAACTTCTACATAAATATAACAACTCGGTCCATTCCACAATCAACATGAAACCCTCTGAAGTAACTTCATCTGATGAGCAAAAATTGATCAGCACTGTTTATTATCCTAGATACCAACCAACAACAAGAAAGGCCAAATACAGGGTGGGTGATCAAGTAAGAATCAGCAAATATAAGCACTTATTCAAGAGAGGCTTTACAAGAAACTGGAGCACTGAATTATTTACAGTGGTTCAGGTTAAACCCGGGACCCTTAACACATATATAATAAAGGATCACCGAGGAGAAATTCTCAAAGGCAGGTTCTATGAACAAGAGCTCAGCAAAACTAAACAGCCTGACACATATCTCACAGAAAAAATCATCCGCAGAAAAGGCAACAAGTTACTTGTCAAATGGCTAGGACTTCCAGAACACAGCTGGATCGATGCAAACAGAATAATAATATGAGCACCTGGGATGTTATAAAAAGGTTGCCAGAACCTGAACAACAGAATAAGAGAAATGGCAACTTGTTACCTGATAATATTAGGTGTCTTATTGTAGGGCCATCTGCTTGTGGTAAAACTACACTAATGGTTGATAATTTTTTATTGGCACCCAACTGGTTAGACTGGAAAAACAGGCACTTGTATATCTTCTCTAAGAGCTTGGAACAATTAAAATATCAGCAGCTGATGAAGCTATATGATGGATTGGATATTGCCACTTTTGAACCAGATGTTAAGCCACTTGATGAATGTCTCGATAATTCTGTTGTTGTGTTTGATGACATTATACTGGATAATCAAAACAAGGTTAGAAACTTCTTTACACAGGGCCGGCACAAAAACATTGATTGCTTCTACCTGGCACAGACTTTTTCAAAAATACCCAAGCAACTGATCCGAGACAACAGCAATTTTATATGTGTGTTTCATCAAGACCATACCAACCTCAAACACATACATGATGAATATGTAGGTGGGGACCTGAGCTACAATGATTTTTCCAAGTTTTGCAGCAGGTGCTGGAACCAGGACAGTTATGGGTTTGTCACAATTGATATGACAAGAACACCCAATAGTGGCAAATACAGAAATAAAATCAACAATTTTCTAGACATTGAAACATAAATAAATAACCATGAAAAGGCCAATAATTGATGATCTTAAATTAAGAAATTATCTTGTAAAAAGATTTAAGGGATGGAAATCAGAGAACCGTGGAATTTATGAAAAACACAAACAAACAGAACAGCCTGTAATTGATGCTATTAATAATTTAGGTAAGAATATCAAAACTGTTACAGAGCAAAATCAAAATTTGATCACAGAGCTTGTACCTGTAGCTGCAAGGAACATATTAGATTATCCATTCACCCCACTTTCAAGTATTCATACACCTAGTCCTATTGCTCCTAGAAGAATTGAAGCTACTCAGGATCCTATTGAATTGGGGCTTCTGGCTCAAAAATATTTAACCACACCTAAAGACAATAAAGATGAGGTTTTTGGCTTATATGCTGATACAGAGCTTGATGGCAGCATCATACATAGAATTGGCAATTTCAGAGTAACATTTATGGGAGATGATATAATTGTATATTCAGAATCTCGACTTGGAGAAAAAGGTGCTTTTGTTAAGTACACCGGCACACCTGGATTGTGGGAACTCATGACCAGGAAGAGACCTGGCAGCTATACAGATCAAGATTATGAGGATTACAAAGAAATATTAATAAAATCAGATGCTCTATACCAGAACAATGATCCCACACAAAAAAGGGTTAAGTCAAGCAGTGGGGCAAAATACAACAATTTAATCAAGCCCATATGGTCGCAAATCAAGACTGGCAGTGGAATCAAACAATACAACACCCTGCCCAAAGAATTTGTCTGGGTTGATGATGTCAGGAAACTTGTAGATAGGTTATTGGTGATAGCTGGGGAGGAAAATGCTGGGAACCACAATTTTTACAATGAAAAGGTTGGAATTATGGACATGATAAGCACAAAATTGTCTAATTTTATAGTGAATGACACTAAGGGGATTGGATATCTCATAAAAATTATTAATACTCTACCCCCCAAATTTTGGAATATTTCTGAGGGTCGGGGCCTTGTTAATGACATTATAAACAAGCTGCCATTTGAATTACATATTCCAGGCTATCAGTATTGTGGTCCAGGCACAAAACTGGATCATAGATTAAACAGAGGTGATCCTGGTGTTAATCCCTTAGATGCTGCTTGTAGAGACCATGATATTGCATACAACACACATTCTGATCTTGACAAGAGACATGTTGCAGATAAGAAATTAGAAGAGGCTGCATTTGGCAGATTTGTAAGCAAAGATGCATCTTTGAGTGAAAAAATAGCAGCATTGGGAACCACCATAGCTATGAACACCAAACAAAAATTGGGGTGGGGGTTGTAAATATGTATATAATAAACCTACAATGAAGGCCAAGGGTGTTATGTATCAAATACCTTATGCAGGTCTCAAATCTCTTAAAACTATTGACAGCCTTTTGACCAAAAAGCAGCGCAAGAAGAAAAATTCTTGTATTGCAAAGGGTCATGGTATGAAATTGTTGCTTAGTACCCCCCAATTAAAAAAATTACAGCAATCAAGAAAAAAATCACATGTGGGGGGATTTATATTTACCATCCCTGCCATCTTAGCTGCTCTCGGGGCTGTGGGGAGCTTGGCTGGGGGATCAGCCGCCATAGCAAAAACAGTAATAGATGCCAAGAAAAATAGGGCAGAATTAGATGAGCAGAAGCGCCACAACCTGGCCATGGAGAAAAAAGGCAAGGGTGTTAAAAGAGCCATGAATAAGTTTAAAAAAAACAAGAGCCGCTTACAAACCAAGATATTGAAGCTTTAATCAAGCCACTGGGCATCAAACATTTTAGAGGTGTGTACATGTCTGATTCTTTGCCAGAACAACCACTCAACAAAGAGTGTGGCATTGTTAATTTGGATGAGTACAAAAATCAGGGCACTCACTGGATCTGTTATCTTAAATATTTAAACAATAAGGCATTTGTGTTTGATTCATTTGGAGGTGTTCCACCTGAAAATTTAATAAAATATTTAAATTCAGCTAATCTTTATTACAATAATGCCCGTGTTCAAAACTTCAAAGATGTTAATTGCGGACATTTGTGTTTATCTGTTCTTAGATACATGTCCCAAATAAATAAACCATCAATTGAAGATTTTCAAAAAGCCTTGTGGTATCTGAAACATCATGGGGGTATTTCATCTCACCAGCCAAAATTCAATATTGAAACTCAAATTACATGATGACATAGTGTATCCCAAAACAATAGCTCTCAGAGCATTTTATGGCATGTACTTGATCTTTAATATTACACACCACAACAACAAAATTGCAGTTGGTGATGAAAAAATTGTCATCACTCCAGGGCAGTATAATCTATCCACTCTAAATGCTCAATTACCCAGAGGTATAGTGTTAAGTCAAAATTCTGTCACTCACAGAGTAGAAATTGTATCTGCTACAGAAACAGTGGATCTGGGTACTATTGGAGAGCTGTTAGGATTTGAGAACAACACAAAACTTGAACCAGGCATCAAACACACTGCTATGAATATACCTAAATTCTTAGCCATAGAGACTCTAAATATTCACTGTAATGTAGCTGAGGGTATGATCACCAAATCAAATGGCATAGGCACTCACAAACAAACAGGCATTATTGCAACATTCAAGCCTAATTCTGAATTCATGGAGCCCATCATCTACAATCCATCCCCAACATTATATTTTCCTGTGTGTCATAATAGAATAGATTATATTGAATTGATGGTCACTAATGAAAAAGAAGAATTAGTTGATTTTGCTGGAGCCACAACAACTGCAATCATAGAGATTAATATTTAAATAAAAATACATACAAGAAGAAAATGGAAAATATTGAGAGTTATGAGCTACAATCATTCCCCCCAAACAGGAGGACATTTGCAAATTTAAATCAACCCAACACAGAGATTGAGGTTGATCTTGATGTGGGGGATGGCTTTATACACCCCCACAGAGCAGATCTATATATCAAATTTGATGTTGTAAAGCTCGATGGTACAGATTATCCGGCAAATTCAAATATAAGATTGGTGGATAATTTTGTGCCGCATCTATTCTCTGAAATTGAGATCAGAAAGCATGGCGTTGTTATAAACAGAGTGGATTATCCCGGCATTACCTCCACAGCTTTGGCCACATTAAAATTATCCAAGACCGAGGCTTCATACTACAAAATCGGTGGATTTGAGGCTGGTGATAAGATATTATCTAAAAACCACACAGTGCTGTTCCCCATGCGCCTATTGCCAGGATTCTTCTCAGATTACAAAGATATTATGTGGAAGGGTGGTTTAAGAATCACATTTAGAAGAGCTGCAAATGATAATAATGCTTTGATGAGGTACAGTGCAATAAACTCTACAGGGGAAGCTCTGCCTGATACCCTACCAGATGCAGGCAAATGCATTATTCAGACTATGGAGTTAAGAATCCCTGTTGTTGAGTATGAGGCCAGTTATGCTCTTAAATACAAAGCTGATATAATAAAAAATCCACAAATTCCTCTGCAATTTTATACATATCAATGTGTACAGAAGCCCGCATCTGGTTCTTATTATGAATTTGATGCCACAAATTCATTCTCCAGTATTCAATTTGACATGCCTGATTTTGTGGTAGTACTGTTTCAGACTGGAAGACACAACAATCAGGAAAAAAATTCAAGTAAATTTGATAGCTGCAACATCAAGAACATATATCTTAAAAATGGCAGAAATGAGGTCTTTCCTAGAGAAAATTACAATTTAGACATGTCCAAGAATGATTTCCTCAAATTATATGAGGCATTTTCGGCTTTCAAGAGAGTCACTACAGGCAATACTGACATGTATTACACACCAGATGAATTCAAAGCACAGAGACCCATGTTTGTAATCAATGCTTCAAAAAGAAAACAAGTTGTGGTGAATGACAGAACAAACATTAAAATTATCTGTGAATTCCATGAGGCATTACCTGATGACACCATATGTAGTGTTATTCTCATAGGAGAAAAATCATATGTTTATGATGTAAGAAATGAGAGAGTCACGGAGCAATTCTAGAAGAATTGCATTGTTTTAATATTAGATAAACAAATTGAAGCTGGTGTCCAATTGAACTTAAACCAGAAGTAAATATGTGTGGGTGTGTGTGTATATGTGTGTATGTGTGTGTGTCTTGGCCTAGTTTTAAGTGTGGCCAAAAAAATATCAAGAGGAGCATATTTTTGACAGGATTATGGACAACAATCTCACAGAAGTGCCTTTTGTAAGTGTAGCCTCATCAATCTGAGGGGGTTCATACTTTCTCATGGAATCCATGAGGGCTTTTTTACAAAAATCTTGGATTAGACAGGGTTCCACACTTGAGCAAAAAACTCATATGGGCATGTTGAGCTTGTTTTAAGTGTAGCCAAATCTGCTTCAGGGGGGTTCATACTTTCTTGTCCTGGTTATATCACAAATCCCACTACTTACATGGTTACAGGCCGCTAAAACACATTTACAGAAATTGCAATTTGTACAAAACAGAGCACTCATTACCCGTTAGCGACACGTATACAACAACTCGACGAAGACATGGACCAGCCCAGGATTGAAGATTTACTACATATTGCCCGGGATAACCTGTGGAGACGGATTACGATGCATCCAAATCCATTAGTGCAAGCTATAGGTCAAATAAAACCCAGAGTAGAGAGGGTTTCCCTTCCCCGTCCATGACTGTTTATATAATCCAGATAAATGAAATTAAAATCAAGTTAACGTAATGATTGTGATTGTGAATGTTCATATATATGTAGTTGTGAGTAGATTTTGGGGATTTTCTGGGAACATTGTATATTGTACTAACGCGACAGTTGCGTTAGTTTTTGTAAAATATTGATGTAAAGAGAAGTAATTATTGTAACAGTATTGTAAATTATTGTCGATTCCAGTTAATGTTAAATAAACAATATGCTGGGATACACAAATCCTTTACGTCAAATCAATCAATCAAAAAACCGGAGCTCAGTTGGCTGCCGGATGTCAACTGACAAACATCCAGGGAAAAACCGACCATCTAGCCAGAAGCCTAGCAGCCATCCCAGAAGGAAGGAAGGAAAAAAGAAGAAGGAGAGCCTAGCAGCAACCTAACTACTGTAACGTTCAAGTTGCCGGGTGCTTTTATCTTTTGGGTAAACTGGGCCCCTTTTGTTACAAACAATTTCCTAGAGTCCTGGATCTAAATTATGTGCACCTCGGCATACGTCACAAAATCTAAATGGGGGGTAGTGATTTAGAGAAGGGAGCGTAACAGTCTTTACAAGGATATTCACAAACAATTATTTATACAAAGTATCCAAAGGGAGGAGAATGTATTCCCAATAAAGTTTTCAAAAATGCGTTGCGCAATCCCTGCAAAATAAATCATGTCACTAAACTATTACTACACAACTTTTTTTTTTTTACAAATCTACCAATCACTAACTACTATATCACACACACTCTTGCATACTAGTAAGTATAAGCGCACGACGAATTAGGAAGGTACTTAGAGTAAATTGTATCAACAAAAAAGTCAAAGATTCAATTTTAACAATTTAATAACAATAGTGTAACTCCTTTTTGATATTCTAACAATTTACAACGATTTTAAGCGTAATTTTTCCAGTAATGATCAATGAATTCAACAACGAATTCAAAAAGGTCAACGCATCAAACTAAATCAATAGTGTACAATTTATTTTAACTTGCGTTTATGCCCAAGTTTTAAGTTTCTCTCATTTTACCTTACATTGATCAAAGAACGCTTCTTACACCTTCAATAATAAATAACCACCGATTTGTTCGTGATCACAAAGTTCATAAAAATGTGGAAAAACCACCTTTTTGAAAAAGACAAACGTCTCCGGGAAATTACAAAAATCTTATTGGTACGTATAAGAAAGGTTCCACCCCTTTAGATGCTCATTCCCAAATTACGTGTTTCATTGCCTCGTTCAATTTAACAAAGTTTTAACCAAGTCTAAACGACCAAAAGGGGGAAATGTGAGGAGAAATGACGTTAGCGGAAACTTCGTCGCGATTACCTAATGTACCTTTTTGCGACGTGTCTTACAAAAAATGAAAACCGTTGCTCCAGTTAATACAAATGTGAATGCAAGCACATTGCAGAATAACCAATATGATACACTATTTTGCACCCGCGTATTTTGCGTTTTCCTTTTATCTATTTAAAGTGAGGGGCAGGTAACGTGGTATCGAGATGAACAGTTATTTTACGACAAGCCGTATTCAGTTCTCTATTACGACTATTTTTGTCTTTTTGGACAAAGGAAAGTTTTATTTCTGTAATATGGCGCACTTCGTAAGCAACCAAATAACGTAGACCAGCGTACGTCTTGCTTGGGTTCCAACGTAGTACATTTTTGATTGCCAATTTTACTCCTAAGTGCAGACTGTCAAAATGGCCTTTTTTCACAATCCGCGTTTCCACATAGTAACACGTAGCGTAATTCAAGAGATAGCGCTTACCGTCTTTTCAACAAATGTTCCGGAACTGTATTTAATGGATCGCTTGCAATTCATCGCGTGTTATAAGTAACATGGTATAGAACGTCAATGTTCAAAGTTTTGTTACCGATGATGCATTAAAAAGCGTATCTAAAGAGTAGTCGACGGAACCAAACGCAAAACACGACTGTTCTCTCTACCTGCACATGTCAGCTGCTCTTGCCTTCACTTGATTTAGGGGGCGTGGTTTTTTTACGATTTGATGACTCGAAAGTGATTATAAGCGCCGTCTGTCGTAAATCATGAGCGATTATACATCGCGTATTTTTGAGCGGAGCATTATTTTTCAACAAAGTTGGAAGTTGTAAGATTTTTGCTAAGTTACTTGCAACAAATCGTTACACTACCTAGTCTAATAGCTTCGGCTGATAGGTGCCAGGTTCTACCTGCCCGGCTTGTCTGGGAGCACCAGGACCTCCTTCCTAACCTGCCGTCCTTGTACAGGAGACACCGGTCGGCTTACCGATTCCTAGCTAGCGCCGGGGGTGTCGCGCATCCTTTAATCCTTTACCCGGTGCCGGCTGGCTACGGCCAGTTCCCAGCTGTGGTTGATGGTACCGCGCACATACTACTTTCTCTTATAGGGGAGGCCGTGAAAAGCGTCTTAAATAAAATTAGGTCCCTATACTCCCCCTGACGCCTCACTGCGAGGTATAAATTGAATGGTCCCTGCCCTCTTTGAGTCCAGAAGTGGTGAATTCACGTGTAGGATAAATGTAAATGCACGTAAGTGATAAAAGTTAAAGACTAGTGCTAGCAGACATTCTTATGATAAGTTTATAAGAAACATATATATATATATATATATATATATATATATATAAATATATATATAAAGATGTTGTTCATGTTTTACCCAGCAAACCTTGAGATATCTAGAGTCTGTGTCCACCGATTGAATTAAGGAAGTTAGCATTTATGGGTAGACTTTTGCCGTTCTCCTAATTGAAGTGTGGCGATTACGTGGTAGGACGTTGCATAGCACTAACATTCATCAATTTCTATCGAAAAATACCTAAATTGTTGTCGTATTCCAAAAGATAGTATTTGGTCAAACACGTATGCACTGTCCATACAAGGTATGTGCTGACTATGGTTTGGAAGTTGATGAAGAATCATCGTCTTTTCTGAGCCTAAAAACAATGTTAAACCAAATATCAGTCTTTTTGCCTTCAACTAGAACCAGAAAACATTATTCTTTTTGCGTTTGTCGGCCTTCTTTTGGCTTTTAGTTAATTTTTGAGTAGTTTTTGCATTTTTTATTACATTTTACGTAATTTTATGGCTAGTTTTTCTCCTTCCTTGTGGTATCGTGAATTTTAAGTGCATTTGCTAGCATAACTTGTAGATTTACATGGTCCTTTTGTCAAGTTCATCATTAAACGAATATATGGTCAATGGAAAAGCACAACTATCATTTCCAAGTTTGGCAGGGAATTAAATAATTAATTGCGATAAATTTATTTTTCCTACTCCAAACTTAAGATACGTTGTGTGAACCCTACTTTGAGATTCCTTTGCTAGCCTCTGTTAGCACTTTAATCTGTGCTTTAAAATAAAATTAGTCACAATATTAATGAATATATAATCTTACGTACGCCAAACAAAAATTTTCAGTTGCTGGAAATGTCACGTACTTAAGTTTTCAAGTCCCTTGTGTTATTCAAACTTTTCATCCCAATTCTACGCATTCTATACGCACGTTACAGGTCAAGCAGAATTCTTTTCTTATGGGTTACTTCCGACTCTGGTATCCTGAAATCATGTATTCCAAATGCTTAATTACACAAAATTGTTTAGCTTTCAGCCTCAGTTCGTTAAAGTAAACGTGAAGTGAAGATTTTATAAACAAATAAGTAAATAAAAATACAGTAGATACACTGTGTTAAAGTAATCTATGTGTTAATTAAACTTGTTTTCAATGGAATGTATCGTCCTTGCATTCTAAAATCTGCTGTACAGGTGATAAATAGCACTACTGGGGTTCAGATAAAAAGTTAGCATAAACACTCGACTGACGGTTTCGAAATGTCATTTATCACATCCTCCCTAATCGAAATTGACTGACCACACTGTTTGAGATCACGGAAGAGGACGAGCGAATTTTAGCCTTAACATACGAAACAGAAACATGGAGACACCAGTAATTTTGGAAGGGAAGGTCAGGTCATAGACACAAAGAAAAAAATAGATTACGTGATAATATTATCAAATATAACATAGTCAATAATATCAATCATTATTATGGACTTATTTTTATAGTAATATTTTTACTATACCGTGTTAAGCCTTTCATGAATCATCAAGAGAGCGAACTTATGGATCAACTGCGATGTTTATTTTTAAGATTTTGAAACCATTTTCCCACTGAAATACCCAGTCATTTTTGTTAGATTGTTATACATTTAATCCCACCCCAGTCAAGAAAAGTATTTCAAAATTTGTGGCAGATTCTAGTCACGAAGTGTGATTTAATACATAAAAATTAAATTCTATAATGTGGAATTTCCCCTCACGGAAATATTTATCATTGTATCACGTGGTAGAACGTGAAATTGAAGATCTGGCCGGTGATGTGCGTCCACGTGTAAACAACGATTCTACGTGTAGACAATGTAATCTACGTTGATGACGTAATCAATGTAGACAACATGGCACTCGGTTTTCTATGTGTATGGCAACATACTCGGAACTTGAGTCATAATGAAGTCCATGATGTTAAACAAAAAGCCATTGTTTTAACTCTCATTAAAACTGAGGTCAGCATTAATTTTGATGCCAGGGCAAGTTTGTTGAAATTAAACAAAGTTGGCTGTTTCAGTGGTTTTATCTCAATTAAAAATTCTTACTTTGTATTGCTATCAAAATGAACGGAAGACTTGTTCCATAGAGGATAATTAGATTTAAGAAGTTTTACAAAATTAATTTTAAAATAGAGTTTCGTATGTGATCTTTATTGCATTAGGCAAAATAATACAAATAAATAATTATATCCATAAAGGTTACATATCCCCGAAAACAAGTAGTATTTATTTAAATTCAATTTTATTGCACATAGTAATCATTCAAATCGAAGTTTGTTTAATGGATATGGTAATACTTTGATTCATTGATAAAAGTTCGTCACTTGACACTACATGCCTTTACCTGGTAAACACTATCACTTATTTATAATTTGCAGTGCTATCAACAGCAAGAATACAGACTGTTTCCCCTCACAACACAGTGCCGGTAACGTTATCGTCTTGCACGTCACAAATCAACTAATTCACTATTAATTTAGTTTCAAAATCAACTTTTCGTGGCATACCCAGGAAAATGCTACACGTAGAATGGAGAAGCTCTGTTTTACTACTAGGTTCACCATTTCACACATGCGTGGAAATATCTGCTTTAAAGGCACATCACATCCAATATCCTATGCAGTAACATGGCGAAAAAATATATTTTAGCCTTCCTATTTGTCAGTGTAAAAAATAAACTTTTTTCTCTTCCGATAGTCTCTTCTTCTTTACTTAGTGATGGTGGTGGGATGGTCCAGGTTGGTTATAGGCACAGATTATCCACGTGTTTGAAGAAGAAAAATTCTCTATATTTCCAACAGTACTGTGGATTCTTTCTTCCCTGTTGTTTACATTGTCTACACTACCTAGATATACTATGTAAACTATAAACCAAACCAATGCAATCGTGTAGATTACGCGTAGACAACGCATGTAGACGTAGATTTATACCGTAGTCTAGGGTACATCACTAGTTCTGACCAGGTTGAAACAATTTATTCTATACTTGGGAACTTGCTAGATATTTACTTAAAATACTCTACTAAAATCCGGAGGCTGGTCCATCTCCATCCGAACAAAATGAAAGTCGTGCTTAACCTAAGAAATTCCAGCCTGCCACCATCGATCATGCTCGATGGCCATCTGTGTGTACTATTGCACGAAATCGCAGTTTCCACTGCAGCAGACTTCGTTGCAGCTGTACGTACCAGGGGTAAATTGTTACACTCCTGCTTGCAGACTTTCCATAGACCATGCACGGTGCGACACCGACGTGTTGAAAGGCACCGTTTCAGAAGTCCAATAGCACAAAAATCCATTGGACTAGCATCTGAACTCTTCACTTGTCCGAACTGATAGCATGGATAACAGTTTCAACTGCAATGCGATGTTTTGGCCATGTGACTTGAAGCTTTATCCTGGTGCAGTTACAAACTATTGTTGTCTGCTCCATACAAGACCGGTATTTGTTTTGTGTACACTTGTGAATTGACATGTTCTTTGTAATACGCAACATTTATTTTGACATTTTTTCGACTCGACGAATCGTCAGCTTCCCTCTGTAGCAAACTCCAGTCACAATCATGAAAACTTTGGAGAAACGTTCTTAGCATTGACACACTAAGTGACACCGGTCTTTTGCATCAACACCGCTGTAGGTTATGGCCCGAACTTTGCCACAGTCACTTAGGTAAATCCATGCTTCGTCCATTATCACAACAAATTTCCAGCGGTCACCAGCTATGTGGCGCTAGTACAGCCTTCTGCACTTGCTCTTGAGACACATTCGGCGTTCAATACACATGCCCTTGTGGCAGAGTGGTTAGCACATCGCGCTACGACTCCCGGGGTTCCGGGCTCGAATCCCGGCCTCGTCATGGATGTCCATTAATCAATTTCATCATATCATAAGTCATCCCCATCTTCGCAAATGAGTCAAAAGTGGTCCAAAAGCAATATAAAATAAAGCAAATCAATCAATCAGCGTTGAATACTATAGTCGAATGTTGCAGATGACGTTAAGATTTTAATCAATCAGTTGCGAACATTTATTGCGCAAACTATCTTATCTACTGTACTGGTGAACGGATGATGTTATTGCTTTACTAAAGAGGTAACATATCGTTACTCCAAGCTAACAAAACTCTCAGTTTATCTGATTATATACTGTAGGTTTATTTTGCATGTGTGCGGTGAAACAGACTTTGTACCATTGCCAACCCCACTCCTGCCTGACTGGAATATTCGCTATTAGAATTATCCGACGTGCAATCTGTGAGAGTTTAGTGAACAACTGTATGTAGGACACTTTGCTCTGTTGGAGTCGTTCAAAGCATGGGGAATGTGCGAAAGAACAACGTCTCCTGTTCAAGTTTTGGCTCTAGATCGTTTTATGTGGTAGAAGAAGTGAAAAGCTTCCATGTGTTACCATCCCGTGGACACAACAAAATGAAATTTGTAAATAAATAAGGAAGAACCGAATTGTTTGACATAAGACTGGCATGGAAGATCAACACTGAAATGAGGTGAAATTACGAAGAATGTACTATCTACTCATTAATTTTTAGAAAAATGATTGATTATATATTGCATGGAAGTAAAGTTTTAAATTGTACTTTACAAATAAAACATTTCTTTTCGAAAGTCATGATGCGTTTTGCTCAATACATCCAGATAAACAAGGTATTGTTTATGAAATTTGTATCAGGCGCAAGTTGATTAAGTGCAAATATGAAAATAGTTTGAGAATGACTTACTATCTTACATACAAGGTGTATTGATTTAAATTTGGTTGATTTAAATGTTGATTTAAATCGAGATTTAAATCAGGTGATTTTTTTTAAACCACTTTGAAGAAACAATTTATAGAATAATGCACATTTTATATTAGTAATATTAAATAGTAAACGTACTGAAATTTCTCGTGATTAAAAATTCAATGATTTCGATAGGCCAAAAATAGGATACATTTTGCGTAAAAATATACAAAATGCTACTCATGTTAAACCGTAAATAGTGTCATTATCATTAATCTGTAAATAAACATGGCAGCTTATATTTTGCAAACTACGTATCATTAAAACAATTGCCAAAACTGAGCTACAAAGCCATAAACATTTTTGAGGTTGCAATTATATATAAGTACCACATCCAAAATATTTTTTCACTGGAAGAAAAGTTACTGAAATCGTATTATAATTTAATTTACGCACTCAACAAACATTTCCTAGGCGTTTCATATATACAGTATCAGGAAGGGAAAAGTTTATATTTACACATAATTATTTATTTGCTTTAATCAAACTGTTGAAATATTTTACAGGGCCGTTTACTAGAGAAACGCTTTCTATAAACAAAACATATATCTGTATGCATGGTGCCAAAAACCATACAAGCAATTTTAAGTGTGGTTTTTAAAAAAAATCATAAAATCGATTTAAATATAAAAAAAAATCGTCGAAAATATTTTTTAGAATAATAATCATGATTTTTATCCACCCTGCTTACAGGTAACTAGAAATAGAAAACGGGCATACTAATATTGCTGTTTCATTGAGTATGATGTCCCATCAGGCAGAATATGCATTGTAACACCTAATTCTTAAACTCAGATTCGTCTTGGGTTGAACACAGTTAACAGCCTTTACTTGTGACCATTAGAATTTGAGTACGGTACCGATTCGGCGATCAAATTCCTAACGCATCTATACATTTAGTTAAGAGTTTCTTTAATTCTACAGTTAATTAATGCAACCAGTAACACACAAAATCGGCTGGTTCTTGATTTCATTTCTGAACGCAAAATTTGTTCTGAGAGACAAGAATATACAGAAGAAAAAAGAAAGCAATCCAAACTCAGATCAGAGAAAAGTAAGGTATTCTATGATTCCAGATATATCCAAACGCCATCGTGTATCCCACGATTCCCTTTAAGGGCATCCAAGATCTGAAGCGAGTGCTTTCTGAAAGTTACCCGGCGCTGCTGGTAAGATTGCTGGTAATTGATATGGAATTGAAACCCATTACTAATCTCTGTTTAGCGAACGAGGAAGCAATCTGAATTTCGTGCAGGAATGGAAGCAATTCCAGCCCATTTTACACTCATCGACTGCTACACTCGAAGGACCCTTTAGCTTCACTTAAGAAGTTTCATATCCGCCCTCCATTCAAATTGCCCCTTCGTCGTCCTCTCCATCAGCAGCTGCTTGGAGGAAGGAGCACTCAAAAACTCGAGTAACCTTCAAGCTCTGTATATGCCAGGAAGCGGCATTACACAACTGTCCCTCAATAATCAACTACATGCGGTGTACTGAAGGCAAGGTTAAATGGAGAAAGTATAGGGTAAAGGATAGACTCATGTTCATGCCATCTAATCTAGAAGTAGGTAATAGCATATCTCACAGGAATAAGATTAAGTGTTCTAATAATGCATAATATATATACAGGGTGGCGTGAACTTTTGGAGCAGTGTAGGCTGCGGTCTGTGAGAGATATTGTGTATGACGCGTCGTAACATTGCAACAGGAATCCAGGCAGTTAGTTTCCTCTCGTATTCTTGCCTTAAGTTCTTCTGTAGTAGCAGGTCGAGTAAGGACCCATGCGTTAATGGCATTGGCTTATGGAACACGACCTTGTCGTCCAATATTGAAATGACGTCAAAATGCTCTACGAGCGGCCTCCACGCAACCATTCTTGTAATATGTTTTGACCGCAAAGGCACGGTGGAGAAAATTTTTTTTTCCCTGTGTTAGAAGCTACACTCTGTAATGTTAACGATTTTTTTGGCCATTTTGTTAGAGCTTCAAATTCTGCTTATATTTATCTAGACTAAAATTCCAATTCACGACTACTGTTACAGGCTCTAAATAAGGTATAATTAACGCCAAGCAAAGGTCATGAATTCAGAATAATCAACCTAACACAGCAGTCAGTGAAAATTCTTCTCCGAGTACTAAAGTACTTCTTACTCTAACGTTTATGGAGAGTTGAAAGAATAACATTTTGTTTTCAGGAAGCGAAAAGATTCAAGAGAATCAAATAGATTAGTGCGGACAACGGGCGAAAGATACCTAGAGGAAGGAAATGAAGTGTTAATAGTATTTGTGGATATGAAGAAAGCATTAGATAGAGTGATGTGGATGAAAGTACATACATTCTGAAAAGGTTTGTTGTAGATTTAAATACAGGGAGTTCCTAAGCATTAGGAGGTAAAACAAGGCACGACTAGGCATGGCTGTCTCTTCGTTAGTTTAATCACACCATCACTCATCCTTATCTTCGCGATTAACAGAAAGCGAAAGAAAAGTGAAGTAAAATAAACCAAATCAATCAATCAATCATTATTGAACAAATTCTCAGCTTCAGATACCTTGACGTTTCATTCACAGTGACATGAACTGCAATCAGGATATCGAGTGAGAAAACCAATGGCGAGAAAACCCTTCAGTAGAAGAATAACTGTGTTTTGTGAACCTTTGAACAATTAAAGAAATATGAGTATGGAGAAGAAAAGTGTGTGTTAAATGGAGAGACAGAATAAGAAATAAAACCTTTCTGGAAGAGTTGACAGATAACCAATGCTGGAAGTTATCAATAAAAGGAAAAGAAAATGGCTACGATACTGGATGAAAGATGCACTGGATGGTCCGGGGAAAAAGAACATATTGAATGATTGATAATAATAAATTAAGTGTATCCTATGCTGAAATAAAGCGAACTAGATGGAAAATAATAATTGACCAGAGATCAATGAATGAACGAAAACTTGACGAATTTGTGCAACATTCAATACATTAGAATAGTGTAAAGATGAATTTAAAATTCCATGATGCTCTCGTTTGGTGCATTTACCTAAAAGCCATTTTGTAGAAAACCTCATTTTGTCAGCAATGGCAAAAACCTGCTTTTAAAAATATCACATTTTCCATCGCTGGTATGAATTAAATGATGACATTTTCTATCTTGTACGATTTTTACCCAGGCCTCTGGAACAACGAATTCTAGTTTTTGTCGAATTCTAGACAGTTAAAAACTTTAAACTCTTGGCAGGTGGTGAAGGCACAAAGAGAAAAGTGTTTATTTTCGTGGAAGTAGTCGCATTTAGTTTACACATGACAATCTTACTAAAGCTTAACGCCTACTGAGACGTGTAGAAACGCGGCAACAGAACGCAACAGACGCATTTCCGACATCTCAGTGGGCGGTTATCCTTTAAGATAACCTATGGACTTCTGGCACGGAAATTCCGCACTTCGGTTTCCATCGTCTCCCTGTAGAGGGCGTTACACTATTTGATTTTAATGGAAGCAGACAACAGAAGTTCTGTTGCCGCGTTTTTCCACGTTTCCCCGCGTCTAAGTAGGTGTCTCATATGTGGGCTACAATAACACATAAGCTTAACTTCCACTGAGACAAGGAGAAACGCGGCAACAGAAGACAACAGAACTTCTGTTGTCTGCTTCTATTGAAATCAAATGTTGTTACGCCCACTACTTAAAAACGCACCGAATTTCGTTGCCAGAAGTCTGCAGGTTATCTTAAAGGTTACACTGATTAAAAATAATAATTTCGGCGGATATCTTGGTATCCAAGAAGCGTTCTAAGACAATTGAAACATGCTGATTCAAAATATGCAAACAATTTGTTTGTAACACCCACCATTCTTGAGATATACGAAATCAATATTCATATTTTAACATTGTATCAAGGCAAGCAACTCTCAGACATAGGTTTCACTATCTAGTTGAAGGTATAATACACATATAAAATACATACATATAGAATATGCGTCCTTAATTTAAGGTGTGTTTGGTTTGAATTTCTTGGCTGTAGACTTGCGTCTGTGCTGAGCATTTGGCATGTCGCGTTCAAGGGTCCAAGAGTAGTCGGCCAACATTGCTGCACTCCATGGACCCTGATAGCGTAACTTCATCGCCAAGATGTCCTGATGAAAACGTTTACCATGTTCCTCGCTCACTGAATCTAGGTTCTCAGGGAAGAAGTGAAGATATGAGTCGAGGAGATGTCTGTATGCACTAATGCACTTCTGCACAACATTCACATAGTAAGCAGATTTATAATTTCCAAGGAAGTTGGCTACGACTGACTTGAGTGCCATCCATGAATTTTTTTCAGTACCACCTAGTAATTCTTGGTAGTGGCTGTCAGCAATGATCTTCCAATTCGATCAATTTCGAAAATTTGTTGCACAGGAACCGAAAAGCATCTGAGTCGTTGTCTAGTGCCTACACGAAATTCTTCATGAGCCTCAGCTTCAAATGAAGCGGTGGCATGATAACTTTTTCACGCTCAACCAACGGCACACGAAGGACGTTACTTCATGGCTGCATTGTATCTCTAATCGGCCAATTCTTCTTTATGTAGGGTTCCTTCCTATCTCTGCTATCCCACTCACAGATCAAGCAGCATTACTTCTTCGCCATTCTTATCCAACCGCGCAAGTTGCATGCACATGTCACACAGATGAACTATGATGTCCACGACTTACCACTATCCACCTTCGAATCAAAGTATAGTTCATATGCTTTCTTCAGAAACGGTGTAAAAGGCTTGTGATGCGATTTGTCTGTTAGATAGCCGCACAGTTAGCAAGACAGATCTGGTGAATTTATGCAACCTCTGGATGCCATAATCCATGTCACTGAAAATAAGAAAGAAACAAATGAAAGTATAGTAATTCGATCTCGAAAATATTTCTACGTATTACATTAAGTACAACTGTTTTCACAAACGACGAAAATAAATTTCGGTGTTGCATGAAAAATAACGAAAAACGACGAAATTTTTTTCGACGAACGGTGTTCCATGAAAAACATATTTTTTTTTCGATATCTTCAAAACCTGACATGATAGAGCAAAACGGTTTTCAGATTTGAAATCAGCATGAAAAACTGCATTAGAAAATCTAAACATCATATCAGATATCTACAGCTTGTTTATCATCAGGGTTGTTAAAGGTCCAGAAACCTATAAATTCTAATGGGTTCTATTGGGTTCCGCTGTAGGACCGGAACCTTTTTTCTTGCACAATTTAAATTCGGTCCAAGTTGCGTATTGTTTCATTGATAAATGGTTCCTCGGCCGTATTTTATTTGTTCCTGAAAAAAGTTCTTGAATCGTATTTAAATTGATGCGGGTAAAAAAGTTACTGGACCGAATTTAAATTCTTCCTGAAGAAAGGTTCCTGGACCGAATTTAAATTCATTGTTGAAAAAACGCTCCTGGACCCAATTGAAATGCTTTAAATATGAAAAGGTTCTACACTGACTAGAACTCATTTACGATTGCTGATTTTCTCTCCCAATCCGGGATTGAACTTATTTAAAATTCATGGACCAGGGTTGACCAATTAAAAGTTCCCTTCTAAAAATGTCCACGAGTACGTTTTACATTTGAATGTCACACTGCGGTTGTAGAAAGCGAAGCACAGGGATTAAATAATAGCGCTGTTGTTCTCTAGTGGGCCAGGTTCAAAACTCTCTTGTCGAAGATTTACTGTATAACATACTTATACATATCGCAATGGATTATATTAGTGTGGCGTCACATCGATTTCAAATAAACCCGTCAAATATTGCTCCGGCATCCGATCCAGGAACCGCAGACAATAGGAGCCGTCGATGAGGTAACGTCAAGCTGCTGTGTTCCCAACAGATATCACAACAGGGACGGGTAGTGTTGCTACGTACTACCAAGTGAACGAACACGCGCGAGAGAATGGGGCTGCTACATGGAGAGGGCTAACGTGACTGCAGCGTTTGCGTTTCGCCCATTTCTACCTTGTACCTCAGATTCTCGAGGCAGCCAGCACCTGGCTTAATTTTTCATGATCACAAGTGGATAATTGTTTAACGTCAGGTCGGTAATCGATTCAAGTTGCATATTGTTTCATTTCAATACGGAACTTGGATCCTATTAAAAACTGATTCGAAAAAAAAGGTTCCTGGACCGTATTGAAATTAAACCTGGAATGAAGGTTCCCGGACCGAATTTAAATTGGTTCGGAAAAAGGGTTCCCGGACCGTATTTAAATTCATCTGGAAAAAAGGTTCCTGGACCGTATTTAAATTCATTCAGAAAAAAGGTTCGTGGACCGTATTTAAATTCATTCAGAAATAGTGTTCCTGAACCGTATTTAAATTGATGTGGAAAAAAGGTTCCTGGACCGAATTGAAATACTTTACAGATAAAAAGGTTATTTACGGTCCAGAACCCATTTACGCTTGCTGCTTTTGCCTCCTGGACCGGAATTGAATTTATTTAAAATTCCTGGACCTTTAACAACCCTGACATAAACATTGTTCTACGTATCTTGTGTATTTTCAAAAGATTTATAGGTGTTGCAGGTTTTTACCCGAAATTACTCCTGTCCCTGTAATAGAGTCCCGTAAAAATTTTAGTTATGATTTGTCTATCCAATGGAACCTAGTAGAATACATATAGGAGAGTCAGAAAAACTTGGGTAGACATCATAATATTCTGGGCCGGGTGTTTTAGACGCCATT
Source organism: Lepisma saccharinum (assembly GCF_977018435.1). NCBI lineage: Eukaryota > Metazoa > Arthropoda > Insecta > Zygentoma > Lepismatidae > Lepisma > Lepisma saccharinum. The sequence goes on along the minus strand of NC_139242.1, from coordinate 9,224,539 downwards.
TTCTAACATGGCCGACAGCGACAATATTTTGCTTTTATTTCCACTCCTGAAACCGTTAAAGTCATAATTTTGGTCTCTAAATATATGTTTTGAAGGGTGAGGAATCAAATAAAATGGTTCCTGAAGTTGTCTGATTCTTATTTATTTCAGAATATCTGTTTTTTTGCATCTATAAAAGTTAATATGAACAAATACTGACTACAATTATTTGTAAAGTTACATTTGCACAACATAAAGGATTTTTAAAAAAATATAATAAAATAAAGCACACATTAAAAGAATTATATTACAATAAAGTACACATTGTAATTATAAAAACTGTGAACTTAAATGTTTTTTACAAGTTATTGCAACAATCTGCATAATAATATGATAATTTCTTATTTTTCTCCCACAGTATAATTTACATTCTTCGCCGCATTTGCAATACTCAGAGCATGGTAAATATTTCATACGACATTTACATCTGTACAAGTAGCATGCGTTACAAGTACACTGTATTAGTAGCTCAGAAAACACTTCATGAAGGCAGATATTAGGCTTTAGTACGCCATTTGCATCTTTTAACCATCCATAATCGGTTGGTTGCAGGGTTCCATCAGGAAAGTAGCTTCGTGAAAGTTTTAAGCATTCCTGCAGAACAAAAAAAAACATCTTTTCAAATGTCCATTTCTTATTGAGAAAGATGAGGGTGGTAGCTGAGATATGTGCTTCTGTTTGTGCAATGAATAACGAAGCTCATCAAATGTCTTATACTTTGAGGATGGATGTAAAACTTGAACAAGATATTCCTCTGCTTTATCAAGTGGTTCTTCAGACAGAGTATTTTCTTCTGCAAATCCAACTAGTAATGTTTCTGGTGATGCTTTAAGTGAAGATGGCGTTGTTCCTATCTTCCTTGTAACATCACTACCTGTAACGATGTGTGCCTTAATTAAAGTGCTGCAAAGCGTAGCTCCCATTTTTCTCCCCAGCGTGTGTAGAGGTACATAACGCACTTTGTCACCCACTCCCACTTTAATCCACATTTCTTCCAATCCTTTCGTGAATAGTTCAAATAGATATTGAAGGACGAGAACAACTACATCAGTGTCATTAGGTAATACTATGAGGTATGTTATGCCTGACTGAACAGCATGGAATATATGGAGTATCATTCTGGAATCTGCTTCTTCTACAAACGTCTGAAGGTCAGAGCAAGTTTGAAGTTCCTTGTTCATAGCTATGAAGGCATCTCTGGTATCATTGTCTCCTGTGATGGTTCCACTTATCACTGTAGTGAAGTTAGTCGTTTTTGCTGTTCAATAAAACCGGTAGCAGCTGACAATTGAAGCAGCTGTTTGTTTTTACTTGAAGACCAGAATCTGTCCATCTGTATAGGAATTAGAGTGTCCCATTCGATTGTCATCATTTCAATTGGATCAGCAGGTCTCCGTCTTTCTCTTTCGCCATCTTTTAGTGACTGCTCGATGTAGCTGTCAAATACAAAATCCACTCTTATAGTTCCGTGGTATTCCAATTCCCTCCAATATTAGTTCTAGTTCGGGCCAGTGAACCGATATGGAAAGTAATCTATAATTGAAGCTAGAAGTTTCTTCTCCGGCAGAAATGAACTGAAACTTGCAGTTCGCTCGTGCAAAACCAGTCTGTTTCGCCCCGCTGCAAAAACAAGTCTTGGGGAAAACATTTCGGCATTTCGGTACGTGGATGGATTTGCCTTGCCAGATCAGAGTAAATTCTGTGTGTTCTGGAAAATTTTACTAGTAGCCAACAATCAGGCTGTTCTTTTTCTTACATTTTCTTCGGATGTGCTACCACACTCGATCTTTTCCGACGAAGGATTTCACCTCGAACGAGAATACTACTTCATTTGATCAGCATTGTACTATGAGTTTCTTACTTTATGTTCCTGAAATTTCCTCCCGTAGGGAAAATTATCTCCATTCAAAACATTCAGCGAAAGGGGATTCTCTGCAGTAAATGAGTTAAGGATGTCGATCTGAAATTACATGAAGTGATTCCAGTCCGAGAGAGGAACTTACATCTCCAGTTTTAGTTTGGGTTTAGGACTACTGGAATAAGTTTTTAGAGTCGCGGTAGCTCAGTCGTTAGAGCATTTGACTACCATGCGAGAGACCCGGATTCGATCCACCTGTTCAAGCGGCTCCGGCGCCCACCCAGCGTCGTTTAAAGTGGGTACCTGGAGGAAACTCTTGGGGGGTAAAGGTGACCAGGGGCGTGGTGGTGATCACATCACCCCCACCTTCAGCCGTGATCAAGAACGTGTGGGGCCTTCACCCCACACCCTCTACACACATTCATGGCGTGGTGTATAGCACAGGGGACCACTTTACCTTCTTTGTAAAGTTTTTTTTTTTAAAAAAAAATTGGTTCAGTTTCCGCTGCGATCTCAGCCTGAAATACAGTGTTTCCAATACATCTTTGCATTATTATCCAAGGTGAAACAGAAGTCTTCCGACAAACTTTCACAGGTTTTTCATGGATGTTGGCTGAGTGTTTTGATGTAAGGCACCCAAGTCCCATGTGCCTTATTACAGATTAATTGTATTTCTTTCGTTTCTTAAAACTCTACTACCTTTGTGTATGTTTCCACGGAATTTGTTTCGTTTCTCAAGCTAATGACCTTTGCGCATGTGGTTTCAACATCACAGGGTGCCGGCACACTTTGCAGTCGCTGGTAGAGAACATCTTGATACACAGTTTGGTCAAAGATGGATTGCTTGTGGTGGTCCTGTTCCACCCTGCGTAACAGAATTGGTATATTTTTAACGCAAGTAATTTTTGCTCTTTTCAGGTGTCTTTTTTCTCAACGAGCCCAGAGTTGAGTAACAAGCAGAGATTTGAATACTTCTCGAGAACCATTCCATCCGACCACTACCAAGTGAAAGCAATGGTGGAGATCGTTCGTCGCATGAGCTGGAGCTACGTGTCCATTATCTACGAAGAGTCCAATTACGGCATCAAGGTAAGTAGGAACTTCAATACTGAATTTTTGTTCTCTCCACTAATACATGTAATGTGTGCCCTACGCATAGAAAAGTAAAGTATAATTTGAGACCAAATGTGTGAATGAGGCTGTGTCCGAAAGATACAAAGAACAGATTTCAAGTATGGTCTTGATGGAAGTGACGTCACCTAGTGCTGTTCGAAATCTACAAGTACACGAGCAATCGAGACCACAAGGCGGAGCTCGGATCGTTGCAAGCTTGATCACGTGACTTGTAGACTCGTTGTTCATTTCTTTGAAATTACGGAAGTAGAAAGGCAGCATGCTGTGTGTTATGTTCTTCTAATGTGTATGCATTAGAACATTTTAAATTGCTGTGTGGTTTCTATGGTGAAAAACAAGTGTTTAAAACACGGGGAAAAATACGTGTCCTCAGTTTCACTACTGATCGTATTTAGCGCTGCAGTCGAAGTGCAATTCAAAAGACTTTCACCTCCAGTCCACGACTTCAAGACCGCACTGCAAGACCAGTCTCGATAGATGCTCGCCTCAAGTAGTCTTGCTCCTTTCGGACACGATCTCAGTCCCGGATCAACACATTTTGAGCCTTCCTGCAAAATATCACAAAAGATCCCTTCCATATAAAATATACTTACTTGTGTAAGAAATGTCAACAACTCTTGCTGTTATTCAGTTTTTTCAGTGTATGTACTTATTAGCGTGGTGTAGAGATATCTATATTGAGAGATTGATGGAAATATTTGATTATTTTCTTATTTAGTGTACCTCTGGAGAGCCATGTAGAATGCCTTTCATACATAAGTTTTACAAAATCATGTACAGATGAAACTTTTAATATGTCACTTTTGACAGCTGTTTAAAGATATAATCCAGCTGGGCATGATGGACAAATACCTGTTTCATAATATTTCTGTATTTCTTTTTCTTTTGCTATCAGTCTTCATTCGTTGGGTTGGGTATGGAGTGGTTGGTCCTTAGGTAAGCAAATAAGGTTTGATGGCCCCAAAAGTAAATAGTAATTTCTTTGTAGGCTCTGGATTTTCGTCCTTGCTCCGCCGTGTTGAACTACTAGTAAGACCAGTTTCATATCATAACTCATATGTAAGTCTACTCTAGGTACAGTCACGGACATTTCTGGCTTGTAGCTACAGCACTGATGATCAAGGGTTTCGTTACAACCCAGACATGTCCGTTACTGTACAGTATAATCTTGACTAGTACTCCACACCACAGAGCTAGGGAAGAAGAAACTCCCTGTTAATAAGGAATCCATGTTTAATTTGTGGGGAGGTACATTCAACAGAAGTAATTGAAGACTAAAATTGGTAAACGCTGTAAGTCCCACAATAATTCAAACACCGTTTTCCACGTTAAACTGTTAAATGTGCCATGCTTTATAATGTGGTAAACGTGAAATGTGGCTGGTAGCCCTCTAAGTAGTTCAAAGGGCGTGTAAATAGGTGCAACGATCCCGCTAGATCGTTACAAAGTTACGCATTTGTTCTTTTTATTGTTGAATAGCATTGTGTAATCTTATCTGTTTTGTTATCGCTTCTGCATAGGATTTCACTGCTATGCTTGGTAGAGAACGAAATTGTACCATAGCTCACTGGGGAGAGTTTCTATTCTAATAGTTGTTTATTAACCTGTATAGATGGCACTCAATGTTAAGCAGCGCTCTCGTAGTTCACGAATATCCACTAGAGGTGCTGGCGCTGCGCTCAGAACTGTATATAAGCAGCGACGTGGCCCCGGCCAGTTACCTCTGTCCGAAGGGACCTGGAGTGCAAACCTGATGGTGCTCAACGAAGCTCAGACCATCGAACGTCGAGATCGACGTGTCATAGACATGCGTTCGCGCGATGTGAGTGAAGAACCTCAACCTACCCAACCCCGTCCAGGGAAATAAAGGAATACGTCCAACAACCCAATCATTCGATAGGCCAAGGAGCTTAACCTTTCAGGGTGGACAATTCGACTCCCACTTTCTCCCTCTGATATTCTATAGAGGCAACCAATGATAGATGCAGAACGCCTTAGCGATTCTGAAATGCACAATATTGACAACCGGGAACCTCAGGGCATTGCATCTGAGTACGGTTACACATCAGATTCTGTTGTAAATGAAGAGAGAAGAGTATCCGCTACCGGAGCCATCTCTAGTCTGTGGTGATGGATCGGTAGGACAACGGTGTGAATGTGCTCCGTGTTTTTGTGTTATTTTATGTATTTCTGATGGGAGGTGGTGAAAACGATATTGCAGGAATGTGCAGTAAGTACTGAAGATTACTTTTGTGTAACAAATAGTTCAATATCTGGTAAATGAAACGATAAATACGTTAAATACTGTGACTGTAATTTCTACTTCCCGTATGTAAGCATACAGTGCTGCCACCTCAGTGTTAAAAAAAAACGCGGAGTACAGTTGAACTGTCATTATCGAACTGTTCGATATATCTAATAAGATGAGTAGTTGCATCGAATGTCACTAACCTGTGGCTCGAAAGGACATTTCCTCAAAAATACAGTGTTCAGATTGTTTGAAGTTATGTCATTTGAAATGCGCACTTTTGAAAGAGGAAGATGCAGAATATATGCGGACTGCAGGACATATTTGGAGATGCAAAGAATGTTCGAAGATTAGACGTAGTACAGCGTGTTTCAAAAAGAATATACGTATTTCGCATGCATATATTTATTAAACTTTAAGACATACGAAGATGAAACTTGACACACATACTTACGAACCTCTCAAGTTAAGATTACAGATGTTCAATATGTCCTCCAGCAGTGACACGAACAATATCACATCGATACTCAAATTCCTCCCATACTCGGGCAAGCATGTCCTTCGTCACTGGTGTTACGGCAGTACGGATCCGGTTCTTCAACTCTTCCAGGTTCTGTGGGAGTAGTGGTACATAAACATTGTCTTTAATGAAACCCCACAGGAAGAAGTCACAGGGTGTCAAATCCAGTGACCGTGGAGCCCAGCTGATACATGTTAAGTCGCCAGCTCCTTGACGACCAATCCAACGGTTCGGTAGAGTTTCGTTCAGATAATCACGCATTTGGCGACTCCAGTGAGGGGGTGCCCCGTCTTGTTGAAAAATGAAGTTGTCTTCGTGCAGCCTCGGAAACAACCAGTTTTGTAACATAGAGAGATACTGCTGACCATTAACCGTGTTTCCATCAAAGAAGAATGGGCCGTAAACAGATGATCGGGATATCGCGCAAAACACATTCACTTTGGGCGAATCTCGTACATGTTCAATGAATGCATGTGGGTTCTGTAGGCCCCAAATGCGAACATTATGTTTGTTTACCTGACCACTGACATGAAACGCAGCTTCATCACTAAACACGATGCGTTGTGCGAAAGTGTTGTCATTGTCAATAGCATCAAGAATCTCGTTACAAAATGCCACACGTTTGCGTTTGTCATCAGGACGCAGAGCTTGTAACAGCGGTACCTTGTACGGCTTCATAACCAGCCGACGTCTCAAAACACGCCAAATTGTTGTTGTAGGAAGTTGTAACTCCCGACTGGCACGACGAGTTGATTTTGAAGGGCTACGTTGGAAAGCAGTTTGAATTCGTGCAACATTTTCTTCAGGAACACGAGGGCGGCCAGGACTCTTTCCTTTACATACACATCCTGTATCTACAAACTGTCGATACCATCTGCGAATGTTCCACCCATTCGGAGGATCAATTTGGTATTTCAACCTGAAACGTCTTTGCACTGTAATCACGGAATTGCACTTCGCAAACTCGAGAACACAAAATGATTTCTGCTGCGGAGTAGCCATTTCAAACAACTGACGGTCTAGCGGCTATTATATAAACGAGACTATGTATTCGTTTCTCTAATAGTCGAGCCGGGGCGCAGCGATCGATAGTTTGGACAAAATAATACTTTGTAATACGTATATTCTTTTCGAAACACGCTGTAGTTTACAGGACGAAAGTGTAAGTGAAATGGAAGTGCCAACTATTGTTGATATGTATAAACTACTTCAAGTACTAAAGCAGGAAATGGAAAATTTGAAGAAAGCAAATATAAACTGTGAACCCGAACTAAGTAAATCATTTGAGTTAGCTCATCATGAAAATGCATCATTGATCAAAAAGCAGGCTGAGTCAATAAATACTTGTTTGGTATGAATTGAGCAGTTGAAAGGGGAAAATGTAACTCTAAAAAAAAAGCTGAAGGATAATCAGGAGCAACTAGATGAATTAGACCAGTATGGTCGCCGCAATACATTAGAAATATACGGTATTCCTGAGCAGTTGAATGAAAATACGACGGATGTAGTAAAAACTATTGGCCGAGCATTGGACATAGAAATCAAGGATGAGATGATAGACTGTTGTCACAGGTTGCGCAAACCATCTAATCAATTTTCAAGTGGAATCATTGTAAAATTTGTCAGACGAGTGGACAAGGATGCCTTTCTACAGAAGAGGAAAGTGAAAAGGAACTTAAATGCTGTACTTCTCGGTTATACCAAAAGTGAAATCATTTATATTAACCAAAGCCTCACACCTTACCGGAAACGCATTCTTAGTCAGGCTAGGAAGATAAAATACGAGAAAAACTATGCTTATTTATGGGTAGACCATGCGGGATTAATTAAGTTAAGGAAAAAAAGGGATGATACTAACATCATATTATTAAAATCACTTGAAGACGTCACCCAATTAATGTAACTTTCGAGGGTCGTATAAATGAAATATGTATTTATTATCAAAATGCCCGTGGTCTAAATACTAAGATTATGGAATTTTATATTAATGTTTTGAGTAATAATTTTGATATTATAATTGTTACTGAAACCTGGCTGCATGAGAGTGTAAATAGTAATGAATTATTTAATGGCAATTACAAAGTGTACCGTCGCGATAGACTTGGGAATAACAGGGGAGGGGGAGTTATGATAGCAATAAAGGAAACACTGAAATCGGAAGTAATAAATTTGAATTGTGAGGTAGATACATTGGTTGTTAAAATAAGTCACGTAATAAGATTTATTACATCACTACAATTTATTTTACGCCTGCATGCGGTATAGAAAGATATTTGTCACTTTATAATAAGTTTAATTCTTTCTTTTAATTTCATGGCTAGAATATACTTATAATTGGAGATTTCAATTTACCCACGATTACCAGTTCAGGTTACGAGTTACAGAATGGTGGACCCTCTCGTAGAGCTTTGTTAAATTTTTTGAATTTTTATAACCTTCATTCTGTAAATAATATTAAAAATAGCCTCGATAGAACTTTGGATCTTAGCAAGTCATGGATTCTTCATCAGGACAATGCTCCTGTCCATACGGCATTGTCAGTCAAGGCTTTTTTGGCCAAGCATGGGATCACAGTGTTAGAACATTTACGACCGTAGAACCTGTGAAAACAAAAGCGACGGAAGTCATGAACATGGTTTCAGAAAATGATTTCCAGCACTGCTACCAGCAATGTAACATTCGTATGGAGCGGTGTATCGATAGTTCAGGGGAGTACTTTGAAGGAGATAATGTTCGTATTGTACAAAATTACCAATAAAAGATTTTGTAGCAACAGTCCGGTTTTTTAGGAACACCTCATACATGTTTCCTCTAAAAAAATTATAGCTCTGATATTTCATTGCTTACCTACTAAAAAAATATATCCTATACATTGATTTCCCTTCAAAATTGAATATCAGTCAGTTTTGACCCTAAATTTCAGCCATTTGCATTAGATGTGGTGAAAAAAGATACGGAACATAAAATGTAGCCTGAAATGTACTAAAAACAATGTTTCTTACCCCAGATTTCTATAATTTTTCTTAGCTGAGTTATCATAATTATCGCAACTGTCTGCATAGGCCAAAAATGTTGCAAGTCATGAAACAAAAATGGCGGCCATTTTCAAACGAAGTCTAGTTTTAGAAAAATAATGCCTGTTTTGAACTACCCTTGTACAGAGGTTACAACGACAAGCAAATGAAAAATTTTAAAAATGGTCGAGCGAACAGTTCTGGACCATTTGGTACGGATTGACCCTGAAATTTTAGGCAATTTCCAAAAATCGTAAAATTTTCGTTAGAAGGAATAAAAAAACCAAAAAAAAAAATTTTTTGTAGCGAGAGAGCATGTCTTTGCAATGATTTTCATCATCAAAAGTTTTTTGTTCCATCATACCCACAAGATGAAAATTCAGATTTTCGTAACCTAGTTTTCCCACCACAAAAATTAGGATACAAATCCATTATTAGTCATTTTATAGGCATTTGTAAATTTTTTGAGTGCTGATGTATTTTTTTCTGAAATCCTCATTATTTCATTGCACTTTGCGTAAAATTTCAAAGAGATCTGATGATTGGTTAAGGAGAGAAGAAATAAAATGTAAGCAAAGGTATCTTGTGTCGAGGGTCTCAAGAGTGACAGACAACACTGATTTGATAACATTTCAAAGTGCTGTAAAATGAAAACCGTTTGAGATAGAGTGAAAAAAAAATAGGTGGTTTCTTTGAACCATAAAGGAAGGGTGTATACCAAATTTCATCGAAATCGGAGTTGGTGGGTGTCATGACCTCGTTGAAATGGCGTGGAATGACCCGTACAATCAAATTTTCAAAGTGTTTAGTGTACGCAGATGATGTTAAAATATATAGAGAAATTAGGGATATTACGGATACTAGGAAATTACAGACTGATATAAACATGGTTCATAGGTGGAGTGTAGAGAATGATATCAAGTTTAATATTAAGAAATGTTCATACATGATATTTACCAAAGCACGAAATAATTTGCGAAATGATAAGTATGTTATTAACGGCGAATTTGTAAAAAAAAGTGTATTCCATTAAAGACCTAGGAGTAATTATTACCCATAATATGACTTTTACTGAGCATATTTCTTGCATTACCCAGAATGCTTACAGGAATCTTGGATTTCTAATCAGAAATGCTAAAAGTTTAAATGATATATGCTCTTTGTGTATGCTCTACAAATGTTTAGTTAGAAGCAAATTAGAATATGCTTGTACTGTTTGGGCGCCAACCTGTGACTCCCAGATAAATATTATTGAAGAAATTTCTCAGATTTTTATATTATAAGAAGTATCGAATATCGCCAATAATTCTTAAAGTACCATACAATGATTTGTTAAGGCCGTACTAAAGGCAATTTTGTGGTAATTTTTCGATAACAGATGGCAGTTTGCCATGGCAACCGAGGGCCATGTTGCCAGATCTCCGCGTAAATATAACCAAGGTACATACATACAGGTAGGTCGATTAGGGTACTCGATGTGAGATGACGCCATATTGGTTAGAGGTGAGTTAGTGAATTAAAAAAAAGTAGTAAATCAGGGAAATTGATAATCATGAGATTTTAGTTATATGTTCTTCTTACAGAAATAAGCAATATATCATCAGTAATAGTCGAAATATTAATATATAATCCGTTGTTATATATTAAGTATTTGTTTTAATATTTAGAACGCAGAGAAGAAAGTGCAATAATGAGTGTAGTTAAATATTAATATAAAATTCGTTGTTTTATGTTCAGTATTTATTTTAATATTCAGAACGCAGAGAAGAAAATACAATAATAAGTTAAGTTAATTCAAACACGAAACTGACCAAGTGAGGACAGTAATTGAAATAATTGAAAAATTTTGTGAATAAGTTTGAAGCAAATGCTGCGTTGACTCAGGCACGTATCCAAGGGGGGCTCAGGGTGCTAGAGCCCCCCCCCCCGAAAGTTTTCGGCTTACACTAGATAAAATGAGGCTTTTTGGTTTCTTGTGTGTGTGAAATAAAACAATGTGACGAAAATTTAAGGAGAGAAAAAATTATCGAGGCAAGGTAAATTTTTCTACAACCCTGTAATTGATAATAGCACGTGTCCAATGTGGGGATAAGGGGAGTCGATCCCCCAGGAAATGTTTCAGTTTACACTAGATAAAGTAGGTTTTTGGCTTCTTGAATAATGTGGCGATAATTTATGGAGAGTAATAATTATCAAGGCAAGACAGAAAATGTTCTATAACCCTGTTATTGATAATAGCATGTATCCAAGATGGGGATCGGGGTGGGGAGGTCGAGCCCCTTCCAAGGTAAATCTTTCAGTTTACACTACATAAAATTAGGTTTTTGGTTTCTTGAAAGATGCGACGATAATTTAAGGAGAGAAATAATTATCGGGGCAAGGTAGAGAATGTTCCATAACCATATTATTGATCATAGCACGTATTCAAGTTGGAGATCAGGGGGCCGAGCCCCCGCAGGAAATCTTATCAGTTTACATTGGATAAATTCGTTTTTTGGCTTCTTGAATCATGTGACGATAATTTAAGGAGAGTAATTATCGAGGCAAGACGGAGAATGTTCTATAACCCTTTTATTGACAATATTGCACGTAAACTTTTCTTGCGTTTTCATTGTTGTTGTCGCAGCGAGCGCTATCATTGTGTAAAGATTTGTCATCATTTGGAAGCTGCACAACAAAGCGTGCCACGAGTAGGACGATTCTTTGTATTATTTATTCTTTGGAAAGCGGGAAAGGAAACGTTCTTAAATAAGAGGTGGAGTCGAACCATTGGTAATATTAACGACACGTTTTACCTGCGGAACATTCTAGAATATAATGAAGACGTAAATACTCGGTTTCAATTTCCCTGTTGATCAGTACAACAGAATCTGTTAGTAATTCGAAAATGAGAGGACTAGTGAGACAATTTCCCGTAAACTACCGAAGTCTACTTCTAGTTCGTGTCCAAAGTTGAAAATATTGACGTCTGTGGAACTCTAGGAGCCTCAGTGTAATGCTAGTTCGGGGCATGAGCCGAAGAGATCGAAGGTCTAAAGTGAATATTTCAGGAGTACCGGATATTGGGGCGGTTTATTAAGACATAAATAAGTTGCACAGATCAACTGTAATTTTATTTGTGCCCGGGCCAAATTTCGTGTATGCAGTCCGAGACCTTCATGGGATAAAAATGACTTTTATTTAAGCCAACTGGGTTCGCATACTCAAACACTTAACCACTACAATGGGACAGCCGAAAATTATATGAATGTCGAGAAGAGAAAGCAGGAAGATGTTGCATATGTAGATATTTTAGCGGAATTTTCAGGCTCTACCAGGACCCGAACCAGGGTCTCTGGCATGTCGTGCGGTTGCTCAACTGGCATACCCAGGATTTTCGAAGGGATGCGGGGGGGGGGGGGGTTACGTATACTTTTTCTCGATAGTCAGTCTTCATTTTGCCATATTTCTCTGCCTTCGATGTTCATTTATTTTTTTTAGAAATACTGGGCCAATGGAGGGTTATGACCCCCATCACGCCACTGGATTTAAATGAGTGAGCATTTTATCATATTGGAAGTCGAAACATTAGATGTGTTGGGAACGGAAGGGTTTTTACTGTGCATTAATTGTTTCTCGATCCAGCTGTGTTCGAGAATACTTCCTTTGTTTCGTGCCGATATATGACAAGACTGCGGAAGCTGTGACGGACAATTTTGAACACTTGCGAGTGCTTAGGCCTGAATATGAACAATTTGGTGGGTTTCAGCTTTTATAAGAGCTGCATACATGGGAGGACAAGACACATTAGTGGTGTTCAGGCTCGAATCAGGGAGAAATATTAGAGAACTGTGTGCATCCAGTTCACAGCCCACAGTTTGAATCTCGCATCGTCGAGTGGATTGTCCATCCATTGTGTAACAGCTTCGTGAAGACACTCAAAGACACCAAAGATGTTTTGATGCCTGATGAGAAGAAACGGACAAATATGTGATAAAAATGGCAGCTTTAAACGGTGGCTACTATTTAGGGGACAGTTGCTCCCCATTTTTTTGCCTCCGCACTATGGCCTCTTAATGCTAGGCCTTGTCTACAAAGTGAAAGTAAACTTTCCTTGCCCCCCCCCCCCCCCCGCTTTGCCACCAAAAGGGCACCACTGGCCTTAAATATACACCTGTGCGGTTCTATCTATACCCCTTTAAAAATACATTGTCCCCCCTCCCCCCGAAAGGAATCTCTGGATACGTGCCTGCGTTGACTGTACACTTCATTTTGTATGACAATACTCTCTACTTTTGATTGGAGACTTTATACTCTGTCTCAAATATCTCTGCTCCAGCAAGGCTGCACATGCGGCAGAGAAGGGGGTGGGGGATCGAGTGGGCAGAGCGAAGCAGTACACGATGCTGTGAAAGCTGGTAACTACAGTAGCTTTCCGCCGTTCCGCGGAATCTCATCCCCTCTCACGTGTTCATTGGTAGAGCCGTCTCGCGTCACTACTTGCGCAGAGACTTGCTTTCGTTCGCTTGCTTCAGCGAAGTTCTTTTCTTGTGTATGGAGCGACTGTTCAAAATATTCTTTGGCAGAACGTATTCAACGCACCGTGCTTTCATTGTTGAAATACTATTCGCAAGATATTATTTTCTGCACCCTGTATTAGTAAAATGAAATTAAAGATAATACACATTTTCAATTTTTTCAATTATAAACATTGTTGAAAAATGCTTAAAAGTATTAATGTTAATTTTTCCACAAGGCCGTAAATTTCAGTTTCCTAATGTATTTTTCTTGCAGAATTACAATTGATACAAAAATGTGTTCCATTTTCTCAGGATGACGATAAGACCAAATATTATTTGCTTATTGTCAATTGTGAATATTCGTCTGAAGAAGATCCTGTTAGAGGGTGGAAACGTTACGTTTTTATGTATATTTTTTTATACTATAAAAATTTTCCTTCGTCAACATTTTAATGACATGAAAACAAGACTTAACAGTGTTACAATGGAAATTAAATCTCAAACTACTATACTTTAAGAACATTATTTATTTGAAAAACTTAAATTGATGTTTTAAGTCATGTTTACGCACAGAAAGGCTAATCAGGACTGGACCTACCGTTTAAGTGGGATCCGAACCACTGTGCAATGCGCCTGCACCATGTATCGAACCTCTTGAGTAGCTACAAGGCGACGACTTTACCACCACGCCATCGGGGAGGCCTTTATTTGAAAACCGGGAATAAAGGTAAACGAGCAGCAGAGTGATTGTTTGTTCGATTCAAAATACTTAAGTACAATTTTACACAAGTTGCCTCCGCACAATGTCCAAAGTCCTGTTTCGTGAAGAATTATACTGGTTTGTTCTGCAGCTGTCTTTGGAAGTAACAGTAACATTTTCGAGTAACATTAACTGTAAACTACTTACTTTATGAAATTAGTACCTGAAATTCAGTTATTTTTCCACCTAACGAGTAACTAACTTCGAAGTTAGTTGTACACTCCTGTTCACATAAAGTGTCACTCTTTATAGGATCGAACAGTTGAAGTATGTACCAATTGATGTGAACAGAAGTGTACAATTACTATTTTTTTTGCATAGAAAGGAAATTTCTTCTGTTCCATTTTAAAATTTGTTGAATCATATCCTTGCCTGAAAGAATGGATGAATTAGTGATTATTGAAATCGTGATACCATGAGAACAATCTTATTTATTGCCAAGAACCAGAATGTATCTATTCCAAGTGTATTTTAATTAGAATAATTTCGACATAAGACTATATAATCTCCAACAATCCTCATTGGTATACCACAGTTCAACAGTAATTCTGAATAATATATTGTTTGCTCAACAAAAATACAATAAAATATTATTTTTTCATCTTTAAGAAAAAGATGTGGATTTTATTACCTCTGTATTTATATATAAAATATATTAACTTAGTTATAATTATGTGGTTGATTGATTTAGTTTATTTTACTACGCTTTTCTGCCATTTTTGTCTAATCGCAAAGATGAGAACGAGTGATAAATGATGAAACTTATGAAGGATCACATACAAAGCATACCCATGCCGGGATTCGAACCAGAGACTCCTAGCGTCGTAACGCGCTGTTCTAACCACTCCAACACGGACGCCAGCAGTTATAATTGAAGACTAAAATTGGTAAACGCTGTAAGTGCCACAATAATTCAAACACCGTTTTCCACGTTAAACTGTGAAATGTGCCATGTTTTATAATATGGTAAATGTAAAATGTGGCTGGTAGCCCTCTAAGTAGTTCAAAGGGCGTGTAAAGAGGTCACTAGTGTGCACGTTCTTACGGGCTGATGTGAGGAACGATGCGATTTCCCAACACTTTCGCTTTTGGCACTTACAACGTTTACCACTTTTAGTCCTCAATTATATATGAACTTAATGGTAAGTTGTTGGTGGTCATCTGTGATGAAATGAGTAGTGCACTTGCATTTCATGTTCTGAACCATGTCTTACAAGATATAACAAATCTAGAACAAATTAATTGTAATAGTAACTAAATTAGATACGTTTTAAAGCTACAGTAATTATAACTGAATTAATTTCTCAAGTGATTAAATTTGAATTACTTTTGAAAAGTAACTTTCCAAACACTGTCGATATCTTAGATAAGATACTCAGATAAGAATTGTGAGAGAAGTTTTCTAAGATACAATATGGTAATAATTAGCATTAGAATAAAATTCAAATCATTCAAAAATCATTGCATGAAAGGACTACAAAAACTATATATTCGGGATATACGTATAAATTCACATTAACATTTTTCTTTCAATGGAACTTCATCCTCCTTGTTGTCCATCCTACAAAACATTATGTCGTTCTCTCATACATACGTATGCTTCTTGCTGTCTTGGAATCATCATCCCATTCAGAAAGCAATGAATATCCTAAGATTTTGGGCAAATACCCTTCAAAATTGGAACTAGCAAAAATTTTAAGGAATGTGTGCTATAACTTGAGAGACAAGACAAACAAGTTATACCATTCCCATTATTTTCAGTTTCTCAAATATACCGTTCCCAATTGCTGACTACTTGCAACCAAATATTAAGGAGTCTTGCAACATCATTTCTTGAGTATATTTTGGACTCTTGATATCTTGTAAACCATCACCATTCAACCATGTATCTGCAAATTGTGTACGGGTCAAACAATCCACAAAGACGGTTTTGATTCCATAGAAGCATATCCACAAACTTCCACGGTATTGGGTTGCCATTGTTAGTCAAATCTGTTGACCTTTTTACAAATTTCAAGGTATTCTTAAAAGACACATCAAATAGATTCTCAAATGTTCATCTGCAAAAGGAGCAAATAAGAATATTGTTAATATGCTGTATGAGACTATGAACTTAACAAAGATGAAAAAAAAAAACATTTTCATTACATTGTTACAACCACAGACAAGTTGAGTTAATAATAAAATGAAAACAACTTAGAGATGTTGTGTAAGTGGATGTGAATATAATTGATCTAAACTGCACCATAATGGTTAACGAAGTGGTCCTTTTATAACAGAATTATAAAAGGTTTGATTCAAGGTATCAGCTCACTCCAGTGACTCAGATCTATCTTTACAGTGCATGTTAAATATGACCATAGGCGTGCGCAGACCCTCTGATTAGGGGGGGGGGGCAAAAGCCTTGAAAGTTTAGTCGGGAAAGAAAAACTTCCCTTTATCTCACTGTTTTAGTTCTATTGCATTGATGGGTATATGTGTGTGTGTGTGTATATGACATATTATTTATATACATTACATAATCAATTCATCCGCCCCATAACAAACCAATAGCAAAAATGTTATAAATTGTCTGAAATATGCGCGCTCCTTTTCCTCCAAACCAAGCTGTTACAGGAGCTACTGTCTGAAGTACTTAATTGTTCTTACACTGTCTCTGGTAATTTACAATGCACTACAGAAAATAAATTGCGACCGAAGCGAGCAAGAAGATTTCACGATCCAAATTTTTGCAAAGTGAAAACTGTATTGATTTAATATGGCGCAAAAAAATCACGGGACGCCATGGCGTTCTCTTTTACAATTTTTCTCATTCAGATTGTTCAGCGTCCAGGGACAACTCCCGCCGTCCCCTAACTATGACTATGAACTTGACAAGACTGTAAGAAAAGCAGATATTGCGAGCGAACCGAGCAAGAAAATTTTACGAGATGTATTTTTCTTTGTATATAAAATTTGAAGTCGAGGGGGCAATTGCCCATCTGTGCCACCCTACAAGTGCTCCTGGCCGTCTGGAAAAAATGATGATAGAAAGACGTGAAAACTAATTCCATTTTGAGTATCCTATTGTCCTGCTACTCTTAATTTAATTTCTGTTAGTTTTACTTTCTCTTAATTCAATGTTTGCCCTCCTAGAATTGATTTCCGTCCAAGGTTGTGATATGGCAATGCCCCTCTGCCCCCTTGTGGTTGCGCCACTGCAACCAATATCGTTTAATAAGTCATTCCTCTACACTAAATTTCTAGTTGAAAGTATAATAATGTAGGGGCATGGAACGTCTAGAAGGGGGGCAAGGATTACCACACCTCCCTCTTCGAAAACGAATATCTACCTAAAAGTATATATTTCACACGTATAATTTGATTTCAGTCATAGTAATTTACATTAACTATTACGTATGTAATGGAGGGACGCAAGTATGCGATAATTTCAAATTCAAGTGGTGTTTTTGAGGGGGCAGCACTATTATCGGGGTAATATGCCCCACGGAAAAATATCTTGCTTGTCCCTATGTGGGAAAAATCTGCGAACGTCCGTGAGCATCCCTTGCCCCCCCTCCCCCCGTGCGCACGCCTATGAATAGGACTTTGACTTCAGTAGGTTATTGAATCAAATATTAGTAACATAATCTGGACAAATTATGATTTCTCTGAAAATCACTCAATCTTACTCACAAATAAATAATTGGCCTTGCACTTGTAAAATATGTGAACTTCTAATATTTACTAATCTATACTAATTTGTAAATTCTCAGTAAACACGAAAACTATTGTTTGGTAGACTGTTAGGACTTTACTCTTTTAGCTGTTAGGGTGTACTTTTACACTTTAAATACATAAAGCTTGAACTTATTGGAAATGTTGCTCTACCATTACTAGACGTTCAAAATTATGAAAGAACGAGAAAACCAAATGTTTTATACAGCTTACAAAACCGGTTTTCTGACCTGATTCTGTGAAAGAAGATAACAGAACTTTGTCCAGAACTTGCACAAAATTCGGGGATCTCACAATAAATCTATTCCAATCCAACCTAACAGCTTAACCTACTTATTGCATTTAACATTTGCGAGCTTTATGAACTGTATTCAAGTTTCAAAAACATAAAAGAGAAAAATCTTGTTCAAAACAGGTCAGAAACATCTCGTTCCAACCTTGTACAAGGGCGAAGTGAAACTATAATGAACGACTGATTTGTAATACAAATTCCGATGTACGTATATTTGAATAGCACCAGTGAAATACGAAAATAATCTCCCAAGAACGATAGTAGAGCATTTTGTGCAATATCGATTTAATGCCAGAATATAATCTAAATCAAGGTATTTCATGCTCTAGTAATAATCACAAAACTGTAATATCTGCATTATGCCTAATTTAATATAACATTCTCTTCTGATTTTACAATTGCAAAGAATTATGAACTTTGTAAGGAAAAATGCGTGCTGCGTTGTAAATGTTGAGACGTTGAAGCGATATTCTCACAGAAATTATATCGGAAGGTATTTCCTCAACATATAAATAAATCATACATTCTGCATCACTCTTGCATATTGCAAACGTTTTACTTTTGATGTATTAAGCAATAAGCATTTAAATATAAGACTTACCTTTCAGTTTTTTCCGATGTTTCCTTCTTCCAACATGTACTGGATTCTTTATTCTCTGGTAACTTGGTTTAACTTTCACGATTTCGACGCACTTGTGTTGATCATATCGTTAGAAAACACGGCGTGAAATATCGGCAACAGTGTTGGCTAAAATCTGCACCACGGAGTATATTGCTACGAAACGCCACTTCAAAAGTTTTAATGATAGGCACTACTCTCTGAAGGTACGAAATGTTTTCATTTTTCACATAGTATTTCATATGCTTGCGGGAAGAACATGTGATCTTTGTTTCACCACGAAATCTTCCATACTAGTCATAAAATAAAGAAAATGCACTGGTATTAACAAAACTACCACTGCAGCGCCATCTGTACGGAGCAGTTTGAACATGACGGATACCTTGTATTTTCTGTTATTTACTTAAATCCCTTCAATCGTAACATAATTATAAGGTTCACATCTTCTAGTGAATAAAACAATCTTTTATATTGGAAAATTTCTTCCTTACCAAATCTATATTAGTTGTACGGTTACCCTTAGAAATTTGGGTCTATGCTTTGGCATGGCTTTAGAACCCCCTTAAATGAATTTGATTTTGTAAGCCTGTCAAATAGACGTGAAATTTCTCAACAAATGTTTCTGTATAAAATAATAAATGGACATATTGATAGTAGTTCTATACTAGAGAGAATATGGTTTAATGTGAGAGAGGGTCATATATTTAATAGAAATTTACTCTCTTACAAAATACCAAGAACAGAAATGTATAAAAGTTCCCCACTACAAAAAATAACACCTCAATATAACAAGATCTCAAATCATTTGGTGGACTTGGATTTCGGTATGACAAGAACCACATTTATGATTATGTTAAAGGGTTATCTCTCTTAGTAATGTACGAGGGTCACTATTTATATTTTGAGCCTTGGCAACACTGATTGAAGTTAGGCGCGATTTGACGTTTGCACGGAATCGTCTGGCATTATTGACCAAAACGTACTTCAAATGTTTTGTCAATAGCTTAATTTGTGTTGTTTATGTTGCCTTGGAGATTGCGCGACAACAATAAAACGGAATTAACTCGTGGATATTTTCGTGCTATGATTTTTTACGATTTTCGACGTGGATTATCAAGACAAGAGTGCATCGATCAACTTACTTCCACATTTGGCGATGAAGCCCCATCCTTTGCCACTGTGAAACGCTGGTATAACGAATTTAATCGTGGCCGCCATTCGCTCACCGACGAGATTCGCGAAGGTCGTCCAAAATCAGTTGTTGTTCAAGAAAACATTGATGCTGTGCAAAACCTAATAATGCAAGATCGTCATGTGACATACTGTGAGATTGATGCAACCATAGGCATTATTTCCACCAGCATATATAAAATATTACATGATCATTTAGCTGTGAGAAAGGTATGTTCTCGTTGGATCCCACAAAATTTGACAAAAACTCAAAAAGATGCTCGCGTCAATTGGTGCAAACAAATGCTCAATAAATACAATCGTGGGGCTTCAAAAGACGTATATAAGATTGTAACAGGTGACGAATCATGGATATATGCATATGAGCCGGAACGTAAACAGCAGTCGACTGTATGGGTGTTTCAAGATGAACCAAATCCAACAAAAGTTGTTCGCGCTCGAAGCACATCGAAACAAATGGTCGCCTGTTTTTTCGGGAAAACTGGTCATTTGGCAACTGTGCCTTTAGAGGAACGTAGAAAGGTCAACTCTGAATGGTACACAACAATTTGTTTGCCAGAGGTCTTCAGTCAAATACGGAAAACAAACAAACGCCGTCGGATCATTCTTCATCAAGACAATGCCAGCTGTCACACATCTCGTCTAACAACCGACTTTATGAACAGTCAAAAAATCGAATTGATGGGTCATCCGCCGTACAGTCCTGATTTGGCACCCAATGACTTCTTCTTGTTCCCGAATGTCAAGAATAAATTGCGTGGACAACGATTTTCGTCGGCGGAAGACACCGTTGATGCGTTCAAAAACCATATTATGGAGGTGTCTCAAGAAGATTGGAAAAACTGCTTTGACAAATGGTTCGAACGAATGCAAAAGTGTATTGACCATAAAGGAGAATACTTCGAAAAACAATAAAGCAGTTTTCAATGCCAAATTCCTGTTTTTTCATTGTTAGGCTCAAAATATAAATAGTGACCGTCGTATTTATTATAAGAATTGGATTTGTCATATTGAAGTTTGTTGTAATGATATATTGTACCAGTGTTTGTGATACTTGTTTTGTGTAATTCAGATGAAATGTGTAAATATCTGAAAATTTCTGTTGTCACAATTAAGCAGTAAACCTGTTCTGTCACCAAGATGTCTGTATATATATATGTATATATGTATTATGTATTATCTGTCTATGTTTGTAAATATGTGTGTGAGTAAAGGAGGGAGAATGTGTACGTGCGTACATACAAGTTGTAAATGAAAATGTAATATTTTGATATTACCTTTCTGTAATTGGAGACTTGTCTCTGTTGAAGGGAAATAAATAAATAAGTCTCCAAATCGCAAGGAGAGAAAATGCGCCCACCACGACGAGTATATTCCAGATCTTCCGAAAACTTCTTTATGAAGCCAACCGATAGAAGAGAACGTTATATGCAATCCACACAAACCAAGACCGTTGATCCCGAAGGGATTCAACTCATACCTCCAAGAAAGAAAGTTCCGGCCAGTACTGCTACTGCTGATCCACCATCAACAATTGAAACATCAAATAGATATGATGCGTTCCCATCAGACCAACCGGAATTACCACCTGAAAACATGCCGATTCAAACAGAGGGAGAAGATAAAATACCTTCCGTTTCCACACCAAAACCTACCAAAGAGCCGTTGATCTATGTCTATCATCAACCGGCACCTTATAATTTTGTCATGACTATCGAAACTACCAAGATTAACCCAAGGGTGCGTTACACAATGGATAGTATACGTTTCCAATGTACTTCATCAAATGATTTCAACAAATTGAAAACATATCTTCAAACACACAGAGAAAGATTCGCCATAGCTCCGAATCGTCAAAATCGTCCACTTAGGGTTGTCATTCGACATCTTCCTATAGATCGAGATACGAAGTACATCTTGTCGGAACTCATTGATTATGGATTTGAAGTTCTGACTGTTCACCAAATGAGCTAGCGTAACCCAAAGGGTCCCTAAAGGAAGAACATACCACTATTACTGATTACACTCAAGAGATCACCAGCAGCATCAACGATTTACGATTTGGAATATATTAACATCTAAGGAATTGAGGTCGTAGAATATCTGCCCCCCAACAGTCATACAATGACATAAATGCCAACGTCTAGACGACACCCAGCAGCAATGTTTTACCATACCACGCTGTGTTAAATGTGGTAAACCACATGAAGCATATAAATGTCAGAAGAAGAGGAATGATCCCCCCCACGTGTGCGAACTGTGGGGGAGAACATCCCGCAAACTTGAGAGGCTGTCGGATCTTCATTTTAATAGATCAACAACAGAGAAAACCTCAGATGATAACACCAGTCAACCTGTCATTTCCACCAGTACAGCTCCAGCTTCAACATTTATCAGGCCCACTAAAGCAGCACGTTATACATATTATGCCTACAGAACTGGCCCACAGTCTCGAATGGGACAACGTCACCAACCAACAACAAATACTGGACAAGCTGGTCAAGGTCTGCAAATACTCCTGGATCTGGCTAATACATGGAACTTTACCAAGATATGGCAACATGTACCCCGAGGACTAAAAAAGTTCTCCCAAGCATCCTCAGGAATGTCTATAATACCAATCATAATACAAATACTGATTGAAATGCAATCTGATGGCTGTTTTTGTAGACATAATTTGCTTCAACATATCAATTTGCTGATATACAATGTCGATGGCATAGCAAATCAGACACCTGAACTCACTCATCTACTTTGCAATAAAAATATAGATATTGCACTAATTAACGAGATTCACCTCAAACCACATATGAAATGGACCATCTCACGTTATAGAATCTTCCGTGAAGACCGACTCCAACAAAGAAAAGGCGGACTTCTGATATTAACAATACAAGGAATCAAGGCGGCAAGAATAGCACTACCCACATTTACATCAATTGAGGCAATTGCAGTTAAGGTGCATACTACTTCACAAGATCTGATATTAATTGCAGCGTATCGGCCTCCTGCTACAGTTCTGGATTATTCAAGACGTACTACAATTGGACACACTGGAACCCAACGTTATTGTTGGAGGCGATCTTAATTCCAAGCATCCTATATGGTATTCCAGAATATCTCATCCATCTGGAAATGTTCTACTCCAAGCGCTTCCATATATATCTGCTCTACTGGACCCTACTTTCTATCCTAGGGGTAGAGGAACACCTGATGTCTTAGACGTACTTTTGAATAAGCTTATAATCAATATCAGTTACATGGTAATATTACTCTTTCATAGGAAGGCAGATTTAATTGTTCCTTGAGTCGTTAAATTAATGCCGTATTGTCCCCATGTCAACACATAGGCGACACAATGACCTAAAAGAAAAATAAGGTCCCTTTTTCCCCACTGGAAAAAAATAGAATAGTCCCTGTCCTACCTCCCCAAGATGCCTGCAGAGGAGATTCGAACCTGGAACTTCAGGGACGGCAAAGTGCAGTGAAATCTTATCAGCAGATATTGTGACTTTGTTTTTGGTGCGGATATCTAATTTCATCCCAGTGTAATAAACTTGTTGAGTCGACGCTAACTTTCATTATGTATATATATATGTATACCCGAACCCTGAGTGTATAAGAACATCATATCTCCGGCTAGGGAAGAGTAAAACTGAATAATGTTCACCGTCACAAAGTAAAATCCGGTACGTTGTAGTCAAGTACGACTCTCAGTTTACCGTAACTGCAACGTTGTGCTGAGGGCCTGTGTGCAGCACTGGGCGTTTCAGAGGTAGTGTGTGAACGTTCTTACGGGTTGATGTGCTGAACGATGCGATTTTCCAACACTTTCGGTTTTGACACTTACAACGTTTACCACTTTTAGTCCTCAATTAATGGTTCATTCCACGTGAAATCAACGAATGAAGAGGCACTTTTCAACCTCACATATTTTGATTCATTTAAAATTTGTCCCACTGGAAGGGTCATCTGACCAAAGTTATAGATCCATATCTTTTGTCTTTCCGAAACCCCAAGCTGCAAAATATGCTATTTCGACCATTTCTTTCAATATCTTGATAACTTTCTATTGAAATATTTTGCCAAACAGGACACCTATAGAAGTGATTTAGATGGCATTGGAAAGGTCTTGAAGGACTATTTCACACGAAATTTGGATGCTTATGCATCGTCATCGTCATCGTCATCGTCATTGTTGCGATCCTAAAATAAGAGCCATATCTGTTATGCAATGTTATGCTCCCACAGAAGAAGCAAATGAAGCAGATAAAGGAAACTTTTATAAAGCAATGAAGGACACCCATAGTAAAATACATAAAAAAGAAACAAATAATAATGGGAAATCTGAATGCTACATTAGGCGACGATAATTCAGGATTGAAATATGTAATGGGAAGACATGGGTTAGGTAAAATGAATGAGAATGGGCAGAATTTTCTGAAAGCAACGACTTAATAATTGGCGGAAGAATCTTCCCACATAAGAATTGTCATAAGCGTACGTGGATTTCTCCAGATTCAAAAACAGAAAATCAAATAGATCATATCATAATAAGATATTAATGGGAAGTTACATCAGACAAAGAGCAAATGGAAGGATGGAAACATTATTTCCAAGAATTATTAAACAGAGAACATCATGTAGGAAATGAAAATCTAGAAGCATCAGAAACTGGTGAGAAGTATGAGATTAAAGGCTTGAAGAAAGTAAACACGCATACTCCTAACTTAGATGAGATTATACTAGAAATTAAACAATTAAAGAAAGGTAAAGCTGTAGGCAAAGATGGAATACCACCGGATATTTTGCTGGCGGATATAGAAACTTCAGCAGCACTTTTATATCCCCTAATATCCCAAATTTGGACAACAGAGAGATATCCAGAAGAATGGAAAACAGGATTGATTATTAAATTGCCAAAGAATTATGATATGATATGGTGTTTTAACTCCACTTTATGCACAGTAAGGCTAATTGGGACTGGACCTACAGTTTAAAGTGGAATTCGAACCACTATGTGCCTCCACCGGGTATCGAACCCGAGACCCTTAGATAACAAGGCGACGACGCTACCACTGCGCCATCGGGGAGGCCAAATTGCCAAAGAAAGGAGATCTTACAAAATGCAGCAACTGGGGAGGAATATCCTTGTTATCAATACCGAGTAATATTATTAAATAGAATAAAGAAACCAATAGAAGAAGCTATAAGCAAGGAAGAGGCAGGATGTCGTTCTAATAGATCGATCATGTTTGTGATCATATAAATACTCTTCGAAATATACTAGAACAGTCAGCAGAATGGAGAACAACACTACATACAGTCCTCATCGACTACCAAAAAGCTTTTGATTCACTAAGTAGGAGCAACATGTGGATGATTCTTCACGAAACAGGTATGCCTAGTAAAATACTAAATCTGATAAGAAACATATATGAAGGAAGCAAGTGTCAAGTTATACACAACAACCAGCTATCAGAACCAAAAACAAATGAAACTGAAGTAAGACAAGGATGTGTGTTAGCGCCAACTTTATGGATATGGAAAGCAATTTGAAAGACAGGCAGTATCTGAATCAAAAGTAGTCGGATTAAAAATAAATGGAAAAAAAATTCAAAATAAATTAGAACAAATGCCACAAAAAAGCAGAAATTGGAAATAGGTAACACAATTGTCGAAGAAGTGGAAAGATTTCAATATCTTGGAGCAATAACAACAAAAAATTGAGGAGCAGAAGAAGATGTGAAAAACAGAATAAACAAAGCCGTTGTAGTTTTCATTCAACTGTATCCAATATGGAAAAGTAAACAAATTGTATTAATAACAAAGCTCAGGATATTTCAAACAAATGTTAAGTCAGTTTTACTATATGGCTGTGAAACTTGGAAGCAAACAAAACAAAAATAGGACACAAACTACAAACATTTGTAAATAGGTGCTTAAGGAGGATCTATAAAGTGGCCTGATAAAATTACAAATGAGAAACTCTGGGATATCACAAATCAGAAACCAATCATACAACAAATACAGAAGGGGAAATGGAAATGGATCGGGCACACCCTGAGAAAACCGGATGGCTCAATAGAAAAGGATGCTTTGGATTGGTACCCCCATAGAGCAGAAAGGAGAGATCGCCCCAGATGTACATGGAGAAGGACAATCGAGCAGGAGCTGCGTGACGTGGTTGGAAGTCAAGAGTTTAGCGAAGAATCGGACAAGATGAAAATGCTTCACGGAGGCCCTATGCTCCACTAGAAGCGACACGAAATAAGTCAAGTATGCATCGTTAGGGTAACAAAAAAGAATCCATGATGTTGTAAATAAAGTTTTGGTAGCCATCTTCTTAAAAACGGGTCTTTTAATTATTTTTTTTAAATATATCTGTATCATAAACTATTACTCAGTAACTGTACAAAATTTTAAAATTGGACGCTAATGGATATCTGAGTTATGCTAGATGTAGGTTAGGATAGGGTAGGGTAGGTTAGGTAATGCATGATAAAATTTTGACAGACCTATTCCTACAATTCAACAGTAAAAGTCTAACAAAAATTAAATTCAATATTGTTTGAATAACGTACATGAAGCTGATGTTCACATTCTCAGTTATTAGAAATACAGGCTGATTCAAAAGTCCAGTCCTATAGGTAACTTCGTTATTAGTTTACATAGCGAAATATAGCAGCACCACATTCATGACCATTCTGTATCACATTATGAGATAATATATAATATATGTAATTTGCATTATTTTCAGAAACATTATATTCTGGTAATAATATTTTCTCCCTAGGCCTTTGAAGAACTAGAGGATTTGCTAGCGAAACACAGCATCTGTATTGCCGTGAAAGAGAAGTTAGTGAAAGATTCAGGCGTTGCAAAGGAAGAGGCATATGACAACATCGTCCAGAAGTTGCTCACAAAACCCAGAGCCAGAGGTAAGTCCACAATTTTATACTGTTTGTAGATGACATTTAATATAACGTTGCATCCCCAATGGCACAGTGGTAGCGTCGTCGCCTTGTAATCAAGGGGTCTCGGGTTCGATACCCGGTGGAGGCGCATAGTGGTTCGGATCCCACTTTAAACTGTAGGTCCAGTCAAGATTATCCTTACTGTACACAAAGTGGACTTAAAACACCATCTCAATAAATTTAATATAACGTCAACTTTGCCGTACGAGAAATTTATCTGAGGGGGAGTTTGTTATTGAATCACTGCTTCAATTTTTGATTATATATGTGTACTTATTTATTAATTATAATAATTAAAAATTACCATCATTAATAAAAAATAATAACCAATTATTGCATGAGTGTCACACATGAATTTTACCATTCGCTAAAACTCACATAAAC
This sequence comes from Lepisma saccharinum, assembly GCF_977018435.1. Lineage (NCBI taxonomy): Eukaryota > Metazoa > Arthropoda > Insecta > Zygentoma > Lepismatidae > Lepisma > Lepisma saccharinum. The sequence goes on along the minus strand of NC_139242.1, from coordinate 9,197,287 downwards.
ATAATAATACATTTTTATTCCTGCTTTTTGGTTTATAGATGGTCAGTTATTTATTAATTATAATAATTACAAAAAATGCCATCATTAGCCCCCTCCGCTAAACTAGGATTAATACCCAATTGCAATCCTATGATATATATTGTATATTTTCTAATTCCGTACCAGTTGTGACGAAAGTTGGTGTCGAGCAACTTGCAACGTTCCACCAACTTACCTTATCACAGACTGCCTATAGGGCTACACAAAGCTCTACTCACTTCAGTTCGGTGCGTGGTAAAAGTTTACTCACGTATTCTAGGAGTGGTACAACAGTCGTAGATACACGGACTCTAAATTTCTCAGGAGCCCGTAGCTACATATTTTGACGCCCTGAGCAGAATTTCGCTAAAAGCACCAACATTTTTCGTGCTTCGATAACGTCTTCTTGGGTTTCAGTTTTTGATTGAATTCCACTCATGCACAGAAGGCTAATTGGGACTAGACCTACAGTTTAAAGTTGAATCCGAACCACTATGTGCCTTTACCGCGAATCGAACCCGGCACTCCTTGATACCAAGCAACGACGATACCACTACGCCGTCGGATAGTCCCCATATTTTCTTCTCACATCATGCATTGTGATATTTGCACCCTACAAGTTTTGAAATGAGGAAACAATAACATCATCACTCATCCCCATCTTCGCAAATTAGCTAAAAGTGGCACAAGTCAAATAAAGGAAATCAATCAAATTAATCAAAGCTACAAATAATTGCTCCTATCGAATCTGTGTTTGAATCTCGGAAGTGAATAGCTTACGCTTACAAAAGCCAACAAATTTGCACTGGACGCTCTCACATCGTGCTTATTAAAAAACACCAACGATTTGTAGCATTTGCTCGGCTTTTTGGCAAAGGGGGCGCAGGATTTTTTCTCAGGGGGGATGAGTCACAGAAACTTATTATTATTATTATTATTGACGTAATTACTGCTTTCATTTTTATTTTTTTTAGATTATTATTATTATTAATTACTTATTATTTTTTATTTTAAATCACATAAATTTGTAATTTTCATATTCTGTATATCTATATGCAATTTGCACAACTGTAGATATATTTAACATATTAATTCATGTAGGACAAAAAGCTGTTTTTTAAGTTAGATAGTCAGTGGCGTAGCAAGGGGTGGACGAATTGGGCGACCTCCCGGGGCCTCCCGCCTGTAGGAGCCTCAAGTCCTATGGTGTTGATACGAAAAATTTAATAAATAGAAGTGAGAAATTAAATATGGAAAAAGCTAATTTTTGTGACCAACAAAATTACAACATTCTGTTTTTATACGTGGCCCGTCTAGAAGGTATCCGACGTTTTCCTTTCCCATGTAAAATATCTATGTTAGGTTGGCTACACTCTGCACAGAGGTGAAGGGAACCTTCATGCACGTGCCGGCATGATGCAGTTAGCGAGTGAGGTAGTGCTTCTGTGTAATGACGCATTTCCTTGTGCGCTTGGATGACGGAATGCGTGGAGCAGAGATACTACATCGTTTTGACAGGCGCTTCGGAAGACGAAAACGGAAACAAATTCCAAGGTTCAACAGGCGTTTGGCAATGATTCCATGGGAGTTACCAAATAAAGGACTGATACAACAGCTTCAAAAATGGCCGTACATCGGCGGAGAGAGATCAGCGTTCGGGGAGGCCATCAACAAACTGGGATGCAGAAAACGTTGAAAAAGTGAGATCCTTGATAATGGAAGATCGTTGTTTAGCGATCAGGGTAATTGCTGAAGACATTGGTATTAGCAAACATTATGTGCATTCAATTCTACGATAATTAGTCTTTCTGCTTGGAGAATTTGAAAACAATCATAAAACAATTGCAATCGTTACCCATTACAAAGATGTTCAATTCGGTTCAAGTTGGGGCTTTTTCTTCAAACTTGGAGTCAGTTGACCTTGATGTGCAGTACGCCCCCCCACGCTCAAGCATACCTCATTCGTAATGGGAAGATTGACAACATCCCGTATTACAGAGCCTAATATGCAGTACTGTGAACGTAAAGTCCAAGGACCTAGTTACTACCTACTACCATAGACAAATGACAGAAATACGTGTACTAATATGGTTCGAGAGTTTGTGTATGTTCTGCTCGTTCAGGTGTTTTTTTTTTTTTGCTCTAGCAGAACACCTATGAATTCTGCATGCCATCTAGTGCTTCCCATGCAAACTATATGCTGGTCGAGCAAGAAACTCTCATTGCAGCAATCTACTGTGCAGGCAGGAACTTCGTGTTGATACAGAAAAGGGCCTATTCTAAACTGTTGCCACAGTGGGAAACTTGTTATTTTTTAAAATGTCTTGATGCATGCCAGAGGGAAGCGCGCATGCTTGCATAAGGTAATATTAGTCGCTTCGCTCGCATCATCTTATTGTTTTCTGTAATTCATTGTAAATTACATTGTAAATTGTCGAAGAGATGTGACGACCTCAACGCCTAGTGAGTTGTTCACTGCAGGTAGTCAACCAACAGAGTGAAATGGTCAACATTTTGCTCTGTTTGGATTTACAGAGCTGTCCTGTCATGGCTCTATGAGCGTCCCACAATCAGCAGAAGCGGGGTATGGTTGGTGGACTACAATGTGATCCTCCCAGCTAGATCCGAGGGATCCGCTGACCAACGATAGGTGTGGTCCTCCATTCATATTGGGGGTTAGGCGTAGAGCTGACAAGTCTGCGCTGTAAAAAGACATGTCAAGAAACAGCAATATGAGGAGGCCATGGATGTTCCCAAGGTAAAATATTCCGGAGGTAAAATAGTCCCTATTCGGATCTCCGGGCGGGGATTACTTTGGGAGGTCCCCGGTCTAAGGATGAGATCTACATTTCGAATAAGGATATTAAATTAGGCGCCTGGAATGTTCTAAGCCTTTACCGTCTTGGGGCATTTCAGTGTACAGTTAATGAGATAGTTAAGTATAAATTAGATGTAGTAGCTGTCCTGGACGTTAGGTGGCCAGGAGAAGGGAATTGTAAAAATAAAAATTATACTTTTTTCTATGGTGGTACTGAAAATCATAACTTTGGAACAGGCTTTTCATAAATAATATAATTATCTCGGCTCTTAAAACAGTAGAATTTATTAATGATAGGATATAATATGCAGTTTTACAGGGTAGGTGGTGTAAAATTATTTTAATAAACATACATGCATTAACGGAAGATAAAGATGATAATACTAAAGATGATTTTTATGCAGAGTTAGAACAGGTCTTTGATAAATTTTCTCAGTATGATATGAATATTCTGTTAGGTGACTGTAATGCACAGATTGGCAAAGAAGAGACATTTAAACTCACGATTGGTAAAGGAAGTCTTCATGAATTAAGTAATGATAATGGTATAAGGCTGATTACTTTTGCAACCTCAAAGAATTTAATTGTGAAAAGTACCACTTTTAAACATAAAGATATTCATCAATATACCTGGTCTTCTCCAGATGGTAAAACTCATAATCAGATAGGTCATATTCTCATTGATAAGAAAATGCATACTAGTATAATTGATGTTCGTACACATAGAGGTGCTGACTGTGCCAGTGACCATTATTTAGTAATTGCTAACTGAAGAGATAGACTCGCAGTGTTAAATCATAAGCAACAAAATCTAAAAGTTATAAAATTTAATACAGGAAAATTTGTTGATGAAAGAATTAAGAAAGATTACCAAATTAAACTGTCAAATAGATTTGATGTTTTGCAGGATTTAAATGATGATGAAAATATAAATGAAACAGACGTAAATAAGAATTGGGAGCACATACGTAATGCATAGAATCAGCAGCTAAAGAAAGTATAGGATACCATAAATCAAGAAAAAGTAAGCCATGGTTTGATAATGAATGTCATAATCTAATAGAAATAAGAAATCAGGCTAGACTTAGGTGGTTAAATAACTCTGATGATAGCCAATCTAAGCAATTAGAATAGACTAAAGCGAGAAGTTAACCACACGTTTATTAGTAAAAAAAGAGATTACTTGAAAAGCAAAATTAACGAAATTGAAACAAACAACAAGAACAAAAATATCAGAGATTTATATAAAGGTGTAAATGAATTTAGAAAGGGTTGGCAATCTAAAGTAAACTTGATAAAAGATAAAGACGGTGATTTTCTAGCTGACTCAAGCGATATTCTAAATAGATGGAAGAACTACTTTAATGACCTCTTAAATGTTCATGTACGTAGGAGATAAATGAAATACACACAGCAGAATCTTTAGTTCCAGAACCTAACTTGACTGAAGTTAAAGATGCTATTAAAAGGTTAAAAAAGAATAACAAAGCACCTGGCATTGATTTAATACCAGCTGAGTTAATTAAATATGGTGGAAATTAGTTAATCTGTCAAATTCATAAATTAATTTGTTTGATATGAAATAAAGAAGAAATCCCTCAACAGTGGAAAGAATCCATAATTGTTCCTGTGTTTAAAAAAGGTGATAAAATGAACTGCAATAATTTCTCTACTCTCAACAACATACAAAATATTGTCTAACATTCATTTAACAAGACTAACCCCATATGCTAATGAAATTATAGGTGATTATCAATTTCGATTTAAACGTAACAGAACAGATCAATTACAGATCAAATTTTTCGCATCAGGCAGACACTTGAAAAAATTGGGAATATAATCAAGATGTCCATCAGCTATTCATGGATTTCAAAAAAGCATATGATAAGTTCAAAAGAGATAAATTATATAATATATTAGTAGAGTTTGGAATACCTAAGAAGCTTGTTAGTATGACAAAAATATGCACCAGTGAAACAGAAAGTAATATTCGTGTGGGTATTAATGTGTCTGACAAATTTACAATTCGTGATGTGTTAAAACAAGGAGATGCATTACCTCCATTGCTCTTTAATTTTGCCTTAGAATATGCTGTTAGGAAGGTAAGAGAAACTAAAGAAGGACTAAAATTAAACGGTGTGACTCAGTTGTTATCATATGCAGTTGATGTAGACTTATTAGGAGAAGATGTAAAAACAATTAAGAATAATGCCAAAATATTTTTGAAAACTGCTAAAGAGATAGGTTTGGAAGTTAACAAAGAGGAAACTAAATACGTGGGTCGTTCAAGGAAAAAGTGTTCCTATTTTGCAAAAAAAATATTTCTTAAGTTACAGACAAAAATCAAGTTGCACCAAGTAGCATGGTTCTTTCTCACTTTTCAACATAATTTCCAAGGCGGCACAAGCATTTGCCCCATCGTTGCACAAGTTTTTGAAAGCCATCTGCAAAAAATTCCGGGTCCAAGGAACGAAGAACACTTTTCACGGCTGTCTGAACCTCCAAATCAGTGTGAAATCATTGACCCTGCAGCTGGAACTTCAGTGCAGGAAACAAGGTAAAGTCACTAGGGGCCAAGTCAGGTCTGTAGGGGGTGTGTGGTAACCTTTCCCATTTAATTTCTCGAAGTTTATCCCGTGTTAGTGCTGCCGAATGGGGACGAGCATTCTCATCCAAAAGAATGACACCAGCAGAAAGGAGTCCAGGACGTTTGCGCGTATTGCTTTTTCACTTTCTCCAGTGTTTATCAATAACGTGCAGCATTGATTGTTTTCCCGTTCTTCAAAAACTCTGTGAGCCATATTCCATTGGAATCCCAAAAGACAGTCACAAGAACCTTACCTGCAGATGGTTGAACTTTGAACTTTTTCTTCACAGGGGACGTCGGATGTTTTCATTCCATCGACGTCCGTTTGAATTCTGGAGTGTAGTGATGAACGAAGCTCTCACCCTGCACAATAAGGCAGAGAAAGTTATTTCCTTCCCGGGTCAGATAATCCAGGCAATATGTCATACGCGTCGTGAGATGTTCTGCAGTGAGTTGTCTAGGGACCCAACGCGATGAAACCTTCACGTATACCAATTTTTCGTGAATGATTTTGTGTGCAGTCCCGACGGAAATGTTCAAATAAGCGGCTGCTTCACGAACCTTGATTCGACGGTTGACCACAACCAGTGCATTCACTTTGTCAACCAATGTTGCGTCACTGCCTACAGACGGGCCACCGGACCGATCTTCATCAAATATGCTTGTTTGTCCTTCAGAAAACGATTTGCACCACCTTCGCTCCATTTGCACTGACATTACAAAGTTTCGATAGGAGAAAGACCATTTGCCAACTCATACCGGATCACAGAACGAATCTCTTCTTTACTTCACACCGCCAAAACACGTTGTTCCGCCATGACTCGCTACTCATTATGGCCAGGACACGTTTCTCACTGCATGACTCACGCTAATCACGTGCCGCGCATGCGCGGTAGTCTGCACGAACATTGCATTGTGTGCAAATGTAGAGGAAAGATGACAAAACACATTGCTGGTTTCATTTCATTTATCGGCTTGTACTTTCTCCAAAAAGGAAAAGAGGGGAAGCTTTTTCCTTGAACGACCCTCGTATATGCTTACACGCCGAAGCCAAGTGTTAGGTAATAATCAAAATCTAAATATTGATAACAAATCGTTTGAACCAGTTTCCAAATTAAAATACTTAGGAGTAATATTAACAAATGGAAATTATATTAAAGAGGAAATAAAATGTAGGCTTAATTCAGGAAATGCATGTTACTTCACTCTTCATAAACTTTTGTCTTCTCGTTTAATATCTAAGAAACTAAAAGTTAAAATATAGAAAACAGTAATTTTGCCTGTAGTATTATACGGGTGTGAAACTTGGTCCCTTACATTGAAAGAGAAACATAAATTGAGAATATTTGAAAATAAGATCCTTAGGAAAATCTTTGGACCTAAAATGGATGAGGAGACAGGTGAGTGGAGAAGGTTACATAATTTAGAACTACATAATTTGTATTCATGTCCAGATATTATTAGAATAATTAAATCAAGACGAATTAGGTGGGCAGGCCATGTGGCACGAATGGGAGAGGAAAGAGGAATTTACAGGATTCTTGTCGGGAAAGCTGATGGTAAGAGACCTGTAGGAAGGCCAAGACGAAAATGGAGGGACAACGTTGAGATAGACCTAAAGGAAATTGGTAGGGATGGAAAAGAGTATATAGATCTTGCTCAAAATAGTGACAGATGGAAGGCCTGTGTTGCTTCTGCCATGAACCTTCGGGTTTAAGAAGCCTAGACAGTTAGTTATTTAATTATACGGGAGGATTTAGGCATGTGCAGGGTAGCAGCAGAACTTGTGCCCAAGCTGCTTTCACAGGAACAGCGAGAACTTCGACGTGACGTCCCATAAGACATGCTGGAGACTGTCAACAGTCTTGCAGAGTCTCTCAACACCGTAATAACAGGAGATGATGATGATGATTGGCATTGCTCCATGTGACTTCTGGTTGTTGCCAAACCAAAAATCGCCAATGAAAGGTTCCCGTTTTGACAGCCGAGAGGACATTATGGGCAACGAGACGGCGGAGTTGACAGGCATTCCAAAAGAGGCATTCCAGGAGTGCTTCCAGCAATGGCAGGATGGTTGGGCTAATCGTGTGAAATTCCAAGGGGACTACTTTCAAGTGGATTAGGACGTGAACCATACCTCACTATTGACTTTCCTTTCCCGGTATAAAGTCGGAGACTTTTTAAACAGGCCACGTATGTCTTTAAATTCTAGTTGAACGTTATATACACGTCAAATCAAGGGCGTAACATACAGACAGACTGGCCTTAAGCCTAAGTAGGCTTAAGTAAAAATTATAGTCGTATTTCTCATTGTGACACATTTACGCAAAAATTCTTGCTAACTTTCTTGGATATTTTTACCCTACACTTTTTTTTAAAAAATAAAAAGCACTTTCTCTTGTATTTTCTTCTTTCTCTTTACCTTGCACTCCCGATTTTAATATTTTAACAATAAGGAACAAGTGTGAGATATTTAAATGCTTGCGTTGTTTTCAACGCAAGCCCTCCCCGATGGGGCCCTCCCTGATGGCGTCGCCTTGTAATCAAGGGGTCCAGGGTTTGATACCCGGTGGATGCACATTGCACAATGGTTCGGATCCCAATTTAAACTGTAGGTCTAGTCCCGATTAGCCTTCCCGTGCATAAAGGGACTTAAAACAACAAATCAATGAATCAAAAAACCAAGGAGGATATGGGTAATATTTTCTTCCTTCCTTCCTACAGCTTCAAATTTGAGCTTCCGGAAAAGGGATAAATACATTTTCAGGGTGAATGAAATTATTAAATATCATTTTCGTCAGTAAAGTATTACTATTATTTAAATATGATAATTTGCTGACATATCCCTGAAGATATTGTATCGATTCACATTTAAAGACCAGATGGGGACCTCGCATTCTACTCTCGCCCAGGGCCTCCCAATATGTTGCTACGCCGCTGTAGATAATTATATGTGTTCTTATAGTTATAAACAGATTATAATTGTAAGCTTAAATGCAATCAAACTTCAAATAATAATAATTATAATAATAGCTGCTGTAACTTGCTACCTGTAAGTCACAGAAAACAATATATTATGTTATAAAATATCTCTACAATTTCAGCATTCCAATTATATTTACTCTTTCCATGAATCTCAGAGTGCACCTTGCTTTTTGTCTCTCCTCCGTATTTGGTGTCCGTTACTGTAGGTGGGTGTATCCAGATGACAGTAAATCAGTTTGCGGATTAACGGGAAACACCCCCAGAATTATCCCCTGCAAAAGGAAATTATTCCTATACCTGCCAGGGATGTTTTTGCCCCCAGAAAAGTAAATTGGAATTGAAAGCATATGTAATATGACTATATAATAAACACAATAGAAAAATAATTCCTGCTGAAAAGTATACAGATTTGTAGATTAAGCAAACGACACCATTCTGCAAATGAACAATTCACCAAGCCAACGCACACCAGGCTGTTTTCCACTTAATTTTTCATGGTATATTGTTGACATTTAACATGTCTTAAAGTGTTCGCAAGAAATTTGTAGGTAGCTTAGATGAACATTAAATGTGAACTTGGAAATATAAATTTTGTGTTACTATAGCTCTTTTCCAGTCTTACGGCGGGCGCCCTAGAAGAGTAGAAGCGACCAATCGATAAGAAACACACCAGCCTGTAGAACGAGGTTCACGTAGTACCTTTTTCCACCGCGTCGTATCTATCGGCGACAATGCTGTTGTCTGGTTGGTCTGCGACGTAATTCCCGCTTCCCACTTCCCTTGCCAGAAATAAGACCGGCCGCCGTAAGAGTGGAAAAGACCTTTAGTTCGATAGCTCTTTTTGTGTATGAGTGTAGGCTTTATTGGAAAATCAATACTCTAAATGTGTCTATAGTACGTCAAACTAAGACACATAATTAGGTAAATAAGTAAAACTAAACTAAATTTTTAGTTAAATTACAAATAAATTATAACAAAATTACAAAAACTAGAAATCTCCAAACCAATAAATATAATACTTTTTTATAAAGTTATAAGCAATATATTAACCATTTAATGACCTGCGTTTAAACCAATGATCAAAGGTACTTAGAACTATGAGGCAATAGCTTAGTTTACTGCCTGGTAACATATACAAATTTGAATACCCAGAAACTCCTACCTCTCAAAATAAAAACACAAATACGTTACTGAGTGGGCAACCCCTCCTACCCGGCCCTCCCAAGCAAAAAGCTTAATTAGCACAATGTCGTAAATGGTGTAGCGATTACAGTTATCGGTAATGTCTGGTAGAGCTCGCGATGTGCGAAGAAAATTCCCACCCGAAGCATCTAAAATAAAACGAAAGGTTGATAGAGCAGAATAATAGCTTATGTGAGTCACATATGAAATATTCGAAAACGAATGCAAGGAAAGGTGTTGCAACAGACGTTAACATACAGTGCAGAAACGGATCCAAATAATAATCATTTGATCTTGGAAGAAAATTACAATCAAGATTGCTTAACACTAGTTTACTCATAATGTGCGAGAAACGTACTTACCTGAGGGGTGTGGGAGGGGGCTCACAGTCCCGCACTTTTTTATCACTAAAATTCAAGAAATAATTTTGTTTTTCAATCACTGCTTTCACTGTTGATCATATATGTTGTAAAAAATTACTAACTAAACTAACTCTCTAGGCTTCTTAAACCCGAACGTTCATGGCTGCAGCAACACAGGCCTTCCATCTTTCCCTATCTTGAGCAAGATCTATATACTCTTTTCCATCCCTACCAATTTCCCTTAGGTCTATCTCAACGTTGTCCTTCCATCTTCGTCTTGGCCTTCCTACAGGTCTCTTACCATCAGATTTACCAACAAGAATCCTGTAAACTCCTCTTTCCTCTCCCATTCGTGCCACATGGCCTGCCCACCTAAGTCTTCTTGATTTAATTATTCTAATAATATCTGGACATGAATACAAATTATGTAGTTCTAAATTATGTAACCTTCTCCACTCACCTGTCTCCTCATCCCTTTTAGGTCCAAAGATTTTCCTAAGGATCTTATTTTCAAATACTTTCAATTTATGTTCTTCTTTCAATGTAACGGACCAAGTTTCACATCCATATAATACTACAGGCAAAATTACTATTTTGTATATTTTAACTTTTAGTTTCTTAGATATTAAACGAGAAGACAAAAGTTTATGAAGAGAGAAGTAACATGCATTTCCTGAATTAAGCCTACTTTTTATTTCCTCTTTAATATAATTTTCATTTGTTAATATTACTCCTAAGTATTTGAATTTGGAAACTGGTTCAAACGAGTTGTTATCAATAATTAGATTTTGATTATTACCTAACACTTGGTTTCGGCCTGTAATCATATATTTAGTTTTCTCTTTGTCAACTTCCAAACCTATCTCTTTAGCAGTTTTGAAAAATATTTTAGCATTATTCTTAATTGTATTCACATCATCCCCCAGTAAGTCTACATCATCTGCATATGCTAACAACTGAGTCACACCATTTAATTTTAGTCCTTCTTTAGTTTCTTTTACCTTCCTAACAGCATATTCTAAGGCAAAATTAAAGAGCAATGGAGATAGGGCATCTCCTTGTTTTAACCCATCATGAATTGTAAATTTGTCGGACATATTATTACCCACACGAATTTTACTTTCTGTTCCACTGGTGCATATTTTTATCATACTATCAAGCTTCTTAGGTATTCCAAACTCTACTAATATATTATATAATTTATCTCTTTTGACCGAATCATATGCTTTTTTGAAATCAATGAATAGCTGATGGACATTTTGATTATATTCCCACTTTTTTTCAAGTGTCTGTCTGATGTGAAAAATTTGATCTGTAGTTGATCTGTTACGTTTAAATCCACATTGATAATCACCTATAATTTCATTAGCATATGGTGTTAGTCTTGTTAAAAGAATGTTAGACAATATTTTGTATGTTGTTGAGAGTAGAGAATTCTACGGTAATTATTGCAGTTCATTTTATCACCTTTTTTAAACACAGGAACAATTATGGATTCTTTCCACTGTTGAGGGATTTCTTCTTTATTCCATATTAAACAAATTAATTCATGAATTTGACATATTAATGAATTTCCACCATATTTAATTAAGTCAGCTGGTATTAAATCAATGCCAGGTGCTTTGTTATTCTTTAGCCTTTTAATAGCATCTTTAACTTCAGTTAAGTTAGGTTCTGGAACTAAAGGTTCTGCTGTGTGTACTTCATTTACTTCTGATTTATCTCCTACATGGACATTTCAAAGGTCATTAAAGTAGTTCTTCCATCTATTTAGAATATCGTTTGGGTCAGCTAGAAAATCACCGTCTTTATCTTTTATCAAGTTTACTTTAGGTTGCCAACCCTTTATAAACTCATTTACACCTATATATAAATCTCTGATATTTTTATTTTCGCTGTTTGTTTCAATTTCGTTAATTTTCCTTTTCAAGTAATCTCTTTTTTAACTTCTAAACGTGCGGTTAACTTCTCGCTTTATTCTATTGTAATTGTTTAGATTTGTATCATCAGAGTTATTTAACCACCTAAGTCCAGCCTGATTTCTTATTTCTATTAGATTATGACATTCATTATCAAACCATGGCTTACTTTTTCTCGGTTTCTGATATCCTATACTTTCTTTTGCTGCTGATTCTATTGCATTACGTATGTGCTCCCAATTCTTATTTACGTCTGTTTCATTTATATTTTCATCATCATTTAAATCCTGCACAACATCAAATCTATTTGACAATTTAATTTGGTAATCTTTCTTAATTCTTTCATCAACAAATTTTCCTGTATCAAATTTTATAACTTTTAGATTTTGTTGCTTATGATTTATCACTGCGAGTCTTTCTCTTAATTTAGCAATTACTAAATAATGGTCACTGGCACAGTCAGCACCTCTATGTGTACGAACGTCAATTATACTAGTATGCCTTCTCTTATCAATGAGAATATGATCTATCTGATTATAAGTTTTACCATCTTTGCCAATCTGTGCATTACAGTCACCTAACAGAATTTTCATATCATACTGAGAAAATTTATCAACGACCTGTTCTAACTCTATATGTTGTATTAATTATTATAATTTATATTTATTACTTATAATAATTCCAAAAATTACCATCGTTAGTGAAAAATAACCATTTATTGCATGAGTGTCACATTCACTAAAACTCACAAAGAACATAATCATTTTTCATTAATGATTTTTGTTTATTGAGGTGTAGTTGTTTATTAATTATAATAATTTCATAAATTATCATCATTGACAGCCAATTGTACATGTCACTGACACGAGTGTCTCTAAAGACACGCATTTAGAGGGTGTGCCTAAAGGGAATTCTACCTCCAACTTACTTTACATTTATGTTCTCATGAACATAGGTAATACAGAAATATTGAGAACACCCTTTGGCAAAAATGTAATTTATTTTCAATTTTTTATACAGGGTTGTAAAATCGAAAAAAAAAATTAGAAGTGGTGGCCCCTTGGTTAAGCTAGGTTTAAATTACTTCCAAAATATAGAAAGAACGAATCAACTCAAAGAATTGGCTCAAAAATATGTAGGAACATATAAAGAAAACACAATGTTAATCCTAATATTAACACCTAATCATTAACTATTATTATTATTATTATTATTATTATTATTATCAAAGTTATAAATATTCTGATGACAAATTATGCCTTATGTTTTTGTATCGATTCACACTGAGATTTCAAATTTAACGATTCGTTGGGGCCCTCACATTGATGTGATCCATATTTTATGTGACGTCACCACTTAAAAAAATACTTTTTGTAAAAAAGGAAGCGTAATTTGTGTGTTATTATACATCAATTGCACCTTGATTGTAATGTCTCGTGTTTAATATTTTTTTTTATTTTATGTTGTATTTTGAACAATTCAATGTCATCTATATGTTGAGAAATATTTTGTGTAGATTTTGTTTGTAAACTTATGTAGATGTCTCTTTTGTTTGTAGCATGATTTTGTAATTAGCAAGTGACTCATCTGTGCTTAATCTGTAATCTTGAAAAATAGTCAAAAGCGAGGATTTCCCATTAGAAATGGACATTAGCAGCAGATCCTCGGTGTTAGTACATACATCTTGGTGTGGTATTTCCGTGTATAATAAGGTGGAGTGAAAATATAGGGCAATTTTTTTTTTCAAAAAATGAAGATGCCTGTAGTGGGAAACGTTGTGTTATTATACAGTTAATTAACCCTAACTATTTCAGAAAAAAAGAATTGATTTTTAGTGGTGCCCCAGGGTCACTGAAGATTTCATATTGAAAATCGGCATTTACTCACCGAAAATTATAACTTTTTATTTATTTTCCTAAATTGAAACACAGAATACCCTGTTTCCTAAGTAAACAAGTGCAAAAAATAGATATTTGAATACAACCATAAAGTTGTGCTACCGAAATACATAAAATAAACTACCCAAGTACCCATTAGTATCTAAAATATGTAACAATGTTAAACTTTTACATTTACATATAACCCAATATCGAAATACTAATTACTTTTAAAACTTATAGTTTTTCTTAATGTAAAATGTTTTCATCAATGCTCTTGACTTGATAGTTGAAAAGATAAATCCATATCTTTGCACTGGAGTATATACCATCACCACAAAGGTCACAAGAGTTGTCAAACTATTTGAGGGTTTATCAGTCGATACACACAACCTTAGCAGTCCTGAAGCTGTTGTTAGCCACCTAGAATGGTTTAATGGGCCTGGTTTGCGATTCGCTAATTCATCACTGCAGTGTCCATTTGTTACACTAATACACCAATTATAGAGATACCTCTGATTAGTACTTAAGTCTTCAAAGTCAACATTCCCAACAAGCTGACAAGGAGAAGAAACATTTATTGGATCGAATTGCACAAGAGGTTGTTTCTCGCAAGTTTGTACAGCTTTTCCCATTTCCCCAGAAAAAAATATTTTGGACCAGTTGTGAATCCATCAATTTTCTGAAAGAGATGGCGCAGTGGGAGTTCATTTATATGCAGCAAACAAATAAGCCACAGGAGGGGTCTACCAAGTTCTTTTTTGAGTAAAACAATAACTCCTCCTTTGTTTCCTGTATTCACATTTGTACCATCACATCCAACTGCTAAAAGATCGTCCATACTTCTTTCCTTCCTAGCACAGAAGCTCAAGATCTCATTTTTTATAGTGGTACAGTGACGTGTCCTATATACTTGGAATTTGGCTCCTGGACTAAAGTCACATGCTCTTCTGTTACGACGCGACCATAATTTTTCACTAATCTCTTCTGATTAATTCTTCTCTGGTCCTTCCTGCCATCAAAATACAATCCAGTCAGAGTATCCAAACTATCAGCAGTTGTTTTCCTCACTTTGCTTCTTTCCCTTCTAACCTTGCTCCCATCTATCTTTTTAGAAACATCTGCATCACTAATAACACCTACATCTTGAAGAACTGCACTAGCAATTTTAGCTGCACTTCTGTCAGATATGCGATGTCTGTCACACTCTCTAGCAAAATTCTTAAGAGGCAACCGCATTTGAGCTTCGTTTGAGGTTAATGAGGAATTCGCTGAAGTGGAGGGTATTTGCGATTTGGTTTTAAGTACTTTACTCGTGTCGCTGTCAGTATCTCAACCTTCTTCCTCCAGTTCAATTGATGGACTTGATTGAGGACTACTAGTAGCAGCATTGACACTACAGCTTGACAAATGTTTCTGAAGTCTTGCTTCTTCCATAGCTTTTCTTGCTTGCTTCTTCTGCAATTCTTTGGATTTTTGTAAATCAGTTTTTCCAATGAACATTTTTCTCGTTGTTCTTTGATCCAAAAGAAATTATCTTTCTTGAATAGGTACTTTCTTCTCTCTAGAACAAACTCAGGTTGAAAAGTCTTTACACTTCCAACACGATATATCAAATAATGTAGAGTTAGCATGTGAGCAATACAATGCAATTTTATCTTCTGGTTTTCTTCATTTTGTCTACGCTTAAAGGGCTTTAAGAGATTTCGATAGTGTTCGTGAGTTTTTTTACTTTTGCAACGACTTGCTGATGTGACACTGATGGCAATGAAGCTTTCATCAAAATTCCTACCACTTGGTGAGAAACTCTTTCACTAATTTCTGAAACATGAGGTTCCTGAGTTTTTCTCATTTTGCTTTTAAAGGCGGATATGAAGATATAATTTCATCACATCCAGAATTCTCCATGTATCTTTCAATACGCTAAAATAAGTGGAAATATGAAAACTTAGGAGGGCTTGAGGCACCAGAAGAAATTGACCTAGAGAGCTGATTTTTTTTATTTGACTATCTGATACCAAAATTCAACTATCTTGACTACAGGCAATTCGAAATTCAAGAAAAAAAAATTCACTACATCCTAGTGTATAGCTAGACCTTTGCGACCGTAGATACGCGGGGAACAAACGCCAAATAACCTCAAAATATTTCAATTCAGGATAATATCACCAAACTTTGGGGCTTGACTAAATACATATCAAAGACTATAAATCAGCTGGCTGGGAGACAACCTTAAAAATGATTACGTTACGCGCAGTGTCATTAAAATGGCCGCCCAGCCAGCAGCTCCTTTCAAGTTGAATATCTCTGAAACTACCGAACGGATTTAATGAAACAAGTCTTATTTTAAAGAATTCGTTTTTAACTAAAAGAAAGTTTATTACACACTTTGCCGTAAATTCATTAGTTTTCTATAGAGTTCGAATTATGATATTTTTCCATTTTTCTTGATTTTAATTTCATTTTTGTTATTTAGCGTATCTTTTCTGCCACTTTTGGCTAATTACGATGAAGATGAGTGATGATATGATGAAACTGACGAGACTGATGAACTCACGAAAAACATCTCAAAGCTGGCCGGGATTCGAATCCGGGACCTTCCATGTAACTTGTAATTTCCTTGGAGGCACAATGCGACAAATTAGTCATCATGAAATAAATTCGTTCTGTGCCAAACTGACAACAAACAACCTCTCATTGCAGCAACAGGAAGTGGCTATAATTCAACAAGTGAACATTTCAGTGAATATCATAAATATGAACCTCTCTCATCACATGTTTGTTGAGAAATTAACCTTACCTTTGAAGGAGATGTTCATAATGGAATTCCAAAAGGGACGGAATGTGTCTAACACGTGCAGCTATTTAACATTGTTCGTGAAGATGTGTGTGCGATTATAAAAGGTTTAATAAGTCTTTTAAAGAATACGTTTACTTTGTTTCTAAGAAATCACTACTGGTTTTAAGAATGGTATTAGAAGGAACATCTAAAGGAAACCCGATTACCAGCAAGAAAACATTCTATGCAGAATGAGATAAAATAAAAGTTGCAGCACTGACCATTGCATAGTTCATTAGAGACAACTAGCTGTTCAATTCAGGAGTCACAACGTAGATCTAAAAACACCTCTACCTCTACACTTTTAGCGCGGAGAGCTTTGGATCCAACGCGAAGACCACCTTCATGGTGGTGACCCTCTGTTGCTGCGTTTCCCTACTAAGGAACTCTCGACCAAACAACCAATTAGGCCTACTGCTTCGGCAAGAAACGGCAACATTAAAATTCCCCCTCCCCAAAGCAGCCAGCAGGGGAACAGGCGTATTTCCAAATAACCGTCTGCGATGTGATTGCACACCGGTTGGTACGATTATAGGATTCTAGGATTGACATTTCGCAACCGAACCGGAATAAAAAAGCTCATTGACAAAATTCATCACATTGATATTTGTGTATCATACTGTATAAAAAAGTTCAAGTAGAAAAATGATTGCCGGTGTTGGGCTAACTAACTACTAACTAACTCTCTAGCCTTCTTAAACCCGAAGGTTCATGGCAGAAGCAACACAGGCCTTCCATCTTTCCCTATCTTGAGCAAGTTCTATATACTCTTTTCCATCCCTAGCGATTTCCCTTAGGTCTATCTCAACGTTGTCCTTCCATCTTCGTCTTGGCCTTCCTACAGGTCTCTTACCATCAGGTTTCCCAACAAGAATCCTTTAAACTCCTCTTTCCTCTCCCATTCGTGCCACATGGCCTGCCCACCTAAGTCTTCTTGATTTAATTATTCTAATAATATCTGGACATGAATACAAATTATGTAGTTCTAAATTATGTAACATTCTCCAATCACCTGTCTCTTCATCCCTTTTAGGTCCAAAGATTTTCCCAAGGATCTTATTTTCAAATACTCTCAATTTATGTTCCTCTTTCAATGTAAGGGACCAAGTTTCACATCCATATAATACTACAGGCAAAATTACTGTTTTGTATATTTTAACTTTTAGTTTCTTAGATATTAAACGAGAAGACAAAAGTTTATGAAGAGAGAAGTAACATGCATTTCCTGAATTAAGCCTACTTTTTATTTCCTCTTTAATATAATTTTCATTTGTTAATATTTGAATTTGGAAACTGGTTCAAACGAGTTGTTATCAATAATTAGATTTTGATTATTACCTAACACTTGGTTTCGGCCTGTAAGCATGTATTTAGTTTTCTCTTTGTTAACTTCCAAACCTATCTCTTTAGCAGTTTTGAAAAATATTTTAGTATTATTCTTAATTGTATTCACATCATCCCCCAGTAAGTCTACATCATCTGCATATGCTAACAACTGAGTCACACCATTTAATTTTAGTCCTTCTTTAGTTCATTTTAACTTCCTTACAGCATATTCTAAGGCAAAATTAAAGAGCAATGGAGATAATGCATCTCGTTGTTTTAACCCATCGTGAATTGTAAATTTGTCAGACATATTAATACCCACACGAATTTTACTTTCTGTCTCACTGGTGCATATTTTTATCATACTATCAAGCTTCTTAGGTATTCCAAACTCTACTAATATATTATATAATTTATCTCTTTTGACCGAATCATATGCTATTTTGAAATCAATGAATAGCTGATGGACATTTTGATTATATTCCCACTTTTTTTCAAGTGTCTGTTTGATGTGAAACATTTGATCTGTAGTTGATCTGTTACGTTTAAATCCACATTGATAATCACCTATAATTTCATTAGCATATGGTGTTAGTCTTGTTAAAAGAATGTTAGACAATATTTTGTATGTTGTTGAGAGTAGAGAAATTCCACGGTAATTATTGCAGTTCATTTTATCACCTTTCTAAACACAGGAACAATTATGGATTCTTTCTACTGTTGAGGGATTTCTTCTTTATTCCATATTAAACAAATTAATTTATGAATTTGACATAGTAATGAATTTCCACCATATTTAATTAACTCAGCTGGTATTAAATCAATGCCAGGTGCTTTGTTATTCTTTAGCCTTTTAATAGCATCTTTAACTTCAGTCAAGTTATGTTCCGGAACTAAAGGTTCTACTGTGTGTACTTCATTTACTTCTGATTTATCTCCTACATGGACATTTCAAAGGTCATTAAAGTAGTTCTTCCATCTATTTAGAATATTGCTTGTGTCAGCTAGAAAATCACCGTCTTTATCTTTTATCATGTTTACTTTAGGTTGCCACCCCTTTCTAAAGTAATTTATACCTTTATATAAATCTCTGATATTTCTATTTGTGCTCTTTTTTTTTCAATTTCGTTAATTTTGCTTTTCAAATAATCTCTTTCTTTACTTCTAAACGTGCGGTTAACTTTTCGCTTTATTCTATTATAATTGTTTAGATTTGTATCATCAGAGTTATTTAACCACCTAAGTCTTGCCTGATTTCTTATTTCTATTAGATTATGACATTCATTATCAAACCATGGCTTACTTTTTCTCGGTTTCTGATATCCTATACTTTCTTTAGCTGCTGATTTAATTGCATTACGTATGTGCTCCCAATTCTTATTTATGTCTGTTTCATTTATATTTTCATCATAATTTAAATCCTGCAAAACATCAAATCTATTTGACAGTTTAATTTGGTAATCTTTCTTAATTCTTTCATGAGTAAACTTTCCTGTATCAAATTTTAGAACTTTCAGATTTTGTCACTGAGAGTCTTTCTCTTAATTTAGCAATTACTAAATAATGGTAACTGGCACAGTCAGCACCTCTATGTGTACGAACGTCAATTATACTAGTATGCCTTATCTTATCAATGACAATTTGATTTATCTGATTATGAGTTTTACCATCTGGAGAAGACCCGGTATATTTATGGATATCTTTATGTTTAAAAGTGGTACTTTTCACAATTAAATTCTTTGAGGTTGCAAAAGTAATCAGCCTTATACCATTATCATTACTTAATTCATGAAGACTTCCTTTACCAATCGTGAGTTTAAATGTCTCTTCTTTGCCAATCTGTACATTACAGTCACCTAACAGAATATTCATATCATACTGAGAAAATTTATCAAAGACCTGTTCTAACTCTGTATAAAAATCATCTTTAGTATTATCATCTTTATCTTCCGTTAATGCATGTATGTTTATTAAAATAATCTTACACCACCTACCCTGTAAAACTGCATATTATATCCTATCATTAATAAATTCTACTGTTTTAAGAGCCGAGATAATTCTTTTATTTATGAAAAAGCCTGTTCCAAAATTATGATTTTCAGTACCACCATAGAAAAAAGTATAATTTTTAGTTTTACAATTCCCTTCTCCTGGCCACCTAACTTCCTGGACAGCTACTACATCTAATTTATACTTAACTATCTCATTAACTGTACACTGAAATGCCCCAGGCCGGTAAAGGCTCAGAACATTTCAGGCGTCTAATTTAATATCCTTATTCCTAATGTAGATCTTATCCTTAATCCAAGGACCTCCCAAAGTAGTCCCCACCCGGAGACCATGGCCTTACATTGCTGTTTCTTGGCATTTTTTTTACAGTGCAGAGTTGTCAGCTATACGCCTAACCCCCAATATGAATGGAGGAACTACTACACAAGACAAACATAAACACATTAGACAGCACAATTACTACACAAGACGAGGACAAACACATTAGACAGCACAACTACTACACAAAACACACACAAACACATCACAACTATAAGACAATATATACACAAACACACCACAACTACTACACAATATAAACATAAACAAAGTACACACCACAACTACTACACAAGACAAACACAAACAAATTAGACAGCACAACTACTATGCAAGACAAAACAAACATACTAGACAGCACAACTACTATACAAACATACTACTAGACAGCACAACTACAACACAAGACAAGTTCTAAGATTGAGAACTTGTTCCTCATAATGTTTGAGGAAGAGAAGAGAGAGCACGGGGTACAGTGCTGGTGTTAGCATGAAAGTCAATTTATATTTATACAGCTGGTGTTGGGCTGTATGTCAATATTGTAACCACTAAAGGGGCAGTTTCTCCACCCATTGTTAATCAAAGTGTAATTGAGTGTGCTGCAATGTACAATATAGACCACGATACCTCATCTAATACATCTATCAATTCATTTCAAGGTACAAATACAACACTAATGCAACACCCCTCAGGCAATGACAATAGCAACGTGGTATAAACTCACCTCAATGCAAGTAACTCCCACCCACTTCTCAATATCATTTCCACACAATACTACATATAAGGTTGCTAAAAATAGTTTCTAAAATATAACTATAAGTTTTGCTGTATTCTTGCATGTACCTACTTAAAAGTGATCCTTGATGATTCGTTGCTTACTCACTGCCACAGTGGTACACCATACTTTCCCCAACTTCAAAACCTAACTTAGCAATTCTGCCACGGACTGAATTTTATTCTCGTAAGGAAGAAAATGATAAACATATGAAGTTGAAGAGTAAGTCAGTTTTGCTTCCTCTTCTAAAATAACATATTAACTCCCTGGCTATGGTTCACTTTTCCATAAATATTATTGAATCTATATTAAAAATAACATTAAGAGCCATTATTTTCAAATTCGAACAAAGTGAGATAGCTGTATTTTTTTATTGGCTTCATTTTTTTATATGTTGAAGTAGGTCAAAGAATGTCAAAGACAGGAAAAATGGCAAATAGATTGCTGCTTACAAAAAAATGTATAGCCCCTCGCCACCTCTCGAAAGTTCTGGGTACGCCACTGTATATAGAACTTTGTTTTTAAGCCCACTTTATTCACAGGAATGGTAATCGGGACGAAGGACTTGCAGTTTAAAGTGGGATCCGAACTTGTGCCTCAACCTTGCATTAAACCCGGCACCCCTTGATTACAAGAATGCGATGTTACCACTATGCTATCCATCAAAGAAAGAAAAACGAAATCTGTTCCACAACTTGTCAAGACATGGACTGTTCCATTTGGAACAAAGAAAAGTAGGAGAAAGGTCTGTTCCACTTTCTGATAGTGGACGAATTGTGACAATGTACATTAACATCTCCTAATATTTTAAAAAATATATTTTTCTTTGTGGGTACTGATGCTTAACGAAGATATTAAGAGCCAAAAACAGGAAAAAAACTGCATTTTGAACCCTCTTTGTTGTCGCATAAGAATGGAAAGCTACAATGTCCTATCAAAACAATTGAATGTATATAAGCAACCAGTCTTATATTAACAGTATATAAAAAAAAAAGTTTGGGATGTTGTTGATTTCCAAAGATATAGCACTCCGAACTTATCCATGTTTCACTTTTCATGAAAAATGGGCGGTCTGACCTTGAACTTCGACTTGATTTTGATTTGATTTAGGTTATTTTACTTCGCGTTTTGTGCCTCTTTGCTAATTTGCGAAGATGAGGATGAGTGATGAAATGATGAAATTGATGAATGGACATTCACAAATTACCAATCCCTAACGGGATTCGAACACGGAACCCCTTTATCGTAGCGCGATGTGGTTACCACTCGGTCATAGGATCGGGCTTGAACTTTGACATTTTATACAGGGAAGGAAACATTTTTCAAGGTCTCAAAATTGCACAATATTCATTTCTCATGACCTACTTCAACATATAAATAAATGAAGACAATGAAAAAATACAACTCTCCATATATCCGTTTTTTGTTCGAATTTCAAAATAATGGCTCTTCAAAGTCCTGTTCATCCTCCTCAGATCAACCTGTATACGCACTTGTGAAACAACATTAGTGGAGGTATCCTGAGTTCTATGAAAGCGAAAACAATGTACTTGATGCTAGGAGAATTACACATTGAAATAGCCATAATTTCAATGATCGTTTCCTGGATGGAAGGTTCTGGCTGGATTGAAAACTTCGGCCAGTCAGGTGTTACAACTCCAGGAAGAGCTGAGAGCCTCGTTAAATCATATGACAACAGTGAAGACAAATCATCCGAAAGCTTCACTCAGTGTTTCAAGAGAATCCAAAAATATTCTATTCGTTTGAAATACTGGATGACCATTACTAAGTCTTCTCCTTCTTTTCGTACGAAACATTTGCAAAGGGAACATCCTGTAATTTCTTCCAGCCCTTGAACATATATTCCCTCGTTGAACCCTGTATTGAGTACGGAACTCCAGGTGTTGCCCATTCATGAATTATTCTAAGCTTCCCAATGGTGTATCCTAGTTGATATCACTCTTCCTTCCATTCACTGGGTGCGACAAGGTGTCGTCAATTTTTCGTATTGAGAAAAGATTGCCTGCGAAACGTGGATGTCATTTCGTGATATTGATGTGGCTTTCCAATAATTTTCTGTTAACAACAACATGGTATTTTCGGTACTTTAACGTTTAGTGGTATTAATGTATCATGCTACGTACAACAACAGCCATGGACACTTCTGACTTGCAATGATCCCATTCAAAGTCAACGGGGTTGTTACAATCTAGAAGCCTCCGTGATTGTATAACAGAACAGGTAAATCAAGCATTCAGGTTATACTGTTTACTCAAATGAGTAGAAACATTGAACATATCTCAGCAACGACGGATTCCCTATTACGACACTTCAAACGGGCAACGTTTGGAGAAACTGCTTGCTTGATCCTTAAAATCACGATCCGTATTAGTGGGAATGAAAAACGGATGATGGCAGCACGTTCAATATTCTTTGGACATTGACAAGAACTGGTATTGTATAAGTGCAAGGAACGATGTACACACTGCCGCTGTGTAAAAACTGGACTCCCATGCTCGTGCGAAGGTCATTACTAGAGACGTCCATTTTATTTCGGCCTCGCGAGACCCGGCCTCCCGCGGCCTCAGCCTCCGAATTCCATCTCGGATTCCAGCCTCACACGGCCTCAGCCTCCAAACTAAATCCCGGATTCGGCCTCGCATGGCCTCAGCCTTGTAAGGCTCTTGAGGCTGAGGCTGATGCTGGGCCTAATAAAGCCCTGCCTCCGGAGGCTGGACATCTCCGGTCATTACTCGAGAATGGATAAATAATAAATAATAAATTTTATATATTATAGTTATCAAGTAATTGTTCAATGCTTTTTTCTTGGTGCGGCACTTATTCTTTAGAAAATGTCAAATTAGAATGAAAACAATTTGCAGATAACGAATCATGAAGGAGCAATTTTAAGTAGGTCAAATTAATAATATGTAGTTAAAAACATACAGCAAAAGTTAAATTTTAAGAAACTATTTTAAGCAACCTATGCATACTGTTTTTGTGGGAATCGCATTGGGAGGTGGATGGGACAGGAAATTACAAGAAATATGAAAAAAACAACATAATTCGAACTTTATTAAATAACAGTTGACTAACTAACTAACTCCCTAGCCTTCTTAAACCCGAAGGTTCATGGCTGCAGCAACACTGGCCTTCCATCTGTCCCTATCCTGAGCAACATATATACAGGTTGTTTCAGAGAGACCAAGACACTACTTCTTTCTCGAGAACGGGAGATCGTATCAAGTTGAAACAAAAAAAATGCACCACTAAGTTGGGCCCAAAGAATCCGTAGAAAGTATTTGCAACAGCCCGAAAGCCACCCTTTGTGGTTTTAGTGGGGGCACATGCCCCGTTCGTGCGATTTTCAAATGGGAAGGGTATGTTTGGAATGCAGATTCGGAAAAGCTGGGAAAATATACGATTGTCATATGAAATATTTGTCTGTACCACCTACCGTTTTCCGTGTAGTAAATGGTTTTGCAAAAAATGGAAGGTGAACCAAATCGAGTATACCGAGCTTAACAATTAAGATAAGTGCAGCACCATAACAGTTTCGGAAAGTGCAGGACACAAGCTTTCCAACGATATGCCATATGATGACTGCGGGACTAAAAAAGGATGAAACCGCTTGACCCAAAAAAGGGGGTCTAAAGTTAGGGAAGAACTCGAAAATTTCAAATGGCAAGGGGAGTCGAGTAATACCTCGTTATAAAGGTCACAGAAAACGTGAAAAGGATGCGAACATCATTTTGTAATCCACTGATTGGTTTCAAAATGTCGACCAAAACAATTCCGACCCCCTGTAGTTGGTGTTCGAAAGTGAGGAATTACGTCCGTAAATAGCAAAACACAAACACTGGACAGAGTATATAAGATCCTGTACAAACAATTATGGAAATGGGTCCGCTCTTGAAACACCGTACTACTGTAAGCTTTATTTGAGTTGCAACTTTGACCGCCCTTCACACTTTTTCCAGGCTTAGGACTGGCAACGAATGCTTTACTGTCACGCACAATAAGGAATACGTTAGCGTGTTTAACGGCTGCTTCGCCAACGAAAAAAGGTCCTTTTCTCACAATTGATTACCAAACAATTGTTTGACAAGATAAATAGGTCTAACTGAAATGATGATAAGAAAAACGATAGAGTAATCAGAAACCAATAAACAACGAAAACGAGAAGAATAGGTAAAGCACCCAGTGCGATGCACATTCACCAACTTACAGTAGATGTTTGAAATTTCTTCCCTCGGTCTCAATGCATTTCTGCACACGGACACAGAAATCAATAACTTCTGCCTCACTAATCTGCCTGCATGCAGCAACTACGCGCTCGATCATGCCGTCCCTCGTTGTAGGGTGATTTTGGAAAACGATTACTTTCAGTCGTCCCCAGAGGTAATAATCTAAACATGTTAAGTCTTTTGACCTAGGAGGCCCACCTCTACTTACCCAGCGACCACGAAACTTTACTTTCACCTTATTCTGCGCTGTCAGTTCAAAATGTGCTAGGCAGCCATCTTGTTGTAGCCACATGTGTGTTCTGATGTGTAAGGGGACGTCCTCGAGAAGACTGGGTAATTGTTCCTGAAGAAATGTGTGGTACACAACACCCATAAGCCTCGCTAGAAAAAAATGAGGTCCAATTATTCGTCCGCCGATGATTCCACACCACACATTCAAAGACCATATAAGTTGATGATCAACCTCTTGCATCCACCGTGGGTTTTCGTCGGCCCAGTGATGCATGTTCTGCCGATTTACCTGACCATCACTTTTAAATGTAGCCTCGTCAGACCACAACATTTCGTCAAAGAATTGAACATTTGCATCCACTTGAGCTTGAGACCACATGCAACTTTAGACCCTCTTTTTGGTCACGCGGTTTCATCCTGCACTTTCCGAAACTATTATGGTGCTGCACTTATCTTAATTGTTAAGCTCGGTATACTCGATTTGGTTCACCTTCCTTTTTTTGCAAAACCATTTTCTACACGGAAAACGGTAGGTGGTACAGACAAATGTTTCATATGACAATCGTATTTTTTCCCAGCCTTTCCGAGTCTGCATTCCAAACATACCCTTCCCATTTCAAAATCGCACGAATGAGGCATGTGCCCCCCGCTAGAACCACAAAGGGTGGCTTTCGGGCTGTTGCAAATACTTTCTACGGATTCTTTGGGCCCAACTTAGTGGTGCATTTTTTGTTTCAACTTGATACGATCTCCCGTTCTCGAGAAAGAAGTAGTGTCTTGGTCTCTCTGAAACACCCTGTATATATACTCTTTTCCATCCCTCCCAATTTTCTTTAGGTCCATCTCAACATTTTCATTCGATCTTCCTCTTCGTCTACCTATTGGTCTTTTACCATCAGGTTTCCCAACAAGTATCCTGTAAACTGTTCTTTCCTCTCCCATTCGTGCCACATGGCCTGCCCACCTAAGTCTTCTTGATTTCAACATTCTAATAATATCTTGAAATGAATACAAATTATGTACATCTAAATTATGTAACCTTCTCCAATCACCTGTCTCTTCATCCCTTTCTGGTCCAAATACTTTCCTAAGGATCTTATTTTGAAATATTCTCAATTTATGTTCCTCTTTCAATATAAGGGACCAAGTTTCGCATCCTTATATAATATTACAGGCAAAATTACTGTTTTCTATATTTTAACTTTTAGTTTTTAGATATTAAACGAGACGACAAATGTTTATGAAGAGAAAAGTAACATACATTTCCTGAATTAAGCCTGCTTTTTATTTCCTCTTTAATATTATTTTCGTTTGTTAATATTACTCCTAAGTACTAAAATTTGGAAGATGGTTCAAACGAGTTGTTATCAATAATTAGATTTTGATTATTACCTAACACTTGGTTTCGGCCTGAGTAGTATTGATGTACGATAACGGATGTTGCTATTTAATATTCGCAATTAATTTGTATGTACTTAGAACTAATTTGCACGGGTTTTAATTAATTCGCATGTACTTAGAATTCATTTGCACGTACTTAGAGTACTTTACATTTATGTATTTGCATGTTTATAACTTTTTTATGAATATTTATTTATTTTATGAAAAATATGTATATAGAAGGTAATTAGAGGTACTAAACGCTATGCATATGGTTTTATATTTATTACTGCAAAGTATGTAAGGTATAAAATGTTAATATTAATGTTTATAGTATTGAAAATAAGTTTTCTATGGTTTAAGAACCGCTTTGAATGGTGGTAATGGGTGTAGGTACAGGTCCAATTACGATTGGGGACGGTCCCGGTACTCGAACCCGCGATATGTAATATTATTAATTAGTACTATGTAATAATTGCATCATGTTATGAAACACGGTGGTCTCACACGCTAGACAGAATACTGTCTCCGAATTTTGACTCCGCTCTGCGGAGAAGGTAGAGGAGAAAGGAATTTGGGGAGTGTGCGTTCAAGGTCAAATGACGTCACAACGTCAGAACAAAGAAGGAATCTGATTCACCAATCAGAGAACGCGTCGGTAGATTTTCAGAACCGGTTTTTTTCCAAGGTTAACCAGTACGCAAGAACAGGTTGTCTGGATGTCTGGAAATACGCAGCAATGGTCAAATCTCTGAAGCTTGCTTGTAGAACCGGTTTCCGCCGCCAATTAATATTCCGCTCAGTGTTGCCCCAAGGCACAGGACGCTTTAGCGCAGGTTTTTTTTATCTGTGCTATGAAGAAGGGAGAGCTATCAGGGACGGGGCCTACAGTTTTCACTATTTGCTTTTATCACGGGGTAACGAACCTAGGACCCTTTGATTATTGATTTAGGTAGTAAATGTATGTTACTGTGTGCTATTTAACTTAATTTTGAGTTTAATTTTTAACAAACTTTGACTTTATGTCAAACATTTTCACAGCTTATCCTTATTTTTACAAAAATAACACTATTTATACTATTCAGGCAACATTTTTTATTAAATTTTGGACTTGCAAAGACATTTTTCAACTTTTAACTTATTATTTTATAATTTTATGTTAATTTTTACCAAAATAACACTATTTATACTATTCAGGCAACATTTTTTCATTAATTTTGGATTCACAAAGACATTTTTTTCAACTTTTAACTTATTATTTTACAACTTTGTTAATTTTTTACCAAAATAACACTATTTATACTATTCAGGCAACATTTTCTCATTAATTTTGGATTTACAAAGACATTTTTTAAACTTTTAATTTATTATTTTACAACTTTATGTTAATTTTTTACCAAAATTACACTATTTATACTATTCAGGCAACATTTTTTATTAAATTTTGGACTCACAAAGACATTTTTTACAACTTTTTAATTTATTATATTACAACTTTATGTTAATTTTTTACAAAAATAACACTATTTGTACTATTCAGGAAAGACTTTTAGTTACATTTTCGACACACTAAGTGTGTGTTCTCAACTTCTATCTGTTTATTAGGCTTATTATTACTCAAATAACACTATTTATACTATTCAGGCAACATTTTTCATTAAATTTTGGATTCACAAAGACATTTTTTTCAACTTTTAACTTATTATTTTACAACTTTATGTTAATTTTTTACAAAAATAACACTATTTGTACTATTCAGGAAAGACTTTTAGTTACATTTTCGACACACTAAGTGTGTGTTCTCAACTTCTATCTGTTTATTAGGCTTATTATTACTCAAATAACACTATTTATACTATTCAGGCAACATTTTTTCATTAATTTTGGATTCACAGACATTTTTTCAATTTTTAACTTATTATTTTACAATTTTTGTTAATTTTTACCAAAATAACACTATTTATACTATTCAGGCAACATTTTTTCATTAAATTTTGGATTCACAAAGACATTTTTTTTTCAACTTTTAACTTATTATTTTACAATTTTATGTTAATTTTTTATCAAAATAACACTATTTATACTATTCAGGCAACATTTTTTATTAAATTTTGGACTCACAAAGACATTTTTTACAACTTTTTAATTTATTATTTTACAATTTTATACCTATTTTTACCAAAATAACACTATTTATACTATTCAGGAAAGACTTTGTTATATCTTCGACACACAAAGTGTGTTTTTTCAACTTCTATCTGTTTATTTCACAAGTCCAGGCTTATTATTACCAAAATAACACAATTCAATCTGTTCAGGAAAGACTTGTAGTTACATTTTCGACACACAAAGTGTGTGTTCTCAACTTCTATTTGTTTATTTCACAAGTTTAGGCTTATTATTACTCAAATAACACAATTTCATCTATTCAGGATATTTTGTATTTACAAAGAGATTTTTTCAACTTTTAATTTATTATTTACAAGTTTATGCCTATTTTTTACTCAAATAACACAATTCTATCTGTTTAGGAAAGATTTTTAGTTATATTTTCGACACACAAAGTGTGAGTTTTCAATTTTTATCTGTTTATTTCACAAGTTTAGCCTAATATTTACTCAAATAACACGATTTGAACGTGTTTTTTTATTACATTTTGGACACACACACACACACACACACACACACACACACACACAGATATATTTTCCAAGTTTACAGGATTATTCTCTAAGTTTACTCAAATAACACATTTTAAATGTGTTTTGAATTAAACTTTGTACACACGAAGTGTGTTTCGTCAATTCAAGAAAGTTTTCAATTATATTTTGGATGCAAAAGTATGTTTTGTCAAGTTCTACTCTTTTATTTTACAAGTTTAGGCTTATTATTATTCAAATAACCAATTTCATCTATTCAGACAACATTTTGTTTGTTATATTTTACTCACAAAGACATTTTATCAATTTTAAATTTATTATTTCTCAAGTTTATGTAATTTTTTATTCTAATAACACAATTTTAACTATTCAGGCAACATTTTTGTTGCAATTTGGACTTACAAAGAGATTTTTTAAATCTTTGTATTAAATTTTCTATTTATTGCGTTTTGTATTTCATATTCGATATTACAAAGTTCTAAGGTGTGTATAATATTTCAAACTATTTTCAGGGTGTATTTGTTAATGCATTTGGATAATAACTATTAGGTTTTTGGATGAACTAATGTTAAGAATATTTCAACCAATCAGAAAAGTGTCGTTTTTATTTCCACCAATCAGAAAACGCGTCGGTTTTATTTCATCCAATTAGAAAACGCGTTGATTTTATTTCAACCAATCAGAGAAGGCGTCAGTTTTGCTTATGAGGTATAAAAACTGCGTAAAAGCAAGCAGAAGCTATTTTGAGAAGTATTTGTGAAGCATTGTGTCAGAGAAGACATCAAGTTGTGATTATTGGCCGTGAGTTTCAGACAAAGAACTCAAGAGAATCTATAATTAAGGTAAATGATTTTTATTATGTAGCGTGTTTTTAAATAATATGTAAATGCTAATATTGAAACGAAGAAAACGTCAATACAAACCAAAAAGAATATGCGTAATGTGAACAAGTACTACAACTATTTTTCTATTTTTCAGGTGCTTCTAATTTTGTATGGGTGACTGAAAGGGACCATTAGTGAAAGATGGCGTCTTCAAGCTCCACAAACAAGGCTAATCACACTGCGGTGAGTACCTCGCAAGAGATTTTACCATTGGAATGTATATTTCTCCACTAGTTTTTGAAATAATATATAAATCCAGAAAACAAAGAAACGAAAAAAGTAAATACAGAAATGAATATGCGTAATATAAACAAGTACTACAACTATGTTTCTATTTTTCAGGTGTTCTTATTTGTGTACCTGTGAGTGGAAGGATCTATTACTGGAAATAACGCCAACAAAGTAACCGACAAGGACATGAGTCAAATAATTGCATCATGTCCATGTTTTTCCAATTATATCTATAAGGATTGTGTGTTGGAGACTTTGAAGAGGTATACACCTGGCAAGTATATTATATGCTGGGGATGTTATTCTAAACAAGGCAACCAACTAGCCCACGATTGTGTAGTTAATCATTTCTACGAGTGTGAGTGCGTATGCTGTAAAGATGAAGATTTACTCTCTGAACGTTATTTTATTTGCCAAGGAGAACGCTGTTTGAATAAATGCCAACGATGTGTTAAGTGGATGTGCGAGAGAATCCAGTATTATTTACAGGATTTGGATAACACAAAACATATTTTTGATTTTTATATTACTAACCATGAGGATGTTGCGGATGCTTTGACGGCACACGAGGTACAGACAGAATACAAAGCTTTTTATAGTGTGTTATGTGAAATTTCAAACAATATCGAACTAGTGAAAACTCTTATAGATCCTATACGCTCAGCAGAGCTTACTTATGGTAGCACAGGATTTTTGTGAGAGTTGAATAGAGACTGACTAATAACACCGAAAATGGTGCAATACATTATTGATGTACAAGGATTTATCTATAACAGAAAATTTATATTGCGTGAGGTTTGTGTGAGTTCTACAAATTTGGACACTGTGTATTATGCGCTTGTGAGTGTTCCCGATTATTTCAAAGAGAACAAAGAATCGCGCTGGGTTAAAGACAATATCCATGCATTAATGTATGATATTCCTTGTGGATGTGAAATATACTATGTCCGGAGGGCAGTTAGGAACTTGAACTGTCAAGGTGGTACATTTTTCTGCAAAGGAAAATCCCAAATTATCAAAGATTTGTTTAATATTGATAACATTGTTGATTTACAAACTGTAAACTGTCCATCCCTTAAGAATTTGTATATGTTTCAAGGAGGATTGTGCAAGTATCATTCTGATACTTCTCCCCCAGCTGAACAAGGTTGCGCATTCAGAAATGTTCAAAGACTTGTATGTTGGTACAATAATAAAAATATTAAGGTGTAATGTATTTTAGTGCAAATAATAAAGATTTGTGAAAAAGAAATGTTTTCTATGTTGTTATTTAGTTTTAAAGCCTGCATTCAAGGTATTTTCAAGTATTACCGTTTTTTTTTTTTAGTGATTGACTTAATACCAGGAGTTATACGAGCCGTATTTTAACTACAATCACTATATGTCTATGAGGACTAAAATCCACTGATTGATTCTTAAAGCTTAGGCTTATTATGTATATTGATTACTCACAGGACAACACGAATTTTACAGAGGATTGTAGGAGGCATAGGCCCACACGCCAGAGCCTTATTAGCCTGCAAGAACAACTTATATGTTGAATTGTGACTGTTTAGAAATAATATTTATAAAGTTTAAATCATTTTCATTAGATTACATATATATTTTGGATTCAAATAAAACACTCAAGTTAAGTTTTTTAAGTTTATTTTTATTTAATATACAAATATAGAATATATCAAATTTACATATATGAAAAGTACTCTACCAAAGAGCAAAAGTCACATAGGGATTACGATTTAGCCGATGCTGAAATTCTTCCATGAGGGATTTGTAGTAAGAGAGAAATTTTTGCCATTGGTTAAAGTTGAGGGTGACTCCACCAGAGATGTTGGTGATTTCCACTTTTATGTTTTCTCCACTGCCCTCGAAGGTGAAGTAAAGTTCTTCTATAATGTTTATAGATCTGAACCTGTCTTTTTGTGTGGGGAATCTGTTTTTGTAAGTGTCGAAGATCGCATCTGATTTGTACACGCGTGATGGGTACTCTTCTCTATTTAGGACAATGTAATTTTTTTATGTTTCAAAATCAATTCAGTGTTTGTGAAAGTACCGCGAATAATGATATCCATGTTGGCATCGATGATGAATCTGGTTTCTGGTTTTATGTTGTTCATTTGGTGGGTACCTCGGATAGACTGCATTTTGGTTTGCTATCAATAAAAAGTTTTAAAAATATACAACTAGTGCTACAAAAGGAACGGAAATTATCGACAATTTCTGGATTATAACTAAAATTCAGTTTGCCTTTTACATATCCAATATTTACAGACTTCGATTTATATAAATGTAGCAGGAACTATATTTCTGAGAATCCAACTATATTAGGATTATATGTTAAACATATAAAAAACCAGATTATTCTATGTAAGTATATTTATATTGACTGGATTATTTAACAGATCAAACAGAAAGAAGGCAAAATCCACTAAACGTAGGTGATTGCAAGAAAATAACTAGGTCAAGGAGTGACCAACAGTGAGCTGAGGTTATATATAGAGGGTCGCTCTTTATAATTCTTACCTTCGCTGGTTCGGTGAAGGAACGCACTTGTGGGCGGTAGAACCTGAATGGGCTTCACCAAGACATCGGAGACTCGAAGCAGATGTCTTGGTGGATGAACCCAAGTAGGGTCATAGGCGCTAGGGTCAATTTGGTCATTTCTTTTTGTATGAGGAACCAATTTGGACAACTTCCAAATTAACTAACATTGCTTATAACTAATTAAATTTGAAGAAAAATTATAATCTTTTAGACTGTAAACATATTTCATATTTAGGCTGTACAAGATCCGATGACAAAATTTAAAAATTGTAATCGCCCAGACAGGGACTCGAACCCTGGACAGATAGGTTAAAAGCCTAACGCTATAGCAACTAAGCTATCTGGGCACAAGGTATTATTTTCTTGAAAAGTTAGTTATGTTAAGAAATATATTGAAACACTTGAGAACACTCTTGGTCTGGTTCGACAGAGAAGGAGACAACATTTCCAAATTTTTACAGACTGGGTGTATTCTTTCACTATAGAGGCCTTCACTATATGTAATTCGAAACGCTAAAGTTCAGTTAGCTTCCAAAATTGAGGTTACATAGCACAATATGTTGAAGATTTTGTGTTTGGCACGCATAACAAGTTACACTATATCTAATTACGGACAAATAATACTAAAACTTTGCTAGTAGTTGATGAGTTGACAGTAAATTTGAGAGTTTTAGCATCATTTGTCCTGAAATGGATATAAGTGTAACTTGTTATGCGTGCCAAATACAAAATCTTCAACATATTGTGCTATGTAACCTCAATTTTGGAAGCTAACTGAACTTTAGCGTTTCGAATTACATATAGTGAAGGCCTCTATAGTGAAAGAATACACCCAGTCTGTAAAAATTTGGAAATGTTGTCTCCTTCTCTGTCGAACCAGACCAAGAGTGTTCTCAAGTGTTTCAATATATTTCTTAACATAACTAACTTTTCAAGAAAATAATACCTTGTGCCCAGATAGCTTAGTTGCTATAGCGTTAGGCTTTTAACCTATCTGTCCAGGGTTCGAGTCCCTGTCTGGGCGATTACAATTTTTAAATTTTGTCATCGGATCTTGTACAGCCTAAATATGAAATATGTTTACAGTCTAAAAGATTATAATTTTTCTTCAAATTTAATTAGTTATAAGCAATGTTAGTTAATTTGGAAGTTGTCCAAATTGGTTCCTCATACAAAAAGAAATGACCAAATTGACCCTAGCGCCTATGACCCTACTTGGGTTCATCCACCAAGACATCTGCTTCGAGTCTCCGATGTCTTGGTGAAGCCCATTCAGGTTCTACCGCCCACAAGTGCGTTCCTTCACCGAACCAGCGAAGGTAAGAATTATAAAGAGCGACCCTCTATATATAACCTCAGCTCACTGTTGGTCACTCCTTGACCTAGTTATTTTCTTGCAATCACCTACGTTTAGTGGATTTTGCCTTCTTTCTGTTTGATCTGTTAAATAATCCAGTCAATATAAATATACTTACATAGAATAATCTGGTTTTTTATATGTTTAACATATAATCCTAATATAGTTGGATTCTCAGAAATATAGTTCCTGCTACATTTATATAAATCGAAGTCTGTAAATATTGGATATGTAAAAGGCAAACTGAATTTTAGTTATAATCCAGAAATTGTCGATAATTTCCGTTCCTTTTGTAGCACTAGTTGTATATTTTTAAAACTTTTTATTGATAGCAAACCAAAATGCAGTCTATCCGAGGTACCCACCAAATGAACAACATAAAACCAGAAACCAGATTCATCATCGATGCCAACATGGATATCATTATTCGCGGTACTTTCACAAACACTGAATTGATTTTGAAACATAAAAAAATTACATTGTCCTAAATAGAGAAGAGTACCCATCACGCGTGTACAAATCAGATGCGATCTTCGACACTTACAAAAACAGATTCCCCACACAAAAAGACAGGTTCAGATCTATAAACATTATAGAAGAACTTTACTTCACCTTCGAGGGCAGTGGAGAAAACATAAAAGTGGAAATCACCAACATCTCTGGTGGAGTCACCCTCAACTTTAACCAATGGCAAAAATTTCTCTCTTACTACAAATCCCTCATGGAAGAATTTCAGCATCGGCTAAATCGTAATCCCTATGTGACTTTTGCTCTTTGGTAGAGTACTTTTCATATATGTAAATTTGATATATTCTATATTTGTATATTAAATAAAAATAAACTTAAAAAACTTAACTTGAGTGTTTTATTTGAATCCAAAATATATATGTAATCTAATGAAAATGATTTAAACTTTATAAATATTATTTCTAAACAGTCAC
The DNA here is from genome assembly GCF_977018435.1 of Lepisma saccharinum. Lineage (NCBI taxonomy): Eukaryota > Metazoa > Arthropoda > Insecta > Zygentoma > Lepismatidae > Lepisma > Lepisma saccharinum. The sequence goes on along the minus strand of NC_139242.1, from coordinate 9,161,796 downwards.
AATTCAACATATAAGTTGTTCTTGCAGGCTAATAAGGCTCTGGCGTGTGGGCCTATGCCTCCTACAATCCTCTGTAAAATTCGTGTTGTCCTGTGAGTAATCAATATACATAATAAGCCTAAGCTTTAAGAATCAATCAGTGGATTTTAGTCCTCATAGACATATAGTGATTGTAGTTAAAATACGGCTCGTATAACTCCTGGTATTAAGTCAATCACTAAAAAAAAAAAAACGGTAATACTTGAAAATACCTTGAATGCAGGCTTTAAAACTAAATAACAACATAGAAAACATTTCTTTTTCACAAATCTTTATTATTTGCACTAAAATACATTACACCTTAATATTTTTATTATTGTACCAACATACAAGTCTTTGAACATTTCTGAATGCGCAACCTTGTTCAGCTGGGGGAGAAGTATCAGAATGATACTTGCACAATCCTCCTTGAAACATATACAAATTCTTAAGGGATGGACAGTTTACAGTTTGTAAATCAACAATGTTATCAATATTAAACAAATCTTTGATAATTTGGGATTTTCCTTTGCAGAAAAATGTACCACCTTGACAGTTCAAGTTCCTAACTGCCCTCCGGACATAGTATATTTCACATCCACAAGGAATATCATACATTAATGCATGGATATTGTCTTTAACCCAGCGCGATTCTTTGTTCTCTTTGAAATAATCGGGAACACTCACAAGCGCATAATACACAGTGTCCAAATTTGTAGAACTCACACAAACCTCACGCAATATAAATTTTCTGTTATAGATAAATCCTTGTACATCAATAATGTATTGCACCATTTTCGGTGTTATTAGTCAGTCTCTATTCAACTCTCACAAAAATCCTGTGCTACCATAAGTAAGCTCTGCTGAGCGTATAGGATCTATAAGAGTTTTCACTAGTTCGATATTGTTTGAAATTTCACATAACACACTATAAAAAGCTTTGTATTCTGTCTGTACCTCGTGTGCCGTCAAAGCATCCGCAACATCCTCATGGTTAGTAATATAAAAATCAAAAATATGTTTTGTGTTATCCAAATCCTGTAAATAATACTGGATTCTCTCGCACATCCACTTAACACATCGTTGGCATTTATTCAAACAGCGTTCTCCTTGGCAAATAAAATAACGTTCAGAGAGTAAATCTTCATCTTTACAGCATACGCACTCACACTCGTAGAAATGATTAACTACACAATCGTGGGCTAGTTGGTTGCCTTGTTTAGAATAACATCCCCAGCATATAATATACTTGCCAGGTGTATACCTCTTCAAAGTCTCCAACACACAATCCTTATAGATATAATTGGAAAAACATGGACATGATGCAATTATTTGACTCATGTCCTTGTCGGTTACTTTGTTGGCGTTATTTCCAGTAATAGATCCTTCCACTCACAGGTACACAAATAAGAACACCTGAAAAATAGAAACATAGTTGTAGTACTTGTTTATATTACGCATATTCATTTCTGTATTTACTTTTTTCGTTTCTTTGTTTTCTGGATTTATATATTATTTCAAAAACTAGTGGAGAAATATACATTCCAATGGTAAAATCTCTTGCGAGGTACTCACCGCAGTGTGATTAGCCTTGTTTGTGGAGCTTGAAGACGCCATCTTTCACTAATGGTCCCTTTCAGTCACCCATACAAAATTAGAAGCACCTGAAAAATAGAAAAATAGTTGTAGTACTTGTTCACATTACGCATATTCTTTTTGGTTTGTATTGACGTTTTCTTCGTTTCAATATTAGCATTTACATATTATTTAAAAACACGCTACATAATAAAAATCATTTACCTTAATTATAGATTCTCTTGAGTTCTTTGTCTGAAACTCACGGCCAATAATCACAACTTGATGTCTTCTCTGACACAATGCTTCACAAATACTTCTCAAAATAGCTTCTGCTTGCTTTTACGCAGTTTTTATACCTCATAAGCAAAACTGACGCCTTCTCTGATTGGTTGAAATAAAATCAACGCGTTTTCTAATTGGATGAAATAAAACCGACGCGTTTTCTGATTGGTGGAAATAAAAACGACACTTTTCTGATTGGTTGAAATATTCTTAACATTAGTTCATCCAAAAACCTAATAGTTATTATCCAAATGCATTAACAAATACACCCTGAAAATAGTTTGAAATATTATACACACCTTAGAACTTTGTAATATCGAATATGAAATACAAAACGCAATAAATAGAAAATTTAATACAAAGATTTAAAAAATCTCTTTGTAAGTCCAAATTGCAACAAAAATGTTGCCTGAATAGTTAAAATTGTGTTATTAGAATAAAAAATTACATAAACTTGAGAAATAATAAATTTAAAATTGATAAAATGTCTTTGTGAGTAAAATATAACAAACAAAATGTTGTCTGAATAGATGAAATTGGTTATTTGAATAATAATAAGCCTAAACTTGTAAAATAAAAGAGTAGAACTTGACAAAACATACTTTTGCATACAAAATATAATTGAAAACTTTCTTGAATTGACGAAACACACTTCGTGTGTACAAAGTTTAATTCAAAACACATTTAAAATGTGTTATTTGAGTAAACTTAGAGAATAATCCTGTAAACTTGGAAAATATATCTGTGTGTGTGTGTGTGTGTGTGTGTGTGTGTGTGTGTGTGTCCAAAATGTAATAAAAAAACACGTTCAAATCGTGTTATTTGAGTAAATATTAGGCTAAACTTGTGAAATAAACAGATAAAAATTGAAAACTCACACTTTGTGTGTCGAAAATATAACTAAAAATCTTTCCTAAACAGATAGAATTGTGTTATTTGAGTAAAAAAATAGGCATAAACTTGTAAATAATAAATTAAAAGTTGAAAAAATCTCTTTGTAAATACAAAATATCCTGAATAGATGAAATTGTGTTATTTGAGTAATAATAAGCCTAAACTTGTGAAATAAACAAATAGAAGTTGAGAACACACACTTTGTGTGTCGAAAATGTAACTACAAGTCTTTCCTGAACAGATTGAATTGTGTTATTTTGGTAATAATAAGCCTGGACTTGTGAAATAAACAGATAGAAGTTGAAAAAACACACTTTGTGTGTCGAAGATATAACAAAGTCTTTCCTGAATAGTATAAATAGTGTTATTTTGGTAAAAATAGGTATAAAATTGTAAAATAATAAATTAAAAAGTTGTAAAAAATGTCTTTGTGAGTCCAAAATTTAATAAAAAATGTTGCCTGAATAGTATAAATAGTGTTATTTTGATAAAAAATTAACATAAAATTGTAAAATAATAAGTTAAAAGTTGAAAAAAAATGTCTTTGTGAATCCAAAATTTAATGAAAAATGTTGCCTGAATAGTATAAATAGTGTTATTTTGGTAAAAATTAACAAAAATTGTAAAATAATAAGTTAAAAATTGAAAAAATGTCTGTGAATCCAAAATTAATGAAAAAATGTTGCCTGAATAGTATAAATAGTGTTATTTGAGTAATAATAAGCCTAATAAACAGATAGAAGTTGAGAACACACACTTAGTGTGTCGAAAATGTAACTAAAAGTCTTTCCTGAATAGTACAAATAGTGTTATTTTTGTAAAAAATTAACATAAAGTTGTAAAATAATAAGTTAAAAGTTGAAAAAAATGTCTTTGTGAATCCAAAATTTAATGAAAAATGTTGCCTGAATAGTATAAATAGTGTTATTTGAGTAATAATAAGCCTAATAAACAGATAGAAGTTGAGAACACACACTTAGTGTGTCGAAAATGTAACTAAAAGTCTTTCCTGAATAGTACAAATAGTGTTATTTTTGTAAAAAATTAACATAAAGTTGTAATATAATAAATTAAAAAGTTGTAAAAAATGTCTTTGTGAGTCCAAAATTTAATAAAAAATGTTGCCTGAATAGTATAAATAGTGTAATTTTGGTAAAAAATTAACATAAAGTTGTAAAATAATAAATTAAAAGTTTAAAAAATGTCTTTGTAAATCCAAAATTAATGAGAAAATGTTGCCTGAATAGTATAAATAGTGTTATTTTGGTAAAAAATTAACAAAGTTGTAAAATAATAAGTTAAAAGTTGAAAAAAATGTCTTTGTGAATCCAAAATTAATGAAAAAATGTTGCCTGAATAGTATAAATAGTGTTATTTTGGTAAAAATTAACATAAAATTATAAAATAATAAGTTAAAAGTTGAAAAATGTCTTTGCAAGTCCAAAATTTAATAAAAAATGTTGCCTGAATAGTATAAATAGTGTTATTTTTGTAAAAATAAGGATAAGCTGTGAAAATGTTTGACATAAAGTCAAAGTTTGTTAAAAATTAAACTCAAAATTAAGTTAAATAGCACACAGTAACATACATTTACTACCTAAATCAATAATCAAAGGGTCCTAGGTTCGTTACCCCGTGATAAAAGCAAATAGTGAAAACTGTAGGCCCCGTCCCTGATAGCTCTCCCTTCTTCATAGTACAGATAAAAAAAACCTGCGCTAAAGCGTCCTGTGCCTTGGGGCAACCCTGAGCGGAATATTAATTGGCGGCGGAAACCGGTTCTACAAGCAACGCATAGCTTCAGAGATTTGACCATTGCTGCGTATTTCCAGACATCCTTTGTTGTCTGGATCAATCCCTTCGCATGCCCTACGGCGTTGCATAGCTTTCTCCTGTTCTTGCGTACTGGTTAACCTTGGAAAAAAAACGGTTCTGAAAATCTACCGACGCGTTCTCTGATTGGTGAATCAGATTCCTTCTTTGTTCTGACGTTGTGACGTCATTTGACCTTGAACGCACACTCCCCAAATTCCTTTCTCCTCTACCTTCTCCGCAGAGCGGAGTCAAAATTCGGAGACAGTATTCTGTCTAGCGTGTGAGACCACCGTGTTTCATAACATGATGCAATTATTACATAGTACTAATTAATAATATTACATATCGCGGGTTCGAGTACCGGGACCGTCCCCAATCGTAATTGGACCTGTACCTACACCCATTACCACCATTCAAAGCGGTTCTTAAACCATAGAAAACTTATTTTCAATACTATAAACATTAATATTAACATTTTATACCTTACATACTTTGCAGTAATAAATATAAAACCATATGCATAGCGTTTTGTACCTCTAATTACCTTCTATATACATATTTTTCATAAAATAAATAAATATTCATAAAAAAGTTATAAACATGCAAATACATAAATGTAAAGTACTCTAAGTACGTGCAAATGAATTCTAAGTACATGCGAATTAATTAAAACCCGTGCAAATTAGTTCTAAGTACATACAAATTAATTGCGAATATTAAATAGCAACATCCGTTATCGTACATCAATACTACTGGCCTGTAATCATACATTTAGTTTTCTCTTTGCTAACTTCCAAACCTATCTCATTAGCTGCTTTCAAAAATATTTTAGCATTATTCTTAGTTGTATTCACATCATCTCCCAGTATGTCAACTTCATCTGCATATGCTAACAGCTGAGTCACGCCCTTTTATTTTAGCCCTTCTTTAGTTTATTTTATCTTCCTAACAGTGTATTCTAAGGCATAATTAAAGAGCAATGGAGATAATGCTTCTCCTTGTTTTAACCCATCATGAATTGTAAATTTGTCAGACATATTAATATCCACACGAATTTTACTTTCTGTTTCACTGGTGCATACTTTTATCATATTAACAAGCTTCTTACGTGTTCCAAACTCGACTAATATATTATATAATTTATCTCTTTTGACTAAATCATAAGCTTTTTTAACATCAATGAATAGCTGATGGACATTTTGATTATATTCCCGCTTTTTCTCAAATGTCTGTCTGATGTGAAGAATTTCATGTGTTACGTTTAAATCCACATTGATAAACACCTAAAATTTCATTAGCATATGGGGTTAGTCTTGCTAAATGAATGTTAGATAACATTTTATATGTTGTTGAAAGTAGAGAAATTCGACGGTAATTATTTCAGTTCAATTTATCACCTTTTTTAAACACAGGAACAATTAACGATTCTTTCCACTGTTGAGGGATTTCTTCTTTATTCCATATTAAACAAATTAATTTATGAATTTGACATATTAACGAATTTCCGCCTTATTTAATTAACTCAGTTGGTATTAAATCAATGCCAGGTGCTTTGTTATTCTTTAGCCTTTTAATAGCATCTTTAACTTCAGTTAAGTTAGGTTCTGGAACTAAAGGTTCTGCTGTGTGCACTTCATTTACTTCTGATTTATCTCCTACATGAACATTTAAAAGGTCATTAAAGTAGTTCTTCCATCTATTTAGAATATCGCTTGGGTCAGCTAGAAAATCACCGTCTTTATCTTTTATCAAGTTTACTTTAGGTTGCCACCCCTTTCTAAATTCATTTACACCTTTATATAAATCTCTGATATTTTTGTTTTTGCTGTTTGTTTCAATTTCGTTAATTTTGCTTTTCAAGTAATCTCTTTTTTTACTTCTTAGCGTGCGGTTAACTTCCCGCTTTATTCTATTATAATTTTTTAGATTTGTATCATCAGAGTTATTTAACCACCTAAGTCTTGCCTGATTTCTTATTTCTATTAGATTATGACATTAATTATAAAAGCATGGCTTACTTTTTCTCGGTTTCTGATATCCTATACTTTCTTTTGCTGCTGATTCTATTGCATTACGTATGTGCTCCCAATTCTTATTTACGTCTGTTTCATTTATATTTTCATCATCATTTAAATCCTGCAAAACATCAAACCTATTTGACAGTTTAATTTGATAATCTTTCTTAATTCTTTCATCAGCAAATTTTCCTGTATTAAAGAAGTCATCTCTTTTCTTAATAAGTAACTATTGAATTTACGGCAAGATGTGTAACAAACTTTCGTTTAGATAAAAACGCATTCTTTAAAATAAGACTTGTTTCATCAAATTCCTTTCAGTAATTTCGGAGAAATTCAATATTATTTTAAAGACGTTCACTGCGCATGACGTAATAATTTCTAAGGTGGTCTCCTGAGTGATTTATAGTCTTTTATTTGAATTTAGTAAACCACAAGATTTTATTGCTCGTATCCGGAATCGAAATATTTAAGCCCTTATTCCCACGATAGCTATGATTAGAGGTTATGTGTTATACTTGAGCCAAGACAACGATACTCTTTTTAAGTATATTTGCATTAGTTAATATTATTAAATATAATACAACCAATGAATACCTCGTTAATAATATTAATAATCTTAAAACGTATCAACATTGTAATCTCAACCAGGGTCTCGCAATATGTAGCTACGCAAATGATTACTGTTAATATTATTATTATATTGCAGGTGTGATAATTTTTGGATCTGACCAGGAGGTGGCTGGAGTGATGAGGGCGGTGAAGAGGAACAACGCGACGGGAAGCTTCTCGTGGATTGGCTCGGATGGTTGGAGCGCTCGGTCCTTGGTGTCGGATGGCAACGAGCAAGAAGTAGAGGGAACATTGTCCATTCAACCGCAGGCGAACCCAGTGATAGGTTTCGAAAGCTATTTTTTGAATTTGACAGTGGAAAATAACCATCGGAATCCCTGGTTTGCGGGTAAGTAATTCTCAAGCTTCTGCTAATTGCATTATCTTTATGCAGTTTGGAATAATTACGAGGGTCACTATTTATATTTTGAGCCTTGGCAACACTGATTGAAGTTAGGCGCGATTTGACGTTTGCACGGAATCGTCTGGCATTATTGACCATAACTTACTTCAAATGTTTTGTCAATAGCTTCATTTGTGTTGTTTATGTTTCCTTGGAGATTGCGCGACAACAATAAAATGGAATTAACTCGTGAACATTTTCGTGCGATGATTTTTACGATTTTCGACGTGGATTGTCAAGACAAGAGTGCATCGATGAACTTACTTCCACATTTGGCGATGAAGCCCCATCCTTTGCCACTGTGAAACGCTGGTATAACGAATTTAATCGTGGCCGCCATTCGCTCACCGACGAGATTCGCGAAGGTCGTCCAAAATCAGTTGTTGTTCAAGAAAACATTGATGCTGTGCAAAACCTAATACTGCAAGATCGTCATGTTTCATACTGTGAGATTGAGGCAACCATAGGCATTAGTTCCACAAGCATATATAAAATATTAAATGATCATTTAGCTGTGAGAAAGGTATGTTCTCGTTGTATCCCACACAATTTGACAAAAACTCAAAAAGACGCTCGCGTCAATTGGTGCAAACAAATGCTCAATAAATACAATCGTGGTGCTTCAAAAGACGTATATAAGATCATGGATATATGCATATGAGCCGGAACGTAAACAGCAGTCGACTGTATGAGTGTTTCAAGATGAACCCAATACAACAAAAGTTTTTCCTCGCTCGAAGCACATCGAAACAAATGGTCGCCTGTTTTTTCGGGAAAACTGATCATGTGGCAACTGTGCCTTTAGAGGAACGTAGAACGGTCAACTCTGAATGGTACACAACAATATGTTTGCCAGTGGTCTTCGGTCAAATACGGAAAACAAACAAACGCCGTCGGATCATTCTTCATCAAGACAATGCCAGCTGTCACACATCTCGTCTAACAACCGACTTTATGAACAGTCAAAAAATCGAATTGATGGGTCATCCGCCGTACAGTCCTGATTTGGCACCCAATGACTTCTTCTTGTTTCCGAATGTCAAGAATAAATTGCGTGGACAACGATTTTCGTCGGCGGGAAACGCCGTTGATGCGTTCAAAAACCATATTATGGAGCTGTCTCAAGAAGATTGGAAAAACTGCTTTGACAAATGGTTCGAACGAATGCAAAAGTGTATTGACCATAAAGGAGAATACTTCGAAAAACAATAAAGCAGTTTTCAATGCCAAATTCCTGTTTTTTCATTGTTAGGCTCGAAATAATTAGTGACCCTCGTATGTTCAATTGGGAAAATTTGTTACTGGAAATTTTCGTTAGCCTTAAACGAAGGTTAGTGCACTAGTAACGAATTCCATTACAATGTTTAGATGTGGTGATTACAACGATATATATATATATAATGTACTAGCTGATTACCCGACGTTGCCCGGGTGTTTAATGAATTCTAACTATAGCGAGAAATGTAACTAATTTTATTTACAGGTATTTACAAGTATAAGTACAGTATACAAATTATAAAGTAATATCTTTTACAAATTAACTATAATATAAACTTAACAGTTTATGAACAACATTCTTAGTTCCACCTCCAAGAGAAAGAATAAATAAATTGAACGGAATTGGGAGTGACATTATTCATCTTAGTAACCCCGAAAACTATGGATTCCACACTAATATCGGTCGTTTTACATGTCACTCCCTTCCCACCCCCAGCCCTAGCGGTGCAATGGCTGTCTAGGAGTTGAAAGGCATTAGAAGTGTAACTATTATCTTAGCGACCCAGAAAACTATGGATTCTACATTAATATCGGTCGTTTTCTATTATTTTAACATGTAACCCCTTCCCACCCCCTCACCCTAGGGGTGACAGGGTTGTATTTTAATTGAATAGCATTGGAAGTGTCACTATTCATCTTATCGACCAAGAAAACTACGGATTCCACATTAATGTCGGTTTTTTATATGTCACTCCCTTCCCACCCCACCCCTAGGGGTGCCGGGGGTGTCTAGGAGTTCAACGGCATTGGGTGTGTCGCTATTCATCTTATCGACCCCGAAGCCTATGGATTTCACACTAATATTGGTCGTTTTCGATTCCCACACCCCATCCCTAGGGGTGCCAGGGGTGTCTTATCCCCATAGTATTTCATTCCAGATTGTAAGTCATATGTGTACTAAGTTTGGTCAACGTGAATATCACCAATTAGCTTAGACACTCCGAAAGGTATGGATTCGACACTAATCTAGGTTATTTTTGACATTTTACTTTTCACCCCCTCTCAACCCCCATCCCTGTAGGTGATGAGATTGAGTTGAACGGTATTCGGAGTCTCACTTAGCGACCCAGAAAACTATCTATTCCACGTTAATATCAGTCGTTTTCGAGTATTTTTGCATGTCACCCCCGCCCACCCCCACCCCTAGGAGTGCCAGGGTTGTCTTACCTCCACAGTATTGCTTACAAGATTGCAAGTGATACGCGTGCCAAGTTTGGTTGAAATCGCACCAGCCGTTCGAGAGTTATGGCGGAACAAACACAGATACAGACACACACACACACACACACACACACATCCATTTTAATATATTAATACTCGCGTACCTTCGACGTGGTCTTTGGCCACGTCTTATACGCTCGCATGTGTGACCTTCGGCCACGTTGCCAGTGGCGTCACTAGGCCATCTGCTTTGGGGGGGCTGCAACCAGATACATGACTTACTACTATTGTAAATATTTTTAATGTTTGAAAATAGCAAAGTGATTAATAAGACAATAATATATAACAAGCATAAGGAATTAAAACTAACATAGACTTACTGCATTAATTTTTATGAAAACCGATGGATATTCTTGTCCTGTTTTTCTAATGCTGGTTAACTATGTCTTTATGTATCAGCTGTACTCTGCGGTTCGAATTTCTTGCAAAATTATCAATAACACAATCCACACACAATTCATGACACTCTTCCTTTTCCGATTTCCGATTTCAGGCGCTTACTTCGAATAATAAATTTGTCCATTGTTGTACGAACAACAGTAAATGTCACAAAAAGCTTTGATAACAAATACACAATATCACAAACTCCGTAACAGAAAACGCACCACTACCGTTTCCTCGCGTAGCGACCATTGTGAAAATAGAACAAATGACGGCGATCGTTTGCACTGTTGCCAGCTAAAGACATGATGTGTTAGATGTAACATCGTGGTTTAAAAAAAACTATGTCACAACGAAACGAGTCTTTCCCAGAATATGTATCTAGAGGTATGTTCCAGCATTAACAATTGTTCAAATATGTTTTCTCGAAATACTGTATGTAATAATAGCTAAAAATTGGGGGGGCTTATCGAGGGATTGGGGGGGCTGAAGCCCCCTCCAAATGGGCCTAGCGACGCCACTGCACGTTGCTAACGCAATTACGTTATAGATGGGGATCCTCAATGATCTTAATGACTGAAAATATCTGCATGTTGTATTGGATGAAGGGGAACAAGTGTATAAGTTTGACAATTTGAAAAGTTTAGAAAAAAATTTTGTGCGTGTACTCTAATATTGTACAAATATTCAACACGTTATTGTCTATTTTCATAATAATAAACTTGGTAAATATTGTCTGTTTCAAAATGGTTAGATATTTCATATAAACGAATTGAATAGCGACACTACATTGAAAAAGCAGTACTTATGTTTTTGTCATTTTCACATATTTAAACGTAACTTAAAAATAATTGTTTTCCGTCATTTCGTGGATTCCCCGACGTGCTTCGCTTATTTAGAAAGTTATGAAAGTAACTTTGTTTGTGTGCGAGCTCTAATATGGCACATACTTACAAAATGTATATACGAAATATTCAAAATTGTCTACTTTCTTAATAATAAAGTGAGTAAGCAATAACCGTTTCAAGATAGTTAGTTTGATTTTTTACATAAACGAATTTAATAGCGACATTAAATTGAGAAAGCAATATTTACGTCGTTTGTCATTTTCACATTTGTAAACTTAATTGAAAAATAATTGTTTTCCGTCATTCCTCTCAAATTCCTACCTCTCCTCTGTAATAAATTCTCAAGCTCATTTTTTGAAATTCGAAAAGTCTAGCATTTTTCACTTACAGTAGTTTCCGGGGTGAAAATAAACTTTCTTTAAGTTCCCTAGTATTCATTTTTAAGATAATACACTAAATATATACTGCACAAAACTTGAAACCTAACTTAAGGTGAAGGTAAATCTAGTTATATGTAACTTACTATCCATCAATGTTCATTTGTTTTTTCAGCAAGAAAATTAAGGAAATATATATTTTATCTTCACCTGGCAGATTCAGCCCATAATTTTCTACGGTATATTGTTAGAATCTCTTATTGTGCACCGAATAATTTTTAAAGAACATGAGCCACACACTTAGTTTTCTTCTGGTAGTCAACTCCCCTAACAAAATTTATTTTCTGTAAGGTACGGACAATTGACACGAATATTTTACCTGACGTCAATACTTGAAAAATATGACATTAAGGTATCATTTTCAACGTCTGTTTCCAAGGTCAATTACAGGCATGGTTAGCACGACAGTATTGCATGTCTAAAAAAAATTTCATTAAAATAACCATAATGTAGCTCTTTTCGAATTTGGAGTACTAATTAAGTAAGTTATACAGGACTGTTTATGTTATCTCTGGACTAAATCTTCTTATGTAGTTGTCTCTTGTCTGATACATGTTTTCTAACTAGGAATTTAATCATATGTGATGATGATTATCTCGAGGATAATAAAAAAGTTTTCGAAGGCACTAAAAACACTCAACTAAGCACTGAAAGATACAAAGTGCAAATTACTTTAATTGTTACGTATTATTTTCTTGGGCACCATGTGTCGCCTCAGTCGAATATGACCGTGTACATTTTTAATCTAACATTGCAACATCTGTGCTTACATTAATCAGTGTGTTTCATAAAAATCCAAACACATGCAGGAGATTTGTTGTTATTTTAGATATCAAGATTAATTATTTTTAAATTTCGTTTGCAATTTGAAAACTATTTAAACAAGGTATGTCAATTTCAAATTTTATTTTTGTATGTAGAAGTTGTAAAAGCCACGAGGGGAAAATGGTGCACAACGTAATGTTATGTGTGCATGGGCTCTAATATGGTACAAATATTGTCTATTTTCTTAATAATAAACTAAATAAGTAATATCCGTTTCAAGATAGTTAGTAGGATGTATTGCATAAAATAATTCAATAGCTACACTAAATCGGGTAAGCAATATTTTACGTCTTTTGTCATTTTCTCATTTTTAAACGTAATTGAAAAATAATTGTTTTCTGTCATTCCCTTCGAATCCCTACCTCTCCCCTGTAATAAATTCTCATGCTCATGTTTTGCAATTCGAAACATCTAGCATAATGCCCTTACAGTAGTTTTCGGTGTGAGAATAAACTTTATTTAAGTTCCCTAGCAACGTCCGTTTCCATACTCAACAACAAGCACGGCAAGCTCTAAAGAATTGTTTGTTATTATACCTATAAACATTAAGTTGAAATAAGCATGATGTAGATATTTTCGCATTCAGTATACCAATATATACGTAATTGTATCTGGCTGCATTGATTTTCTTCTTATGTAGATGTCACCCTTGTTTGAGGCACCTTTTCAAAACAGGGAGTTCATTCATTTTTGTGTGATCTGTGAGAAATATAATGTAGCCAGACAAATAATAATTAATAGAAACAATGCGTGCTTCAAAAAATGCCCGTGGAAATGGTTGCTAAGGATATTAAGAAATGACATTTTCTCCCATAAAGAAGGGATAATTGAGGGATTTTTAATTTTCTCCGTCGTTTGGGACGATTTCATGGGGGGTTGTAATCGGGCACTTTTCGCCTCCAGGGCTTCCTTCTTGGAGAAAAGTTATGTAAGAGTCATTCCATGCCAAATCAACACAGATATGTGCAATTTCCAACCTGACCATCACCGATTTTCATGAAATTTGGGGAATTGAAACTATGCATAGAACTTAGTAACTATGATAATTTTTAGTTTCGCTTGTCTTGTAATTGTTAAATTATTCAAGGTTAAAGTTTGCATAAATTGCCCTTTTTGAGCCCGCTTAGCTGTACTAAATGTGAAGAGGAACAAGTGTATAAGTTTGATAATTTAAATTGTTTAAAAAATAACTTTATGTGTGTACTCTAATATTGTACAAATATTCAACATATTATTGTCTATTTTCTTAATAATAAACTGGCTAAATATTGTCCGTTTCAAAATAGATATTTCATATAAACGAATTGAATAGCGAAACTACATTGGAAAAGCAGTATTTACGTCTTGTGTCATTTTCACATTTTTAAACGTAATTTGAAAATAATTGTTTCCGTCATTTCGTGCGTTCACCGACGTGGTTCGCTTATTTAGAAAGTTTTGAATGTAACTTTGTGTGTGTGTGTACGGGCTCTAATATGGTACAAATATACAAAATATTCAGAATTGTCTACTTTCTTAATAATAAAGTGAGTAAGCAATAACCATTTCATGATAGTTAGTTAGATTTATTGTATAAACGAACTTAATAGCGACATTAAATTGTAAAAGCAATATTTACATCTTTTGTCATTTTCACATTTGTAGACAAAATTGAAAAATAATTGTTTTCCGTCATTCCCCTCAAATTCCTACCTCTCCTCTGTAATAAATTCTCATGTTCATGTTTTGAAATTCGAAAAGTCTATCATAATTCCCTTACAGTAGTTTTCGGGGTGAAAATAAACTTTCTTTAAGTCCCCTAGCAACGTCCGTTTCCATGGACAGCAACAAGCACGGCAAGCTCTAAAGAATTGTTTGTTATTATGCCTCTAAACATTTAGTTAAAGAAGCACGATGTACATAATATTTTCGCATTGAATATAACAATATGTACTGAATCTTCTTCTTATGTAGATGTCACCCTTATTTGAGGCACCTTTTCGAAACCAGGAGTTTATTGATCTGTGATAAATATAATGTCAGCTAGACAATTAAGAATTGAAGGAAACAATGTGAGCTGCGAAAAGGGCTTGCTAAGGACGTGAAAAAGGGCATTTTCACCGTTAAAAATAGCTAATTAAGAGCTTTTTTAATTTTATCGGTCTTTTGGGACGATTTCATGGGGGTCGTATTCGGGCATTTTTCGGCTCCGGAGTTTCCTCCATGGAGAACATTTACGTAAGTGGGTCAGTCAGTGGTGGGATTGGGGCTTTATATACTATATTGGATTAAGACTCAATTAAAAAAGGTTTTTAGAAAATTAGTTCAATCCTGAGGAGGAAAATGGTTCACGGAATTAGAAGAAAACACACATTTTTTTAAAAAAAAGTAAAGTGCTCAGCACCACGCCATGAAGGCGTATAGGGGATGTAGGGGTAACGCCCCACACTTTCTTGATCCGATCATGAGTGGGGGTGATGTGATCAGCATCACGCCCCTGACCGCCTTTACACCCCAGGGTTTCCCCCAGGTACCCATGTTATTCGACGCTGGGTGGGCGCCGGGGCCGCTTCCAACGTTATAAAAGTTCCCAGATTTGAACCGGCCGGGGATCGAACCCGGGACCTTGAGCATGGTAGTCAGACGCATTACCGACTGAGCCACCGCGGCCACTGAAAACACAAATTTTACAAATATTATTTTCAACTTCTCAAGTTGCAACTTATTACTGTTTTTCACTAATTGCACATGTTATTGTACTCGTATACTCACTTCATTGATCCGTTTGGTATGAAATCTAGAAATTCTGAATATGACTGCTTGCCCTAAGCTATGTTAAAACATGCTAATAGATAGTGACTACTGATATTGAGAGCTACATGTATCACATGTCTTGCGGTAACATTACATCGATTTAGTAATTTCTGGGAAAACAATTCTATAATTGTGTTACAGAAATAGTATCAGCAATGTAAATAATAGTAAAACATTGTTCGTGAAAAATAAGAATACTAATCAAGATATATTCTAAAAAATTATCGTCATGAAACATAAAGAGGGCAGAATAGCAGTGATGTTCGCTACTTGGATTAAAACAATCTGGTATGTAATGCATTGTTCAGTCAACTTCCCTTCAGAAATACTTATTAGATACATGGAAAAATATAGCAATGATTACATAAAATAATCCACCATAAAAGTTACCTCTTAAGGTCAGGTCATCCCTGTTTGTAAATTTCATAGCACAACACTGATATTACTGAATACACTCCATATCTTTAAAATATATTTATAGTGCATCAATTGTAGTACGTTAAATGTAACTTTAAAAGTTAAGCTTCAAGGTGTCCCGGGTTCGATACTCAGTGGAGGCACATATAGTGGTTCGGATCCCACTTTAAACGGTAGGTCCAGTCCCAATTTGCCTTACTGTGCATAAAGTGGACGTAAAACACCAATTCTATCAATCAAAGTTAAGCTGAATAAAATAATCACTTACTTCATGTTTCTAGATAATTTAAGAACGACAGGTCGTAGCTTTGAATTTATGGCAGTTGTCATGATCACAGTAATAATTACAATCTTTATCCACCTTCTGACAAACATACTATATATCGGTGTGTTCATATGATACTGCAGTGGACCTTGGCCACTAATATTGCTGATACGTAGTTTCATTTCTAAGTTTAAGTAAATGTAGTCTAAACATATATAGGCCGAATTTGAAGATTTTGCAAAATAGAAAAATCGGTTATTGTCTGCTATCTTTCTACAGCTTTAAATCGCAATGAATATCAAATCTGGCCAACTCCAATAAAGCATCTACCTGCTGTAAAAATTTCAAGTTACAAGGCTTGGGCAAATATTGATTGATTGATTGATTGATTTCCTTTCTTTTACTTCGCCTTTTGTGCAACTTTTGGCTAATTTGCGAAGATGTGGATAAGTGATGATATGATGAAATTGATAAATGTACACTCACAAATACCCATGCCCTGACCGGGATTCGAACCCAGGACCCCGGGCCTCGTAGCGTGTTGTGCTAACCACTCCGCCATGGGAGGCTAGCTACTTGGGCAAATATGAATTATAATTTGTACATTGGGATCCATGAGTATTACCGTGCAATTATCCATGATTATTTTAATTATTTTTACTCTTACATCCTAAGTGTTTTTTTAAGCGATTGAATTTTATGTAGGCTATACTGGTGCAGAACTTGTCAACCGCTTATTTTGAGTTTTGTTTCAATTCTTGAAGATCTTATTGGGTCAAATGAAGTGCACGGACATTGTGTAGGACAATTTGCACGGCAATACTCATAGATTCCACTGTACCTGGTGCCATCTGGTGTGGGAACAAGTGTGGTATTGGGAGGTTGGCGACACTGTCCAAACTCAGTTACACCACCTCCCGGTTATTGCTGTGGAGTGAGTTAGTCGTTAGAACGATGAGTGAATGAAAGGCGCACGTGAGTATCGATCAACACATTGCAAACGAATTCCTCACGAAAGAAGGCTGTAAAAAGTCTGAAATTTGTGCCAGATTGAAACAACAATACACTGAGAATATGTTGTCAGATGTTGTTGAATGTAAGTTGTACATTACCTTTAAGAAGGGTAGGAAAATTGCGTAAAGTGAATCGCATGCCTGCTGGACCAAGATGTCCTTAACACTTGAGAAAATATTGCCAAGCTTTTCCTTGGACTCCTAAGAAATACTGCACCTGGATTTTTCTTACGCAGCATTGTACAATTGTTGCAGAATATTTTTGCAAGTTTCCTCGAAGGGCCAGTGAAGACCGTGCAACGTCCTCTGTCGTCCTCACTGAGGCAGGCAGGCATAGATATCTCTCTCACAATTCCGTCGTTTCAAGATTACCCATAATGCTAACCTTTTCCTCCAGCGGTGTCATGTGACTGTTAATTGTTCTCAGGGTTCGGGTGTATGTTGCCAGTTGAAAGGGTAGCGCCAAAGGCTGGACCAGAGCGATACACAGGATAGACTTTAACATATAAAATTTTATTTAACAACAAAGTTCAGAACGAAAAACTTAAACAAACACAGAGAGGTTATTCAAAGGATAAACTTAGTCCATTCATAATTTACCAGAGTCTAACTCCCTTCTTGGTGTTTGGTCTCTCGCCGTAGCGGAGCGCACCTTCTCTCGCCCGCAGGCGGAGTCTAACTAACTTGCCACCTAAGCTTTGGCCTTTATATAGGGTCTGCGACACTAGCGAAGACGGGTGGAGAAGTAATAAACTAATAAAAGTATATTCCTAAAATAAGTTCCCCAAAATATAGGTGGAACTCATCTTTAAAATTTAGATAAATCTCAAATTCTTATATTCTTAGAATGGTCATGAAAATAGAGGTGCGACTCGTACAGTTTTTGACGAGACGGGTTCGTTACAATAACCCCTCCCTTCGGGGAAAATCTTTTGATTTAAAATGAATGAAAGAGATTTGATTAGAAAATTAACCTTACAACAATTAAACATATGTTCTCTTACAGAACTCTAGAAAGATTATACTATAAATGTCACATAAGATAAATTGTCACAACTTCTTTCACATTAAAACAAGTTAACGAAGAAAAATGCTTAGTTCAGAACTATTAGTAATAAGAGTTGAACATAACTCATTTTACATTAAATCAAATGTTCATAACAAAAGTCCTTCTTGCTTTAAAAATTTAATAAATGGAAACCTCGGATTTTCTGCTTCCTGAGGATGGAAATAGTTTTCACATAAGGCATCGGCTTGCCTTTTAAAATGGCCTTCAACTGAGTTGCCAACAATGCTTCGTCTCCCTTCCAGTTCAGCTCATCAGAAGGTTTAATTTTGTTTGTTTCAGTTCGGACATCCTGACAAACCTGGGGTACGACGTCTTTCTTCTTAGTGACCTTCATGGGTGGGACGACTGACAGCTCTCCCGCCTTGGCAATTGGTTTCAGGGTATCCCAAGCTTGTTCTGCATGAGTCAGGTCTCACATGGTAGACTGCAGTTTCCTGTTTTCGGTTTCTAACTGTCGAACTTTATCGATCCACACTAGAAGTTCAGCATTCGAACCGGCTCCTGGTTCTTCAGTTCCTTTCTCCTGGCTTCTTGTTTCAGCTGGGGAAGTATCTTCAAGTACACTCAACAGTCTGGGAACCACAACAGTCTTAGGTTTCAGCCCATCACGTGCCATTGTTTTTGCTTGAACTGGCGTACTGGTGCCAACTAATTTTGCACAGGTTTGCACTGGTTTACTTAATTTAGGCACTACTTTGGTTAAGTCCATTACTCCTGGATGGGAAGGGGAGTAGGGTAAGACACTGTATCCACGATTGACATCTTCAGTGGCGATGCTCCGGATTAGCGATCCCTTGAGACGTGACATCCAATTTCTTCCTCTTTGGGTGGTCTCCGGATCCTTGGCGGGGGGAGGTATAATCCGGATCTGCCTAGGTTGTTGCTCTTTTCGGACGAGGTGACACTGGGGTTTTGGTATCGTCTCACACCATATCTTCATCCGGGGATTGCCTCGTTTTAACTGTTCTCTCAGGCGTTTAACGTCGGGAAACATCTTCAAAGCTTTATCCATCCTGAAATCCGGATCACAAGCAGCACGAGGTTTACGCTGAGTAGACTCAACCTCATCTGATTCATAACTAGACTAAACACTTACTAAATACAAGAGAAACAACAGCTGTGTGACATTAACGCCACCTACTGACAACCTGGCAATACCTAATTTACAGGATTGATTAATTCAATACAAACTTCACAGTGTTGCCCTTGCACTCTAAAAGTTAAACACAAAACCACTAACAAAATCACTTCTTAAATTATTGTTTATAACTTTTCCTTCTTTGTTTACAAAGGATATCTATAAGTATTTTGGCAGAATGAGCACGTATTACATCGTAACGGCTTCTCCTAAAATTCTTAAGTCTCTATACTTGGGATTTTTATTGATTGATTGATTGATTTAAAATTTATGGGTGCGTCGGCACTTAAGGCCATTTTGCACCCTTCTATGTATACGGGGAAATATCCCCTTGACTGAAAACTAAAAAAGGGGGGTAAATAGCCCCTTGGGAAAAACTAAAAGTGCAGGTTGTAAAATGACCTGCACGAGACAAACACAACACATTAAAAAGTCAGAACAAACAAACTAAAAACTTCCTTACAGACGGTGGAAGAGTCCAGCTCTTCGCAGAAAACTAAAAACATTTGATAAAATACTGCTGTCATCACCCAAGAGGGATGACAAACAGCCGGAAAGGTTAAAAGTCTGCCTTTGTTAAGCAAGATCGACACATTCAACGAGAATGTGTCGAATGCTTAAAATAACATTACAAACACGACACAATGGAGGGTCCAGCCCTTGTAGCAAGTGACTATGCGTAAGATGGCTGTGTCCTAGACGCATGCGGGTAAGAATAACTTCTTCTCGCCGAGAGGGGCGGGACGAGGAACACAAGCACCTATGGTGAGCTTGACAGCGTGAAGCTTGTTCCCCGTTTCCGTATCCCACTCGGCCTGCCATGTGTCAAGAAGGCATCAACGGAACACATTCTGCAGGTCGCTAGCTGGCAAAAGGTGGACGAGAACGTCGCCATCTGCATCAGCAGACTTGGCGACGGCATCAGCTGCTTCGTTCCCCTGGATGCCCACGTGGCTAGGGACCCAACAGAAGTGTACATTCGCACTGGCAGATAAGGACACAAGCCGTCTGAATATGCGTTGCGCTACCGGATTCCGGGAATACGGCGAATCCAGAGTCTGCAACACGCTGGTCGAATCATTGCACACAAGGACTTTCTTCAGACCATTGACGTCTGCAAAGTCCAGTGCCTTTAGAATGGCGTACAACTCTGCCGTATAGATGGAACAGGCAGGATGTAGCGAGTAACTGGAACTTTGAGGGTCTAGGACGAAGGCGCAACCAATTGATTCGACTGTTTGGGACCCATCCGTGTAAAACACACTACAATTGGGGTTCATCGCACGTAGTTCTTAAACCCGTTGCTGGTATACAACCATTTGTGTTTCTGCTTTTGGAAGGGCAGTCAGAGAAAAATCGATGGAAGGTGCAGGAAACTCCCAGGTAGGGAGAAACGGAATGAGTGGAAAGACGCCAGGAAGATCACTGTCAACACCAAGTGCTGACAGGATCTCGTCTGCACGAACACCAAATGGTCTAGTGACACTAGGGTGGAGGCGATACCTTGCCAGCCTACCCTCGTCTGACACGGCATGATAGGATGAATGTGAGAGCATCGAGCGAAGATGGAGGAAGTAGTTCACTACCAGCCGCTGTCTTCGCAGAGACAGCGACGGCTCAGATGCCTCTACGTATAAACTGGCGACTGGACTGGTACGAAAGGCACCAGTGCACACACGTATACCAGCATGGTGGACGGTGTCTAGGATGCGAAGTCTAGATGGGTGGGCAGAAGAATACACAACACATCCATAATCAAGCTTCGACCTGATGAGTGCACGGTACAGGCGAAGCAGTACCGTCCTATCAGCACCCCAAGAAGTATGAGATAAAACGCGTAAAAGGTTGAGAACTCGAAGACAAGAGAACTTTAACTGGCGAAGGTGAGGTAGCCATGTTAATTTCTTATCGAAAATGAGGCTCAGGAAGCGGACCTCATTCACGAAGCACAGGGGAGATTTCCCCATGTACAGGTCAGGATCTACATGACATGTACCCTGACGACAAAAGTGGACACACACGGATTTCTTGGATGAGAAGGTGAAACCTGTTTGGGAGGACCACTCAACCAAGCGGTTTATCGTCAGTTGGAGTTAACGAGAAGCTGACGCGAGATTCCGTGAGCGACAAAAGATCGTGAGGTCGTCTACATACAGAAGACCATGTACAGGGGCAACAATGCTTGCCATAACACTGTTCACTGCTATGGCAAACATAGTCACACTAAGTACGCTGCCCTGCGGGACACCGTTCTCTTGTTCGTGAAGATCCGAAAAGGAGTTCCCAACACGTACTCGGAAAAAAACGATCAGATAAAAAGTTTTGAATAAAGTACGCCATATGGCCACGGACGCCACAAGAATGGAGCTGCTTTATGATGCCAAAGCGCCAAGTTGTGTCATATGCTTTTTGGAGGTCAAAGAAAACTGCAACTAAATGTTCCTTGTTGAGGAATGCGTCCTGAATGTGTGTTTCCAGCTGAACCAGATGGTCCAATGTGGAACGGTTGGAGCGAAAACCACATTGAAAATTATTTATCAAACAGTTTTCCTCCAAAAACCAGATGAGACGCTTGTTGATCATGCGTTTCATCAACTTTCACACACAGCTAGTTAAGGCAATAGGCCTATAACTCGAGGCTGCGGTGCGTTGTTTACCTGGTTTCAGGATGGGAACGATAATTGCTTCTTTCCAGGAGGTAGGGAAAGAGTCCTCCAACCAAAGCCTGTTGAATACCGCCAGAAGGAAATGTTTTGCTCCAATGGCCAGATGACGAAGCATCTCATAGTGGATCTTTTCCACTCCAGGAGCTGTATTCTTAGAATCTCGAAGCGCCTGATCGAACTCCCATTCAGTGAAAGGAGAGTTGTATGGCGTCGTTCCTGACGGTCCTTCTCACGGCGGAAACGTGGTTCATAATTTTCTGAGCTAGACGCATCAGAAAACTGTGTGGCCAAGATATTAGCTATGTCTCCGGAATCTGTGTACAACGTCCCATCGTGCTCCAGACCCCCCTGGATGCGACGTACTTTGGTCCAAACGGCTTTCGACGAAGCCTGCTTCGTCAGAGAAGACACGCATAGGACCCAGCACGCCTTCTTACTGGCTCGAATGAGCCGACGGGTACGGGCACGTTTAATACGGAACTGCTCGAGCTTTGTGGCAGTGTGGTTCCTCTTGAATCGATCTAGGGCATGATTGCGGTCCTTGATGGCTGCACTGATCTCCGCAGTACACCAGGAAACTAGGCGTCGCCTCGCAGGTCCACTGGGATGTGGAATGGAGGTGCGTGCAGCATCATGCACTCGTGACACAAATATATCTAAGGCGTCGATGGCTGTCAAAGTCGACGCAAGATCGACTTCATTGTCCATTGCACGCACGAAGGCACCCCAGTCGGCCCGACTGAGATGCCAGTGAGGGTGTTGTTCACGTGAGTGCTGGAGGTGTTCGAAAATTAGAAATAGTGGGAAGTGATCACAAGTCCAACGCAGAGTATGTGCCTGAGGAAGGACTGAAATATGTGGGAGTCCCATCGTTCAGCAACGTTAAAGCTGATGACTCACGGAATTGATCTACAATTTCACCCCGGTGCTCTGTACGAACGGATGCCCACAAACGATGGTAGGAATTAAAATCTCCCAAAAGAACTACAGGAGACAGAAGTTTTTCGAATATAGAAAGGATGTCCTCAAGAGGCATACTAGTATAATTGATGTTCGTACACATAGAGGTGCTGACTGTGCCAGTGACCATTATTTAGTAATAGCTAAATTAAGAGAAAGACTCTCAGTGATAAATCATAAGCAACAAAATCTAAAAGTTATAAAATTTGATACAGGAAAGTTTACTCATGAAAGAATTAAGAAAGATTACCAAATTAAACTGTCAAATAGATTTGATGTCTTGCAGGATTTAAATGATGATGAAAATATAAATGAAACAGACGTAAATAAGAATTGGGAGCACATACGTAATGCAATAGAATCAGCAGCTAAAGAAAGTATAGGATACCAAAAACCCAGAAAAAGTAAGCCATGGTTTGATAATGAATGTCATAATCTAATAGAAATAAGAAATCAGGCTAGACTTAGGTGGTTAAATAACTCTGATGATACAAATCTAAACAATTATAATAGAATAAAGCGAGAAGTTAACCGCACGTTTATTAGTAAAAAAAGAGATTAGTTGAAAAGCAAAATTAACGAAATTGAAACAAACAGCAAAAATAAAAATATCATTTATATGAAGGTGTAAATGAGTTTATAAAGGGGTGGCAACCTAAAGTAAACTTGATAAAAGATAAAGACGGTGATTTTCTAGCTGACTCAAGCGATATTCTAAATAGATGGAAGAACTACTTTAATGACCTTTGAAATGTCCATGTAGGAGATAAATCAGAAGTGAATGAAGTACACACAGCAGAACCTTTAGTTCCAGAACCTAACTTGACTGAAGTTAAAGATGCTATTAAAAGGCTAAAGAATAACAAAGCACCTGGCATTGATTTAATACCAGCTGACTTAATTAAATATGGTGGAAATTCATTAATATGTCAAATTCATAAATTAATTTGTTTAATATGGAATAAAGAAGAAATCCCTCAACAGTGGAAAGAATCCATAATTGTCCCTGTGTTTAAACAGGGTGATAAAATGAACTGCAATAATTACCGTGGAATTTCTCTACTCTCAACAACATACAAAATATTGTCTAACATTCTTTTAACAAGACTAACACCATATGCTAATGAAATTATAGGTGATTATCAATGTGGATTTAAACGTAACAGATCAACTACAGATCAAATTTTTCACATCAGACAGACACTTGAAAAAACGTGGGAATATAATCAAAATGTCCATCAGCTATTCATTGATTTCAAAAAAAGCATATGATTCGGTCAAAAGACATAAATTATATAATATATTAGTAGAGTTTGGAATACCTAAGAAGCTTGTTAGTATGATAAACATATGCACCAGTGAAACAGAAAGTAAAATTCGTGTATTTATTAATATGTCTGACAAATTTACAATTCATGATGGGTTAAAACAAGGAGATGCATTATCTCCATTGCTCTTTAATTTTGCCTTAGAATATGCTGTTAGGAAGGTAAAAGAAACTAAAGAAGGAAGTAGTTTCAAAGTAGCACTTAGTAGGTATCGTCTTTTAGCCTCTTTTTTATCAATTGAATATCAATTTTTGACATATTTTGACAATTTTTTGTCGATGATTTAGCGTTTAGCGATGTTTTAGTAAAATTTCCCTTTTTTCCCACCTCGCACTTTGTAGGTATGCATTTGTATCCTCTTTTTTTATCGATTGAATATCAGTTTTTGACATATTTTGACAATTTTTTGTCGATGTTTTAGCGTTTAGCGATGTTTTAGTAAAATTTCCCTTTTTTCGCACTCACACTTGGTAGTTATATCACGCAAGATCGTGATATAAATTAACCTATCGTTTTATTACGTGCTAAACTACACGAGAGCCTCTACGTGCTTTGACCTAGTTTTGTAGTAGTACAATAAGCCTGCTTGACAGCCATTAATTGGGGTTCAGTGTTGCCAACCCACCCCAAGAAAATTTCCCCATGGTGATATTTTACAGGCGAAGCTAACCTACCAATAGGAGTTGGCAACACTGACTAGTTGCTTCACAAAAAACCTCTTGTTTTTTTAAACATATGATATTTCACAGGCGAGGCTAACCTACAAGTTACAAGTTGACGGCGTAACCTTCTATAAGATGATAACTATGCAGTAAGATGAAGAAGACGTCAGCTGGCAATAGCGGCGTTAATGCTTCCTCCTCTCTACCCCCCCCCCTCCCTGCTACGACCTAAACGGGACACCTTTCCTACGATGTTCTTGGGCCCCCTGCTACGATGTTTTTTTTTGCTCCTCATGATGCAAAAAATGGTATTGTAGCGGTATTTGAATTCGACTGTGCCGCGTGAAGAGCATGTTCGGTGAACAATAGGAGAGTGGGAGAGTACAAGCAAGCGCCGCCCCCTCAATTATTATTTTTTCAAGAAATTCGATTTGATCGTAAAAAACTCTGCAACCCTATTGGAGTGCTTTGGGTGTTTTTTTTTTTAGATTAAAAATTTTGTAATGGGGGTTGTAGAAAAGCTATTCTTGCTTGTTGGCGATAAGTAGTGGGATTGATGATATTATAAACTCACTTATAGCGTACAAATGAAGAGGTTATTTGATTGAACAACCCGATTTGGCTACACTTAAAACAATGTCAAGAGGGGCATATGCCCCAATTCTTCAAGTGTGATATGCTTTTAATCCCAAGAATTCTGAATTCTAGTGTAGAAAAGAAGAACCCTCAACAGACAGATTTGCCTACACTTAAAACTATGCCAAGTTCCCATATGATCTTATTGTTTACAGTGTGTTTTTCTGTCAAAATCCCAATAATCTTGAATTCTAGTGTAGAAATGGTGAGCCCCCCCTCAGATTGATTCCGCCATGTATACAAAGGCTGAATTTCTTAGTTTGTTGTCTATAAGCGTGTCAAAAATATGCCCCTCTTGATATTGTTTTGACTACACTTGAAATTAAGCCAAAAATGCTTATATTCTCATGCGCTACAACTTACAGATCAATACAATAGGACAAGGGCAGGCTGTTTCATGTTCTTTTTAATTTTTGATCAGTTCCATTGCCCAGGGTAAGCAATTATTTAGCTCAGCAATCAAAAAATTTTGATCGGGAAGTTTTGCTTGCATGCGTAGTGGCTTTATATGCTGGCACGCAAGAGATATAATCTACACAGAATTCACTGAAAGGGCATAAAACTTCTATTATTATTTCTGTGTAACAGGGGGGAAATTCTTAGTAAAAGAACATTGCCCTCTTGTATGCTGTCATGCAAGCCTGAATCCATTTCTGGTTTTGCCTTGTTCTGTTAATATAAACACAAGTGAGACTTACAGAATATTCATTGCACAGTTCAAAATCCAATTTTGACTGTATTTAGTTGATATAGAGCTCATAGCTCCTGGGTTCTGAGACCAGTAGAGTGTGGTGCATAGCCCCATGGCTTTTATTGCCTTGTAATCAAGAGGCTTCTGGGTTTGAGTCCTGATAAAATGTGTAAGATTGAAATACATGTGGCAAAATAATATCCCCACACGTGAGATTTTGAGAATATTCACTGCTAGCTGATATACAGTTGAGGTTTGAAACCTGGTAAAGTGTATTGTACAACAGCATAATAGAGCAAAACTACTCTACATTGGGGATCACCAGAGCCTAGATACTGCTGTTGTCTGGGTATAAAAGCACCAGCTCAGCCACTAACTGCTGTTATAATTGTTTTGGCATAGTTCTGTTTTTTATATAAATAAACAATAAAAATGCCAAATCAAAAATATTGCAATCAGTGTAATAAAAATATATCTAGTTCTAATTGGGCTAGGCACCGGCATATTTGTGACTCTAAGAAATGCAGAAAGGCCACAAAAATGTGTCCAAGATGCCATAAAATATTAAGCAAGGCATATTACAAAAGGCATAAGTGTAATTCTTATGTACAGTCATCAACATTGCCCCCACAACCATCTACATCTGGCCTGAAAAGGAAGCATGAAGCACCTGTTAATGCTAGAGCAGCAAAGCAGCCACGCTATGCACCACCTATCCATAGCAGTTTTAATGGCCAACTTAGGGATTACCGGTTTGTATCAGAGCAAAAATGTTGTATTAAGAATTTTTTGAACAGTGTAAATCCTGATGTGCAGGCAATTCTAAATGCACAAAATGGCTCTTATAAGCTGTCCCTCAAATTGTTTACACAATATAAGAAACCAAATGGCACAAAATTTACACGGCCCCACATAACAGAAACTGTACCTGTATATTCAAATACAAATTTAGACAAAATAATAAGCAGTTTGATAGATCAATTGAACATTAAACACTCTGAATTTGCTGCAAAAGAATAAGGATGGAGCCTATGTGGATCTCCACACAAGTTATATGTTAATATTTCTGAATTCAGCCCATTACAAGGATCTACATATCTGCTATTACCTGACAATATTAAAAACAAAAGAGCCGTGGTCAATATTGAAAATAATGATGAGAAATGCTTTTTGTGGTGTATTTTAGCTGCTTTGTTTCCAGTTTTAAGGAATCCTGAGAGAATAAGTTATTATAAACAATATGAACACAATTTTGATGATGCAATGAAGGGCTTAGAATATCCAATGTCTGTTCAGAATATTGATAAATTTGAAAAAAAGGCCAGGGATATTAATGGTAAACAATTATCTATTAATGTATTTATTTGTTCTACTGGCCGTGGCAATTGCTTGATAGCACCTCTCAGAATCAGTACACTTGATGATGATTCTGCTGTTCCGATTGATCTGCTCTCAATTGAAGGGGATGGCACATATCATTACACTCTGATACACAGTCTTGAAGCTTTAGTCAGAAAACAACAAGGCAAATCCAATAGAATATTCAAGTTGTGCCGAAGATGTTTAACTGTATTTGATGGTCAAAAAATGGTGAATGGGGTTCGGGAAGTGAATGCAGAAATTGCTAAAAACAAGTTAATTGAACATTTAAAATATTGTGGCAATCATAAACCTGTTCATATGGTGATGCCTAATCCAAGTGAAAATGCCAAATTCAAAAAATTTGAAGCCTTGTTGGAACACCCAGCATATATAGTCTGTGATTTTGAATCAAATCTCAAACCTCTTGCATTCTGTAGCCCAGACCCTGAGGAATCTTCAATTACATCATATCAATTACATGAACCTTCCAGTTTTTATTATGTTGTTGTACAGAATGGGGTTGTTAGTAAAAAATATTTATACTTGGGACCAGATGCCATCAAAAAATTTGCACATAGAATAGAAAATGAGTGCCATGACATAGCATCTAATATCTTATTAAAATCAAAACCTATGATGCCTTTAACAGAGAAACAGATTGAAGATTTCAACAATGCAGAAAAATGCCCGGTATGTGATTCTGAATTTTCAGATACAAATATCAAGGTGAAACACCATTCTCATACAGATGGTAAATTCTTAATGGCCCTGTGTAATAGCTGTAATATTAAGATCCAGAGACCAAAATTTGTCCCCATATTTTGCCATGGTGCATCCAATTATGATTTTCATCATTTGATCAGGTACGAGGGGTTTGACAAGGAGAATTTAAATATTTTAGCTGAAAATGATGAGAAATATATTGCTATTAGCAAAATAATTAAAGTTAATGGTGTTCCTATTCACTTAAGATTTCTTGATTCATACAGAATTCTGTCCGCTAGCCTGGCTACACTGGCCACTCAATTATCTGATGATCAATTCAAAATCACAAGTGCTTTGTTTCCAAATCAGGACCTGAAATTAATTAGGCGGAAGGGTGTATATCCATATGATTATGTTACAGATTTTTCTAAATTTGATGAGTGTTCTCTGCCACCACAACAAGAGTTTTACAGCAAAATCAGAGCATCTGGAATCACTGATGAAGATTATCACCATGCCCAGTTGATGTGGAACAATTTAAAATGCCAGACATTTGGTGATTATCACATGGCATATTTAAAACTTGATGTCACTCTCTTAGCTGATATACTTCAGGCATTCAGAAAATCTTCCATGCAAAATTATAAACTGGATCCAATGTATGTCTACAGTGCCCCAGGCCTAGCATGGGCTGCAATGTTTTTAAACACTAAAATGCAATTGGATCTGATCCACGATCAGGACATATATCTGTTTATGGAGCAATGTATAAGAGGAGGCATGGTGCAATGCTCTCAGAGATATGCCAGAGCAAATAACAAATATATTCCCGATTATGATCCAGCACTGCCATCAAATTATATACTGTATGTAGATGCCAATAGCCTCTATGGTTATGCTATGATGAAAAAACTGCCATATGCAGGGCTTGAGTGGGTTGAAGATTTCAATATTGAAGATTTTAAGGATTTTGATGACAGTAACTATGGCCTATTCTTAGAGGTTGATCTGACAATTCCAGATAATTTACACAACAAATTTTCTGATCTGCCCCCAATTCCTGAGGTTGAGTGTTCACCTGGCTCTAAACAGAAGAAATTGATGATGACACTGGAGCCAAAACAGGGTTATGTCATATATTACAAGAACCTCCAGTTCCTAATGAATCATGGTGTTCAAGTGACCAATGTTGGCAAAGTTTTGAGGTTCAGGCACTCAAGATGGTTGAAGCCATATATTGATACAAACACAGAGCTTCGAACATCTGAAATGAGTAAATTTGAAAAGGCCTTGTTTAAATTGATGGTCAATTCTGTGTATGGCAAAACCATTGAAAATGTCAGAAAACATACCGATGTTAAAATAATTACTGACCCCAGCCTGAGCAAAAAATTGATTGCAAAGCCTAATTTTAATTATAGAAGAATTTATGATAAAAATATGGCACTCTTCAACATGAAAAAAACAAAAATTAAGTTTGATCAGCCTATTTATGTAGGGGCTGTGATATTGGAATTGGCCAAATTACATATGTTAAAATTGTATTATGATGTGTTGAAGCCTTTCTATAAGAATCGTGTAAAACTGATGTACATGGACACAGATAGTTTTATTCTTGATATTCAGACAGAAGATGTTTATCAAGATATGTCACAGCCTGAATTGCTTGAATATTTTGATAGCAGTGAACATACAAGAATTCAACCCCTCAACAAAAAGGTGCCTGGCAAGTTAAAAGATGAGACACTTGGTGATGTTATTGTGGCATTTGCTGGGTTAAGGGCCAAGATGTACAGCTTTGAAACATGTAGTGGTGCTGTTGCCAAAAAGGCCAAGGGCATTGGCAGAGTAACTGTTGACAAAGAGCTTGAATTTAAAGATTATGAAAATTGTCTCAAATCATGTAGCACAATCAGAACATCAGAATGCAGAATTCAGAGTGTGGATCACTTGTTGACTAGCAATATTGTAAGAAAAGTGGCTCTGGACCCACATGATGATAAAAGATGCATTTTGTCATGTGGCATACATACTCTACCATGGGGTCATTGTGTTTTGAAAAATGGCAATCAATGCCCAATTACAGAGCATGATTTGAAATAAATAAACATGCCTATGAACTTATTTGGGTTCAAAAAACAGGCTATTATGGACCTGCCAACACCACAACCCTCTTCTGATATAATATCTAAACTAAGTGCTTTGTTAATTATTCACCTGAACAGCATACTTACAGATGTTGATGATGAAACAGGTAAAACATTGTACATATTTAACAATAATTTAAATCATTACCAATTACCTGTAGGTGGTCAATTACAATTTATTACAACCCCTGAGGGTGATGTCAAAGTTTCAGTAGGGAGAAATATTTACAGAATTAAGCACTCAAACATGATTTCTGGCACTGTATATACTGTTTCTGCTGGTGACTGCTTATATATTGAGGTCCCGGGATCCTATGACAAGCTTATACCTTTTTTTATAGAATTAAGAATTAGATATTCAATAATAAATAACAACTAAAACAAAAATGCCTAATGATATATTTGGCCATACAAGACATGAAGATCACAGTGATGAGATTCTGATGCTTGATGTCAGAGTAAAAAAATTAAGAAGTGATTTACAAGCTTTACAAACCACACTCAATGCCAGTCTTCAATTAGAAATTACAAATTTACAATGACAATGCATGGACCCTCTTTTTAAAATTGATTCTGAACTCAAATTATTGCTTCAGAAATATACTGATTTGGCCACATTGGATAATTTTCAAAGTTTAGAAGAGGCTGTAGCAGCTCTTCAAGCCAAATTTAAGACCCAGGCCACCAACTCTGAGCAATTGAAACAACAATTGGAAGAGCAGATTAATAATGTCCAGACACAGCTCCAAACAATTGTCAAAAGCATAAAATCACAAGAAGATTTTGATCTAGTGATTTCCACTCTAAAGGAACAGATTCAGTCACTGGAGATACCTAATCTGGGCCCTCTGAACAATGCCATAGCCGAGGTTAAAGAAAAAATTGAGACACTTGAAAATTTTATGAACAACTTGCCATCTTCTGATGCTTTGAGTGCAATAACTCGGAGTGTTGCCAATATTAAGCTGCAACTTGAAACATATGAAGATTTTGGAAAAATTCAAAGTACCATAACCCATCTTGAGGGTACAATAGCAGCAGTGCAATGTTATTTGACAAATGTACAAGAATCTCTAGAATCCCGCCTGCCCGGTATTGTAGATACCCTTGTCTGTGTCCAGCAACAGATCACAAAGCTTGAAAACCTCAACAATGAATCTGAGCTATCTCATTTTCATCACTTGATCGATGATATCCAAACAAAGCTTGAAATTTTACAACAATCAACACCTACTCAGGCAGATATAGCCCTGCTCCAAGATGCTATGCAAAATGTGGCTGATGCTTCTGAATTAAACAATGTGAAATTGGCACTTGAATCTTTGCAAAATACTGTATCAAATCTTCCTACATCACAGGAACTTAAAAATATTAAGAGAGCTGTGAATCGCATATTGAAATCAGAAGATATCAAGAATATCCTGTTTGAGGATATCAGAAGACAGGTCCATGATCTTACAGCTCAAAATTCAAAATTGGCAGTTGTTGAAAATTTACAGCAAATTGTAGCTAATATCAAGCAACAGCTACGGACCATGGAATCCAATCAAGCAAATGCTCTATCTGTTTTTGCCACGCAGCTACACGAAATTGTGCAACAATACAAGAAACTTGTTGTGGACATAAAAATCAAGCCAGGCCATGATGATTTTGTTAGGACTATCAATGAGCACCTTGAATCTGTAAAAAGTAGATTGCTCACAGCAGAAAAAGAAATAACTGGCATAATTGAAAATCCTAAACATACAGTAATTCTTGAATTGTACAGTATCCCCAACAAAGAATATGATTCACCATTTACACCAGGTGGCAAATATATATGCTGTCCCCTGCACAATTTTATTACCAGTTTTTTGTTGGGGGCACACTTAGACCAATCAAGATCAAATATTGGCTTCAACCACAGGCACACCACTACCCCACCTTATCAATAACAAATGCTGATAACAAAGCAAAAATCACCAGTGTAGAGTTAGAGGATTTTACAGACCCCAATACATTAGAAACAGCCTATGCTGAAGATGATGGCTCTCTGGAATTTAAAATACAAATAGGGGACAAACTGTATTTAGAAAATCCTGTAGTATCAGCTGCTGAACACCCTATAGTTGCAATATTCTTGTTTACATATTATGTCTAGACAAATTATTGTTGATGAATTACACAGACAAGCCAGACATAATTATAAGAGACTGCCAGTAGTCACAAAAGGCATAGATGATTTATGGCAGAGCGATTTGATTGAGATGGCAAGTGGAGAGCTGAAAAACTTAGACAAAATCAACAAGGGCTACAAGTATCTACTCACTGTCATAGATACATTTTCAAAATTTGCCTGGGCTGTGCCACTCAAATCCAAGACTGGAAAATGTGTTACAGAAGCCTTCAGGACAATCATCAATCAGAGTGGAAGATCACCGCGCTATTTGCAAACAGATAATGGCAAAGAATTCTATAATTCAGTGTTTCAACAATTTATTAAAAGCCAGGCAATACAACATTACTCGAGTTACAGTGATCTCAAGGCCTCAATTGTAGAGAGATTCAACAAAACCCTAAAAAATCATATGTATAAACAATTCACACTTCAAGATAATTATAAATGGATTAATACTCTTCCAGAACTTCTACATAAATATAACAACTCGGTCCATTCCACAATCAACATGAAACCCTCTGAAGTAACT
Organism: Lepisma saccharinum; assembly: GCF_977018435.1. Taxonomy (NCBI): domain Eukaryota; kingdom Metazoa; phylum Arthropoda; class Insecta; order Zygentoma; family Lepismatidae; genus Lepisma; species Lepisma saccharinum. Next base: position 9,128,650 of record NC_139242.1, on the reverse strand, counting down.
TCATCTGATGAGCAAAAATTGATCAGCACTGTTTATTATCCTAAATATCAGCCAACAACAAGAAAAGCCAAATACAAGGTGGGTGATCAAGTAAGAATCAGCAAATATAAGCACTTATTCAAAAGAGGTTTTACAAGAAACTGGAGCACTGAATTATTTAGAGTGGTTCAAGTTAAACCTGGGACCCTTAACACATATATAATAAAAGATCACCGAGGAGAAATTCTCAAAGGCAGGTTTTATGAAGAAGAGCTCAGCAAAACTAAACAGCCTGACACATATCTCATAGAAAAAATCATCCGCAGAAAAGGCAACAAGTTACTTGTCAAATGGCTAGGACTCCCAGAACACAGCTGGATCGATGCAAACAAAATGATAATATGAACACCTGGGATGTTATAAAAAGGCTGCCAGAACCTGAACAGCAGATTAAGAGAAATGGCAAGTTGCTGCCTGATAATATTAGGTGTCTTATTGTTGGGCCATCAGCTTGTGGTAAAACTACACTAATGATTGATAATTTTTTATTGGCACCCAACTGGTTAGATTGGAAAAACAGGCACTTGTATGTCTTCTCTAAGAGCTTGGAACAATTAAAATATCAGCAGTTGATGAAGCTATATGATGGACTGGATATAGCCACTTTTGAACCAGATGTTAAGCCACTCCATGAATGTCTCGATAATTCTGTTGTTGTGTTTGATGATATTATACTGGATAATCAAAACAAGGTTAGAAATTTCTTTACACAGGGCCGGCACAAAAACATTGATTGCTTCTACCTGGCACAGACTTTTTCTAAAATCCCGAAGCAGCTGATCCGAGACAACAGCAATTTTATATGTGTGTTTCATCAAGATCATACCAACCTCAAACACATACATGATGAATATGTAGGTGGGGACTTGAGCTACAATGATTTTTCCAAGATTTGCAGTAGGTGCTGGAACCAGGACAGTTATGGGTTTGTCACAATTGATATGACAAGAAAACCCAATAGTGGCAAATACAGAAATAAAATCAACAATTTTCTAGACATTGAAACATATATAAATAACCATGAAAAGGCCAATCATTGATGATCTTAAATTAAGAGATTATCTTGTAAAAAGATTTAAGGGATGGAAATCAGAGAACCGAGGAATCTATGAAAAACACAAGCAAACAGAACAGCCTATTATTGATGCTATTAGTGAATTAGGTAAAAATATCAAAATTGTTACAGAGCAAAATCAAAATTTGATCACAGAGCTTGTACCTGTAGCTGCAAGAAACATATTAGATTATCCATTCACCCCACTTTCTAGTATTCATACAACTAGTCCTGTTGGTCCTCGAAGAATTGAAGCTACTCAGGATCCTATTGAATTGGGTCTTCTTGCTCAAAAATATTTAAGCACACCTAAAGACAACAAAGATGAGGTTTTTGGCTTATATGCCGACACAGAGCGTGATGGTAGCATCATACATAGAATTGGCAATTTCAGAGTAACATTTATGGGAGATGATATAATTGTATATTCAGAATCTCATCTTGGAGAAAAAGGTGCTTTTGTTAAGTATCTCGGAACACCTGGATTGTGGGAACTGATGACTAGGAAGAGGCCTGGCAGCTATACAGATCAAGATTATGAGCACTACAAAGAAATATTAATAAAATCAGATGCTCTATACCAGAACAATGATCCCACACAAAAAAGAGTTAAGTCAAGCAGTGGAGTAAAATACAACAATTTAATCAAGCCCATATGGTCACAGATCAAGACTGGTAGTGGGATCAAACAATACAACACCCTGCCTAAAGAATTTGTGTGGGTTGATGATGTCAGGAAACTTGTAGATAGGTTGATGGTAATAGCTGGGGAGGAAAATGCTGGCAACCACAATTTTTACAATGAAAAGGTTGGAATTATGGACATGATAAGCACCAAATTGTCTAATTTTATAGTGAATGACACTAAGGGGATTGGATATCTTATAAAAATTATTAATACTCTACCACCTAAATTTTGGAATATTTCTGAGGGTCGGGGGTTGGTTAATGACATTATAAACAAGCTGCCATTTGAACTACACATTCCAGGCTATCAGTATTGTGGTCCCGGCACAAAACTAGACCATAGATTAAACAGAGGTGATCCTGGTGTTAATCCCCTAGATGCTGCTTGTAGAGACCATGACATAGCATACAACACACATTCTGATCTTGACAAGAGACATGTTGCAGACAAAAAATTAGAAGAGGCTGCATTTGGTAGATTTGTAAGCAAAGATGCTTCTTTAAGTGAAAAAATAGCAGCATTGGGGACCACCATAGCTATGAACACCAAACAAAAATTGGGATGGGGTTTGTGAATATGTATATAATAAACCTAGGATGAAGGCCAAGGGTGTTATGTATCAGATACCTTATACAGATCTTAAATCTCTTGGGCCTATTAATAATCTTCTAACCAAAAAGCAGCGGAAGAAAAAAATTCTTGTATTGCCAAGGGCCATGGTATGAAATTGTTACTTAGCACCCCCCAATTAAAAAAATTACAGCAATCTAGGAAAAAATCACATGTGGGGGGATTTATATTTACTATCCCTGCTATCTTAGCTGCTCTCGGGGCTGTTGGGAGCTTGGCCGGGGGATCAGCCGCCATAGCAAAAACAGTAATAGATGCCAAAAAGAATAAGGCAGAATTAGATGAGCAGAGGCGCCATAACCTGGCCATGGAAAAACAAGGCAAAGGTGTTAAGAGAGCCATGAATAAGTTTAAAAAAACAAGAGCCGCTTACAAACCAAGATATTGAAGCTTTAATCAAGCCACTGGGCATCAAAAATTTTAGAGGTTTGTACATGTCCGATTTTTTGCCAGAGCAACCACTCAACAAAGAGTGTGGCATTGTTAATTTGGATAAGTACAAAAATCAGGGTACTCACTGGATTTGTTATCTTAAATATTTAAAAGATGAGGCATTTGTATTTGATTCATTTGGAGGTGTCCCACCTGAAAATTTAGTAAAATATCTAAAATCAGCTAATCTTTATTACAATAATGCCCGTGTTCAAAACTTCAAAGATGTTAATTGTGGACATTTGTGTTTATCTGTTCTTAGATATATGTCTCAAATAAATAAACCATCAATTGAAAATTTTCAAAAAGCCTTGTGGTATCTGAAGCATCATGGGGGTATTCCATATCACCAGCCAAAATTCAATATTGAAATTCAAATTACATGATGATATAGTGTATCCCAAAACAATAGCTCTCAGAGCATTTTATGGCATGTACTTGATCCCTAATATTACACACCACAACAACACAATTGCAGTTGGTGATGAAAAAATTGTTATCACTCCAGGGCAGTATAATCTGTCTACTCTAAATGCTCAATTACCCAGAGGTATAGTATTAACTCAAAATTCTGTCACTCACAGAGTAGAGATTGCATCTGCTACAGAAACAGTGGATCTGGGTACTATAGGAGAGCTGTTAGGATTTGAGAACAACACAAAACTTGAACCACCTATTAAACACACTGCTATTAATATACCTAAATTCTTAGCCATAGAAACTCTGAATATTCACTGTAATGTGGCCGAGGGTATGATCACCAAATCAAATGGCATAGGAACTCACAAACAAACTGGCATCATTGCAACATTTAAACCTAATTCTGAATTTATGGAGCCAATCATCTACAATCCATCACCAACATTATATTTTCCTGTGTGCCATAACAGAATAGACTACATTGAATTGATGGTCACTAATGAAAAAGAAGAATTAGTTGATTTTGCTGGAGCCACAACAACTGCAATCATAGAGATTAATATTTAAATAAAAATACATACAAGAAAAAATGGAAAATATTGAGAGTTATGAGCTACAATCATTCCCCCCAAACAGGAGGACATTTGCAAGTTTAAATCAACCCAACACAGAGATTGAGGTTGATCTTGATGTAGGGGATGGCTTTATACACCCCCACAGAGCAGATCTATACATCAAATTTGATGTTGTAAAACTCGATGGTACAGATTATCCGGCAAATTCAAATATAAGATTGGTAGATAATTTTGTGCCACATCTGTTCTCTGAAATTGAGATCAGAAAACATGGTGTTGTTATAAACAGAGTGGATTATCCGGGTATTACCTCCACAGCTTTGGCCACACTAAAATTATCCAAAACCGAGGCTTCTTACTACAAAATAGGTGGATTTGAGGCTGGTGATAAAATAATATCCAAGAGCCACACAGTATTGTTCCCCATGCGCCTGTTGCCAGGATTCTTCTCAGATTACAAAGATATTATGTGGAAGGGTGGTTTAAGAATCACATTTAGAAGAGCTGCCAATGATAATAATGCTTTGATGAGGTACAGTGCATTAAACTCTACAGGGGAAGCTCTGCCCAATACCCTACCTGATGAAGGCAAGTGCCTTATTCAGACTATGGAGCTAAGAATGCCAGTTGTTGAATATGAGGCCAGTTATGCTCTTAAATACAAAGCAGATATCCTAAAAAATCCACAGATTCCTTTACAATTTTATACATATCAATGTGTACAGAAGCCTGCATCTGGTACCTATTATGAGTTTGATGCTACAAATTCATTCTCCAGTATACAATATGACATGCCGGATTTTGTGGTGGTACTGTTTCAGACTGGAAGACACAATAATCAGGAAAAAAATTCAAGTAAATTTGATAACTGCAACATCAAGAACATTTATCTTAAAAATGGCAGAAATGAGGTATTTCCTAGAGAAAATTATAATTTAGACATGTCCAAGGATGATTTCCTTAAATTATATGAAGCATTTACAGCATACAAAAGGGTCACTACTGGCAATACTGACATGTATTACACACCAGATGAATTCAAAGGACAGAGACCCATGTTTGTCATCAACACTTCAAAAAGAAAACAAGTTGTGGTTAATGACAGGACAAACATTAAAATTATCTGTGAATTCCATGATACACTCCCCGATGACACCATATGTAGTGTTATTCTCATAGGTGAAAAATCATATGTTTATGATGTAAGAAATGAGAGAGTCACAGAGCAATTCTAGAAGTCCGACTCAAACCCAGAAGCCTCTTGATTACAAGGCAATAATACCAACACTTTGCGGTCAGGGAGGCCCATATACTCTACCAGGTTTCAAACCTGGGGGCCTCTTGATTATAAAGCATATAAGCCATGGAACTATGTCCACATTCTATTGAACATCAGAACCCAGGAGTTATGAGTTCTATATCAGCTAAATACAATTCAAAGTTGGACTTTGAAATGTGCAATAAATATTCTCTATATCTCACTCGGGTATATATTATCAGAAGAAGGCAAAACCTGAATCCAATTCAGGCATATATGACAACATGCAAGAGGCCAATGTTCTCTTTACTAAGAATTTCCCTTGGAGTTAATGACATGATGGCATGGCAATTTTCCCTGAAAGGGCACAGTGTAGATTTTATCTCATGCATGCAAGCATATAAAATCTCCCAGGCGTGCATAATTTATTGCTGGCCGGGACATGGAACTGATCAAAGATTAGAAAGAACATGCAAGCAATTTGCTTGCCTGCCCTTGTCCTATTGTATTGATTTGTAAGTTGTAGAGGAAGAGAATATAAGCATTTTTGGTTTAGCTTCAAAACAATATCAAGAGGGGCATATTTTTGACAAGCTTATAGACAACAAACTGAGAGATTCAGCCTTTGTACACATGGCGGAATCAATCTGAGGGGGGGCTCACCATTTCTACACTAGAATTCAAGATTCTTGGGATTTTGACAGAAAAACACACTGTAAACAATAAGATCATATGGGAACTTGGCATAGTTTTAAGTGTAGGCAAATCTGTCTGTTGAGGGTTCTTCTTTTCTACACTAGAATTCAGAATTCTTGGGATTAAAAGCATATCACACTTGAAGAATTAGGGCATATGCCCCTCTTGACATTGTTTTAAGTGTAGCCAAATCGGGTTGTTCAATCAAATAACCTCTTCATTTGTACGCTATAAGTGAGTTTATAATATCATCTATCCCACTACTGCGATATATTTAAAACTGTTCCGTCACCCTCTCGTTCTTCACGTCGTGGATGAAGGACTTCTCTGCGACCAGGATGACGCTGCATATGGTGTCCTCGGGTAGCGCGTCGTGGAACTCGCAGACGATCTTGATGTTGGTTCGATCGTTGACCACCACCTGCTTCCGTTTCGTGGTATTGATGACGGACATCGGCCTGTGGGTTTTGAATTCGCTGGGCGTGTAGTACATGTCCACGTTTCCCTCGGTCACGCGCTTGTAAGCGGTGTACGCTTCGTAAAGTTTGAGATAATCATCTTTGGTCATGTCGAGGTTGTAATTTTCGCGCGGGAAGACTTCGTTCCTTCCATTCTTGAGATAAACGTTCTTGATCTTGCAGTCGTCGAACTTGCTGGAATCTTTTTTCTGATTCTTGTCCCTCCTGGTCTGAAAGAGCACTACGACAAAATCTGGCATGTCGAACTGTATGTTGTTGAACTGCGTCGTCACGTCGAATTCCATGTGACTTCCGGACGCTAACTTCTGCACGCACTGGTAACCGTGAACGTGAATCGGCACCTGTGGACTCTTCAAGATCTCCGCTTTGTACTTGAGGGCGTAGTTCGTCTCGTATTCCACCACCGGCATTCTCAACTCCATGCTCCGGATGACGCATTTGGCTGCTTCGGGTAAAGTGTTGGGCAGTGGCGTGGTGCCCTCCGGACCCAAAGTAGCGTATCGCATCAGTGCGTCGTTGTCGTTGGCCGCTCTTCGAAACGTGATCCTCAGTCCTCCCTTCCACATGATCTCCTTGTAGTCCGAGAAGAATCCCGGCAGCAGACGCATGGGAAAGAGCACCGTGTGACTTCTCGTCGATATTTTCGTCCCCGCTTCGAATCCTCCCGTCTGATAGTATGCCGCGTCCGTTTTGGATAATTTCAATGTTCCCACTGCCGTCGACGTGATGCCTGGATAATCGATTCTGTCAATGACGGTGTTGTGTTTCCTCACCTCCACCTGCGAGAACAGGTGACGCACGAAGTTGTCCACGAGTATTAAATTTGCTGCTGCGGGGAACGCTTCTCCGCTTTCTTTCTTCACCACGTCGAATTGAAGGTAGAGGTCCGCTCTGTGAGGATGAACGAACCCGTCGCCTACGTCCACGTCGTATTCGATCTCCCGGTTCGCTTGGTTCAAATTTGCGAACGTGCGACGGTTGGGAGGGTAAGATTGCAATTCGTAACTTTCGATTTGCTACATTTTTTTTTCACTATGTGTGTTATTTATTATACGTTGATCTCCACGACGGCAGTGGTCGTTGCACCTGCGAAATCCACCACGTCTTCTTTCTCGTTCGTCACCACCAACTCTATGTTGTCTATGCGGTTGCGACATACTGGAAAATAGATCGGCGAAGAGGGTGTGTAGATGATCGGTTCCATGAATTCGGAACTGGGTTTGAAAGTGGCTATGACTCCCGTCTGCTTGTGACTTCCCAGCAATCCGTCCGAGGATTTCGTGATCATGACTTCCGCCACGTTGCAGTGTACGTTCAGAGTTTCGATGGCCAAGAATTTAGGAATATTGGTTGCTCCCGTGTGGTTGATGCCAGCTTCGAGTTTTGTGTTGTTCTCGAAACCTAAAAGTTCTCCTATGGTGCCCAGGTCCACCGTCTCCGATGCGGACACGATTTCCACTCTGTGCGTGACCGAATTTTGAGAAAGGTACGTGACTTTGTGTAATTGAGCTTGCAAAGTAGAAAGATTGTATTGACCTGGCGTGACGACGATATGTTAGCTTCCGACGCTAATTTTGTTGTTGTGCTGCGTGACGTTAGGTATGAGGTACATGCTGTAGAATGCACGCAGAGCTATGGATTTAGGATAGACGATGTCGTCGTGCAGCGTGAGTTTCAAGATCGAAGATTCGCTCGTGAGATGGAACACGCCCATCGTGATGCTGTTTGAGGTTCCACAATGCTTTCTGGAAATCTTCCACCTGTGGCTTATTTATTTTAGAGAGATACGCGAGCATGGAGAGGCAGAGATGACCGCAGTTCACGTCTCCGAAATTTTGAATGCGTTCGTCGTTGTAGTATATAGAGATTTTGTTCGTTTTCAGATAATGAACTAAATTTGTAGGTGGAACACCTCCGAAAGAATCGAAAACGAATGCTTTATCATTTTTGTGGTAACATATCCAATGCGTGCCTGGATTTTCTTGACTGTCCAAGTTGACTACTCCACATTCTCTATTCCTAACGGTTGAAGGTAACGAGTCGGGCATGAAAACGCCTCTGAAGTGTTTGATTTGTAATGGTTTGATTAAAGATTCAATGTCTCGGTTGGTGAGTGCTGTTTCTTTTTTTTAAACTTTTTCATGACGCCCTTCCCTTTCTTCTCCATGGCCAGGTTGTGACGTTTTTGTTCTTCCAATTCCGCCTTGTTCTTCTTCGAGTCGATGACGGTTTTCGCGATGGCGGCGCTACCCCCAGCCAAACTTCCAACGGCCCCCAATGCTGCCAGGATGGCCGGAATGCTGAATATGAAACCTCCGATCTTTTGCTGTTTCCGCGAACGCTACAACCTTCTCAATTGTGGAGTGCTGAGAAGTAATTTCATTCCGTGTCCTTTCGTCAAGCAAGAACGTTTCTTCTCGCGTTGTTTCTTGGTGAGTAACCCATCGAGGGCACCCAGCGTTTTCAGATTCGAATATGGTATCTGGTACACGACACCCTTGGGCTTCATGTTGATGCTCTATATGTTATTTTTTCACGGTATGTTATTTATATATATAAATGTTCTGAGATTTTTTTTGTTTCCTTCTCGTGTATTTTTTTTTCAAGGTATGTTATTTATATATATATATGTTCCGAGATTTTTTTTGTTTCGTGTAATTTTTTTTTTCAAGAGATGTTATTTTATATACTCCGCGCAGCCCCGTTACACAAATTCTATTACGTGCTTCGTTTTCTTACCAAGAAGTTCCTTTGTCCCCTTGTACACGATTCGAGTTTTGTTCTCGATTAAAATAGATAGCTTCTCGTCGGATAACATGTTAGCGTATCGATCTGGTAAAAATAGACTGTATTGTCCGTTGAGCAACAGACGCACCTTGGGACCATACTGGGTAGAAACAATTAAACCGGAAGTTATCGTGTAAGGTTTGTCGACTTCCAATTCCTGAATTTTTACATATTCGACTGACAAATTTAGCATATGTTTTAATGCTTGGAGGTCACTCATTTTTTTTTCACTCATATCGAAGAGAAATTTCAGGGTGTTAGAGAAATTTAATTTTTTTTCACAATGTGTGTTATTTATATATACCGAAGATTATTTCTTTTTCACGATGTGTGTTATTTATATATCAAGTTTTGACATGTATATATTATTATTTTTTTCACAGAGGAAGAAAGTTCGTGCTTCCGAAAAAAATATGATGTGCGTGATGATTTCTTCGGTCTCCTGTTTAGACTTGCGCCAATCATCCGTGTATCGTCTTCTTCTCTGCCTCGCCTCGTGAAGTTCATCTAACCTATCGTTTAATTTTTCCCCTGCGACCGAAAGAAGAGTGTCGAGATCACCGCACCTCATTCCACTGATCTCTCGAAGATAATCCTTGACAACCATTTCACAAGGGACACGAAATTCCGGCCTCGTTTTTGCTATGATTAAAAGTTTCCCTACATCTCCGTTTACTGCGTGTTTGAATATTTTACATAGTAGTTCGGGCGCTAAGTCGGTTATACAAGACATGTTTTTTTTTTACTGTATGTTATTTATTTATACACCCCACCCAAATTTTTGTTTCGTGTTCATGGCGATGGTGGTGCCCAGTGCTGCGACCCGTTCACCAAAAGAAGCGTCTCTGCTGACGAATTTTTCGAAAGCGGCATGTTCCAATTTCTTGTCTGCTTCGTGACGTGCATCCAGATCGGTGCGAGTGTTGTTGTAAGCGATGTCGTGATCTTTGCATGCCGCGTCCAACGGATTCACACCCTTGTCTCCTCTCTCCAATCTTTTCTCGAGTTTGGTACCCGGTCCGCAGTACTGGCAGCCAGGTAAATGCATCTCGAAAGGTATCTTGTTGATGATGTCGTTCACGAGTCCCTTTCCTTCGGCCACGTTCCAGAATCTCGGAGGCAGCGTGTTGATAATTTTGATCAGGTGACCTATGCCCTTGTCGTCGTTCACGATGAAGTTGGAAAGTTTCGTGCTGATCATGTCCACGATGCCAACCTTCTCGTTGTAAAAATTACGATTGCCTGCATTCTCTTCGCCGGCTATCACCAACAATCTGTCCACGAGCTTCCTCACGTCGTCCTACCAAACGAATTCTTTGGGTAACGTGTTGTAGCGTTTGACGCAGCTTCCACTCTTCACCTCGTTCCATATCGGTTTGATGAGATTCCTGTACTTCTCACCGCTGCTCGATTTCACCCTATTCTGCGAGGCATCGTTGTTCTGGTACAGTGTCTCTCAAAAGTTTTAGGACAACGACATTTTAAACTAGGCAACCCAATTTACACAAGGCGTTGGTGGGTTGCGTGTAGAGTTAGGCTCAATTTCAGGGTTGCCATATGCACAATAGATATTTATAAAATACGCGAAAAAATAAAAACAAGTGTTATTGTATAAAATTATTAAAAATATCACTATTATATCGCAATTGACAAAATTTATTCTCAAAGAAAAAAAATAGGTTTTCTGGTATTTCATCGCTGATGAGTCTACAGAAAGGAAAAGAGGTGAGAGAAAACGAGAGGTGACAAAGGAGAGCAGAAAGAGAAAGCGAAAAGAGAAGAGGAAAAGTAGAGGAGAGAAGAAAGAGAGGAGAGAAAAGGAGATTGGAAGAAGCTTCTAGGAGAGATGAGGAAAATGGAGCAAAGAAGAGAAAAGAGGAGGAAAACGAGATGAGAGAAGAGGAGACGAGAAGAGGGGAGTGGAGAGTAGAGTAATGGAGAGAAAAAGAGAAGAATGAAAAGAAGAGGAGAAGAGTGAAGTGGAGTCGGAAATCTAAGACAGGAAAGGAGATAAGAGGAGTGGGGATGAGTGGGATGGAGATAAGATGCAAGAAAAGTAGGGAAGACGATATGAGATAAAAGCAGAGCAGAAGGAGGGGAGAGAAGAAGGAGAAGAGAAGAACAGAAGGGACTGAAGAGAAGAGGTAGTTTCAGAAAATATCGTCTCAGCGTCAAGAATTGATGCATTGGTTAAATTATCGACATGAAACATTCAATAACATTTTGAAATGTATTGGAGAATGTATTAGATCGGTTCGAAATGCCTTTTGGGTTCTTTCAGAGCAAGATAAAATCTTCCATGTAAGATCTTTGATTTTACCTGCGATTATACCACTAAAAACATGAATGTAATTTTAATATTTATAAGAATTCTCCAATTATTGTCCACTTCTCCGTTGAAATGGAGATTTTGGAATTTAATATTTCCCCTTCCCCCAACGTTAATTCCAAACTGAATCATTCAGTTTCACACGGACAATGAACACAATGGGATAGGTCTAAAACTTACGAAAATTTTCTGCCACTGGAAGGGTTTGAACCTACGACCATTAGATTGAAAGTCCTGAACGGTAAACACTACCCCACAAGCCTTCGCTCCTGAAAGTAAGTAGAAGGAGCTGACCAATGTGAAATGTAGATGCAACTCTCCTCCTACATGTAATGTGCAAACAATACTTGTTTGTAACAAAGAAAACGAAGGTAGTACGACTCGGCGAAAACATTTAATGGAGAATTGCACATGATGAGAACTTTTCATTCGATATCTGCGGAGGTATCCTTCCATTGAACTCGAGTGGGAAAAGGGGTAAAATTAGTATGTCATGAATTGCCACAAATATAAATAGTTATTTCATTAATATTTGTCAATGTCTTTGAAACAGTACACAATTATCGTTAGAATATCATAATTCACGATCTTATACATGAAAATATCCCTTTGAACGTGTGTCAATTCATTTATTTGTTTATTTTTTTATAAATTCCATATGCAGAAGAATGTAGCCACTATACACTGCTATTACAAATAATGTTACCATGCTTTTGTTTATAATAAAAGGAGAATTAAAAAAAAGAAAACCTTCTAAGGAGGATCGAACCTGGGATCTCTAGCAGTCCAACCGAGAACTCTAACCACTACACCACGCCCTTACCTTCGATTGAAACAACAATTTTTAAATATTCTGTACCTCCAATATTGCAAATGTCGTTGGGTATACATGTAGTTGAACTTTTACTTTAATTTTGGATTGCTTTCTTGTAGTATAGCAGATATCTTCGAGAAATTATTTTCGAAGTGATGAAGAAAAACGAGAATTTTGGTACGTAGTTGTGAAAATGCGAGTTATTTCTTCAAATTTGTTATTGTGATTAGACATTATTAATGGAAAATATCTAGAGGCTTGAACATTGCAGGACGATATTCTTTTCCTGTGATACTACAACAGACGAAATGCCTGTTTACTGACGCAAGTCTCGTGTTCAGAACAGTTTTATGAAATGTATTTGATCTTTGCGTAAGGTAACACGAAATAATTACACCGTTTGCGAACTACCAAATCTGCGCAACGTTAGACGTAAACAGGCGGAAAATTTTATTCATAAAATCACTTCACATTTGACAGTATTCATCAAGAGAGACTCGTGGGACACTGTGTTAAGGTGCTGGAGGAAATCCTTCTTATTTTCTTCCTGGAAGAACAACAATTTTTAAAGTAGAGCAACAGTCGTTCCGCCCTTTCTTATTTCTTTTAAATTCTTCCACATTCCTTTAATTGGGTTAAAAAAAATAAAAAATATTGCTTGCATTTCTGTCATTGGCGTAGACCAGGCCCGTACGCAGGATTTCTTTGAGGAAGGGGCCAGACCCAAATTTATATATACAGTGATGGACAAAAGTAATCATACAGTGGAACTGAAAGGAAGAAAGGACGAATTGCAGCAGCTAGGAAAACAATAAGGAAGTCAAAACTGTTAATGCTTGACCATGTATGCACCAAACGATATATTGACAACAAAAATAAATATCAGATGCTGCTTGTAGAAAAATAAAATACAATACTTTCTCAATACCCGTTTCTTTGGCTGGACAAAAGTATTCATACACCAACATAAAAGTTCACTTTGAAGACAAGAAAGAAACAAATACCATGTCGACAGAATTTAGTATGCATTCCTCTGTCATGGAGAACAGCTGTCAGTCTATTTTGCATAGAATGAACAAGAGGCGTGGTTATTTCAGATGTAATATTGTGCCACTCATGCAAAATGACCTCTTTCAGTATATTCTTGCTTGTTATGTCATGTTTTCGGAGTCTGGTTTCCAAATGGCTCCAAAGATGTTCAATGGGGTTAAGGTCGGGGGACTGAGGTGGAGTTTTGAGTGTGTGGGGAGTATTATATAACAACCAAAGACGGACAATCTCAGCTGTATGTTTAGGGTCGTTGTCCTGCCGGAAGTAAAAATCATTCCCAAGACCGAAATGATCGAGATTCTTCTGCAAATTGTTCTTCAGAATATTCAAATAGACAAATCTATCCATTAGTTCCCTCAATAAAGACGAGTTCTCCAACACCTAAGGCTGACATACAGCCCCAGACCATAACGCCACCACCTCCATGTTTAACTGTGCCCAAGAGATTTCGAGGCTCAAGCTCAGTATTGGGCTTTCTCCACACCAAACGTCTACCATCACTATGGATAATATTAAATTTACTCTCGTCCGTAACCAACACTTTATCCCAGAAGTCCAAACGTTTACTCACATACTCCTTTGCAAATGTTAATCTGGCCTTCTTGTTCTTCTTACTGATGTATGGCTTCCTTCTATGTACGCTAGCTCTGTACCCTGCTCGGTTGAAAAGCCTTCTAATACTTCTTGAGGACACTTGTTTTCCCAGGTGTTCGTGAACATGTGCCGCCACTGCTGACGATGTTAATTTTGGATTTTTCTTGATCATTCTCAACAGTCCTTGTTTCTCTCTCGATGTAAGTTTCTGAGGACGCCCAACCCTTTCCCTATTTATCAGCACTTTTGTGTCTTTATATCGTTTGATGACACTTTGCACAGTCGCACGACTACTCCCAAGTATGTCTGCGAGTTCAGAATATGATTTCTTATTGTGGTATAATGATATCGTAATTCTCCTCTCCTCGATCGTGGTTTCCTTCCCTTTGCGGCCCATTCGACTTCCTGCAGCACGCCAACACCAAACCAACCACTTCCTTACACAGGTGCAAGTGCAGTAAACAAATATCTGGCACTGAATGATGGAAACGGTTGTTTCACGAACTTTTTTGGGGGTTTATAACCTGGCGTATGAATACTTATGACCATCCAGAAAGCAGTTTATCTAAGGATTACCCACATTTCTCAAGACAATTTCAATTGTATGCATACAATTGCTTTGCTTTTCTATTATTGCCATTCCAATGGAGCATATGTGCTACAGGCTTGACTTGCCTTTACGGTCTTCTTTGTATAATAACATGTTTCATTCAGACAATGCCTTTGTATGAATACTTTTGTCCATCACTGTATATAAGAGAGAGAGAGAGAGAGACAGATATTACAAAATGGTTCAAATAGTGCAAGCGCCATTGAAAAGTCATGATAATTCTATGTTTAGAAAATAATATATTTATAAATTAAATGTTGCGTACTAGGAATTATTATTACAATAAAGAACATGTCTAATTGTGAGTTAAGAAAAAACAATAATAAAGAGACATCTCGCATCACGATTGCAGTTCGAAAAAGTCGGGACAGGGATTGAAAGTAACACACTGTCCTGACTAAATCGGTAAATCGGACGTTTCCTAGCCTTGCATTAAAAAACTAAAACCATCCAATATTGCACCCTGAAGACTTTTGCGCAAGAAACAGATTCATTTATGTAAGAACAAAATTGAAATTTTTACACATTTCTAAAATCGACGATGTTATTTTCGTAGTTACTGATAGGTTCACATTTAATTATTTCAGGGTTCGAGGGGGCATGGACCCCATGCACCCTCTCCCCCCTGGGTACTGGCCTGACGTAGACAGTGCGAGAGAAATTTTGGAGAATCTTTCTATTAAATTTATTGTTTACATCCACCTTATGCTCAGATAGGTTTAGTGACAATCGTGAACTTTTCGTTTAATAGATAATATTTGGTTTTAAACGACGGGAGAACATTGGTCGAATTTCCTTTCTTGCTCTTTTGAGAGAATATATACTTCTACAATAGCAATCGCGTTCGGAAACGGTGAAAAAAAATGACTTGGTTTTCAAAGGCAGACAAGCTTGGTATCGTAGCTTGCTCGCGTTCAAAGTGACTCACGCTATTCAAGGCCGCTTCTTATCGCAAACCACTGTCGATGCAGTGTCTGCACACAGCAAGTTACAAGTGACCAGAGTCGAATTTTAAAGAGAATCTGAAGAATGATAGATTTCAAGTTGGGCACTAGCTCAACATGAAATAGTTTAAGTGATAATGTCTGACAAACAAGAAACCTTATTGAATAAGTATCGGGATAGTAATATGAGTATCCGCTCCTTTTTAACAATGTAAGCTCGAAGACAATCTGTATTCCATTTGTTTATATTGGCAACTTAGTCAACCGGAGGTTATTATAAGGAACTATTTCGTAGATGTTCATGTAACCGTTATAAAAATACAAATAAAATATATTCACAAGCTTAGATATACTAATAACGAAGAAATAAATTCAGAGTTAAATTTCAAATGCATGTGTATAGAGTAATTCTAGAAGTACAGAGCTATATCAGAGTGTTAAACATCTTTTTGCAGGATAACGTTTACAATATTGACGCGACAGAATAATTAAGAACTGTTGCTCCAAAGGAAACAAAGGGCGTAGTGTATTGGTTAGAGTTCTTGAAAGCATTGATTGCGGTCCCAGGTTCGATCCTCCATACTAGGTATTCTTTTCTTTTTTTTTTAAATCCCCTTGTATCAAACAAGAGCATGGCAACATTATTTGTAATAGTAGTGTATAGTGGCTACATTGTTCTGCATATGGAATTTATAAAAAAAAATAAACAAATAAATGAATTGACACACGTTCAAAGGGATATTTTCATGTATAAGATCGTGAATTATGATATTCTAACGATAATTGTGTACTGTTTCAAAGACATTGACAAATATTAATGAAATAACTATTTATATTTGTGGCAATTCATGACATACTAATTTTACCCCTTTTCCCACTCGAGTTCAATGGAAGGATACCTCCGCAAATATCGAATGAAAAGTTCTCATCATGTGCAATTCTCCATTAAATGTTTTCGCCGAGTCGTACTACCTTCGTTTTCTTTGTTACAAACAAGTATTGTTTGCACATTACATGTAGGAGGAGAGTTGTATCTACATTTCACATTGGTCAGCTCCTTCTACTTACTTTCAGGAGCGAAGGCTTGTGGGGTAGTGTTTACCGTTCAGGACTGTCAATCTAATGGTCGTAGGTTCAAACCCTTCCAGTGGCAGAAAATTTTCGTAAGTTTTAGACCTATCCCATTGTGTTCATTGTCCGTGTGAAACGGAATGATTCAGTTTGGAATTAACGATGGAGGAAGGGGAAATATTAAATTCCAAAATCTCCATTTCAACGGAGAAGTGGACAAAAATTGGAGAATTCTTATAAATATTAAAATTACATTCATGTTTTTAGTGGTATAATCGCAGGTAAAATCAAAGATCTTACATGGAAGATTTTATCTTGCTCTGAAAGAACCCAAAAGGCATTTCGAACCGATCTAATACATTCTCCAATACATTTCAAAATGTTATTGAATGTTTCATGTCGATAATTTAACCAATGCATCAATTCTTGACGCTGAGACGATATTTTCTGAAACTACCTCTTCTCTTCAGTCCCTTCTGTTCTTCTCTTCTCCTTCTTCTCTCCCCTCCTTCTGCTCTGCTCTTATCTCATATCGTCTTCCCTACTTTTCTTGCATCTTATCTCCATCCCACTCATTCCCACTCCTCTTATCTCCTTTCCTGTCTTAGATTTCCGACTCCACTTCACTCTTCTCCTCTTCTTTTCATTCTTCTCTTTTTCTCTCCATTACTCTACTCTCCACTCCCCTCTTCTCGTCTCCTCTTCTCTCATCTCGTTTTCCTCCTCTTTTCTCTTCTTTGCTCCATTTTCCTCATCTCTCCTAGAAGCTTCTTCCAATCTCCTTTTCTCTCCTCTCTTTCTTCTCTCCTCTACTTTTCCTCTTCTCTTTTCGCTTTCTCTTTCTGCTCTCCTTTGTCACCTCTCGTTTTCTCTCACCTCTTTTCCTTTCTGTAGACTCATCAGCGATGAAATACCAGAAAACCTATTTTTTTCCTTTGAGAATAAATTTTGTCAATTGCGATATAATAGTGATATTTTTAATAATTTTATACAATAACACTTGTTTTTATTTTTTCGCGTATTTTATAAATATCTATTGTGCATATGGCAACCCTGAAATTGAGCCTAACTCTACACGCAACCCACCAACGCCTTGTGTAAATTGGGTTGCCTAGTTTAAAATGTCGTTGTCCTAAAACTTTTGAGAGACACTGTACATGGCATCCGTCATGATTAGAATTTCCCTGTAACTCTGGTAATCTTCGTCGGTATAATCTTTCGGCTGCTTTTTGGCAACGAGTTCCCACAGTCCCACCGTACCCGGATACCTGGTCCAACTATTCTTATCGCCTAAATTAACTTTAATGTCGTTGCCTTCGAAGGTAACTTTCGATTTCCCAATCTTCCACACCACACCGCCTTCGTTGGTTTCCATGCTCGGATACAATCCGAACACTTCATCCTTGTCGAATTTCCCCGTGCTCAGGTAGTCTCGTGCCAAAGGTCCCAACTCGATCTTATCCGAAGACGAAGAGGTACTGCTTATGGCTTGACGTCGTGCCGGTACGTCCTTCAGTTCGAACGGCGTCGAAGGAATGCTCGAAATGGGCGTGGGTACAGCGTAACTTTTAGCTGCGAGTGGTACGAGTTAGTTGATCAAATTTTTATTTTGTTCCGTGACACTTTTAATTTCTTTACCTAGACCGCTGATGGCGTCGATCACAGGTTGATCCTGACGTTTCTTCTCTTCGTAGGATCCGCGATTCTCGGATTTCCAACCTTTGAATCGCTTCACTAGATATTCCCGCAACTTGAGATTGTCCTCTTCTTGAAATTGCCGTTTTGACATTTTTCTATATACGTTGAAACGTTTCTGAAACGTCGAATTCTCAGCCTATACGTTCGGTTCTCGTAGTTTTCTTGCTGTCACCCGCTTGAGACTATCCACTTTTTCTAACACTCACTTTTTGTTGTAGTGGTTATTTTATATATGCTTGTCAGACGTTTGAAAAAAAAGAACGTTTTTTCAAATTTTATTTTTTAGATTCTCACGACCTTTGATTTTTTTTTTGGATTTTTTTCTTCTTGTTGCAAATCTGAAATTGTCCTCTTGTTAGCCTTTGAGACGTCTAGATAAACGTTCATTTTATTCCTATATTTTCCATGGTTTGCTTTTCGAGTCATGTCAATGGTCACGAATCCGAAATCGTCACTGTTCCAACAGTGGGAGCAGAATTTAGAAAATAGATTGTAATTTATGTCAGCCCCTACGTAATCATCGTGTGCGTGTTTTAAATTGGTGTGGTCTTGTCGAAACAAACATATGAAATTAGCATTATCGCGTAGCAGTTGTTTCGGAACCTTGGAAAAAGTTTGTGCCAGGTAGAAACAATTTAATCCTTTGTGACGTCCTCGAGTGAAAAAATTACGAATCTCGTTTTGATTTTCCAAGATCATGTCGTCGAACACCACAACGGAATTCTCGAGACAATCGTCCAGTGGAATGATTTCAGATGCGAAAGTTGCAATGCCCAGTCCCTCGTACAGTTTCATAAGTTGCTGGTATTTCGGTTGTTCGAGACTTTTCGAAAATACGTAGAGGTGTCTGTTTTCCCAGTCTAACCAATTGGGTGCGAGGATAAAATTATCAATGAGCAGTGTCGTCTTTTCACACCCCGAAGGTCCTACGAACAGACATCGTATGCTGTCGGGAAGCAATTCGCCGTTCCTTTTTTTCGTTCGATTTTCCGAATCAGGTAAACGTTTCACAACGTTCCACGTACTCATAGAATCACTTCGTTCGAATCAATCCAACTTGTTCCCGGAAGTCCCAGCCATTTCACCAAAAGTTTGTCACCTCTCTTACGCAAAAGCTTTTCGATAAGGTACGTGTCGGGGTATTTAGTTTTAGAGAGTTCCTCCTCGTAGAAGCGCCCCAATAAAATTTCACCGCCACTGTCCTTTATTATATACGTGTGACGGTTCCCGGGTAAAACTCGAACCACGGTAAAAAGTTCCGTGCTCCAGTTTCGTGTGAAACCCCTGTCGAACGTTCGCTTCAATTTACTGACCCTCACCTGGTCTCCAATTTTGTATTTAGCTCTTTTTGTCGTGGGTGTGTACTTTGGACAGTAAACGCTAGAAATTAATCGCTGCTCGTCGGACTTGGTAACGTCAGCTGGCTTCATGCCTATCGTTCTGTGCACCGTGTGATTATAGTCGTTAACGAGTTCCGGAAGAATGGTGACCCACTTGTAGCTTCCCTGAAGCGTGAAGCGTGACCACATGCGCGATTTCAGAGTTCGATTGAATCTTTCCACGATGCTGGCTTTGACGTCACTGAAGGTCGAGTAATGTTGAACGTCGTGTTTCCGAATAAACTTTTGGAATACGGCATTGTAGAATTCCTTCCCCTTGTCCGTGTGCAGAAACCGAGGTCGTCTGCCGCTTTCGCGAAAAATTAATTTGAATGCTTCCGTGATGCATGTTCCCGTTTTCGCCTTCAAAGGTAGAGCCCATGCGAATTTCGAAAATGTGTCTATGACGGTGAGGAGGTACTTTGTTGCCCTTGTTCAATTTATGTACGTTTTCTAACTTCCCGCTACTCATCTCCACGAGGTCGCTTTCCCAGAGGTCGTCGATGCCCTTGGTTACCACCGCTAAACGTTCGTAGTTGCGGCGTGCAGGTTTATGCAATTCTTCGACGATGGCTTGCCTAGACATTTTTTTTTTAGAGATTACGTTTGAAGAGAAGCACGAGCGTGATGGGATTCAAAGAGAGTGGACCTCGCTGGTGTTTTGAATGATCAGCTTATCGCCGGCACTCATGTCGAAAACGGTAAGATCTTCGTCTTCGTGTATTTCATATATGTTGCGCGTTTCGTTCCAACGTGCCAGAGGAATGTTTCCTGCTTTCTGGACACCACGATTCGATATCAACGTCATGGTGGGAACGCTAGCTTTTCTGCCGTGAGACCAGTACGAAAATTCGTTTATCTGAATCGTGCCATCGAGGAGAAACTTGTAGTACGGATGATAAGGATGTAACATGTACAGTTTGTTACCTTCGACGAACGTGGAGATCCTCTGTTGATTGGGTACGCTGTTGATTTCGATGGCTTGCAAGGTGAACAATTTGGCGAATTTAGTATCGACGCCGAGCAGATTACTGTGAACGTGTCCGAGTTTATTTTCGATGGGTAGCAAATGCTCGACTATGGTATCCGTTACGGCAGAAAATGACGGTTTGATTTTCACTTCCACGTTCAACTGCTTGTAGTTTTCGTTGAGTTCTTGCAACTTGGCACCGAAAGAGCCCGCGACGATTCCTGCGTGGATTCCAGCACTCCAACTTGATCTCTGATGTTGACGACAATGTTCTGAAGGTTCTCAACTTGATTCAATTTCGAGCTTTTCTCGGTAAGATCGTTCACGATGCTTCGCATCTCGGTAAACTGCGTGTGAAGATCCGCGACGCTCTGCGAAGAGGGCAAGGTCGACACCAGCGAACTAATTCGTCTCGAATCTGTTCCACGTTTGCCGTTTCCGTTTCTAGTCGTTTCAGCATTCGAGATATGTTCTTTTTCAAAGTGTGTAATTCTTTGGAGGTGGGGAGATTGGCCACCCTACTCTCGAGATCGCTCAATGAACTTTTGATGTCGCTCGATTCGGATAGTGCCGTCACCGCCGTTTTCAATTTTTCCAAATCTTCCTTCGAAGGCACGCTAGTCCGTAACGATTCCAAGTCACCCTGTATGTTGTCGAGTACGTGATGAAAATGAGCAAGGTTCGATTCGACGTTCAAATTTTCTAAATATTCCATCTTCTGCTGAACCGTGCTTAACGTGTCTTGAATGCTCGTCAACGCGCTTGCTTGAACGTGAATATTTTTAATTTCTTCGTTGATCAACTCCAGAGACGCCTGAAGCGTAGCGATGGTGGTTTGAATGTGTTCGAAATCTTGATAGGCCTCCAATTGAATTTTTATGTTCGCGACGCTTTTACCGATGACCTGCAGTTCGTCTGACGATGGTAGGTTCGTCATGGTATCTTCCAAAGTCTGTAACTTGGATTTAATTTCTTCCAACGTGCTGGTGAATTCTTCTTGTAATTTGGAAATGACGACATGCAAGCGTTCTACATCGATATCATTCACGACGGTTTGAAGTTCAGAGAAATTCTTTTCGATTGCGGAAGTTCGTTCTTCGATTTCGAGTTTCAATTTTTCCAAATCTTAATTTTTCGATTGAAATTGCTGTAATTTGAGCAAATCATTTTGAAGCGAATCCACGCTCAACTGTATATTTTGAACGTTGTCGTAAGAAGGTACGTCAACATAATTTTTTATGAGCGTTTTCAGTTCGGAATCGATTTTCAGAATAGGATCGAGACATTGCGTTTGGAGAGTAGCGATTTCCGACTCTAAACTTTTGTTTAAGGTCTCCTGCAAAGCAATCAAATCGCTCCTCAATTTTTTAACTCGAACGTCCAGCATGAGAATTTCTTCTGCGTGGTCTACACGCTTGGTGTGGCCGAAAATGTCGTTAGGCATTTTGGTTAACGCTTATTTATTAAAGGATAGACGATTCGTAATTCTACGAAGAGAGGAACGAGTTTGTCGTAATCTCCTAGGAGTTGAACATAAAGATAATCTCCTGCAGACACATCGTACGCCATGTTAGAAAGCACCTTGTCGTGCTTCATTCGAAAAATGTTCTTGCCGCTAGAAATTTTAATATTTCGCCCTTCGTTCTCCGGATTCACGGTGATCCGAAGTTTCCCGTCGATCGGAATTTCGTAAAAATGTAAATTGTTGTTGAAGACGTAAAAGGTTTTGCTCACATCCTCGTCGAATTTTGTCCAAATGCTGTTGAGGTGAATGATCAACAGACCGTTGAGTTTAGATAACATGGAAGGTAGAAATTCATGATCTGTCGTCGTGCGGTGTACAGTCTCCATTGTTTGCTTTCGGAAACCAAAGAGATTCATTGTCCTTTGCTAGTTATTTATCGTGTATGTGATACAGTTAAAGTTTTTTTTTTTCATTTGCATTGCCTACAATTTTTACTAATTTCTAAACGATAGTGTCCCCAAGGCAACGTGTGGATTCCACAAGACAAAATACATATTTTATCGTCATGCGGATCTAATGCTACTTTCCTAACTTTGTTTGTTGTAATCACGTGGTCTACACTTTGGATTCTTTGTTCTATACTTAGTATCGTCGATTGTGAGTAAATGCAATCGATGTAATCGTGGAAGATGAGTTTGTTCTCCACCGTATTCTTGCACACACCTTTTGCTTTCTTCGTGACGCTACTCTCTGTTCTCATGGCATACATTTTCGAACGCAAACCCGCGAACTCGACAATAATATCACCGTTACATTCATCTTTCAGTTTACCTAGGACTTTTTTGTTGAGGGAAGGAATCCCAAATCTGTTGGGTTGAGGATATGCAGAAGTGTCGAAATACTCAAGCATGGAAGGATTTTTTATGTCTTCGTAGAGGTTAGGTGTTTGTATGCTGTAAATGAAGCTGTCGGTGTCCGTGTACAAAAGTGATATCTTATCATTGAAGAAGGGTTTCATCACGTCGTAATGAAATTCGAACATGTAAAGTTTCGACAAGTCGAGAACCGTTGCGCCAACGTAAATTGGTTTTCTGAATTTCATCAATTTTATATCTAGATTGAAAAGTGCCAAATTCTCATTGTAAATTTTTCTCGACTTGAATCTAGGATCGGCCACCAACTTCATGCATTTATTTTTATCTGAAACCAATTTCACGTCTACATGATTCCGCACGTTTTCCATCGTCTTGCCATACACCGCGTTATTCATCAATTTAAAAAAATCTTTGTCTAAATCGGAAGTGGCAACCGTCCTATGTTGCGTGTTTGTTTCAATGTACGGTTTGAGCCACTCGGAATGTTTAAACCTGAGGACTCTTCTAATATTCGCTACCTTAGCACCCTTCCCGATCAAGAATCGGAGATTCGAGTAATGAACAACGTATCTCTTTTTCCCCTCTAGAGTCAATAAAAGCTTGCATTGATTAGAATGAGGCGAAGATCTGAACTCGGATGCCGGTGGTAAATCGCTGAACAGATCGTGTAAGTGGTCGGGGAATTCGATATCCACCTCTGCGAAGAAGCCATACTCACTATCGTCGAAATTTTCTATATCTATTGATGCCCATTCGAATCCCTCGTAAGGAAGTTTCTGTACCATGGCATGTCCGTAGAGATTATTAACGTCGGCGTAGAAGATGTAATTCGATGCTCGATTTGAATCATAATCTTCTTTCATGTGCACGTTGTTGGCTTTTGCATATCTCTGCACACATTGTACCATCCCGACCCGAATCCCCCTCTCGATGAAAAGTAACATGTCCACGTCCGATATCAGTTCCAGCTTGACCTTTGTCTGGAATAACATTGCCGACCACGCTAATCCCGGTAGGCTGTAGAAATACGCTGGATCTAATTTATAAATATTCGTTGCCGTTTTCCTGAACGCTTGGAAAACATCCGCGAATATCGTTACGTCTAATTTTAAGTAGGCATCGTGGTAGTCTCCGAGTGTCCTACATTCTAATTTCTCCCACATGAGTTGCGCGTGTTGGTATTCTTCGTCCGTGATTCCTTTCTCTCTGAGTCTGCTGTAAAATTCTCTTGGAGGTGGGAGAGCGTCGTCGATAAATTTAGAATTATCACTAACATATTCGTAAGGATAAATCCCTTTACGTCTAACGAATTGTATGTCTACGTTGGGAAAACTAGCTTTTGTAATTTTGAATTGTTCGTCTAAAAGTTTGCTGGCAAGAGCGTCCAAGCTGGCAGAGAGAAATCTGTATGAATCCAGAAACCTCATCTCGATGGTATTTTTAGTCTCAGGAATCATAACTTTCTTACTTATAGAGATATATCGTTCTTCGTTTTGAGCAAGAATATCTATTTTTTGAGCGTCGTATCCGAGTTTCCTGATTAAGGGATGAAAGTCGTAATTAGAACCATTGTGAAAGAATATGGGGACGAATTTTGGTTTTTGGATTTTGAGGTTGCATGCATTACAGATTCCGCTTATGAAGCGACCGTCCGTATGCGAATGGTGAAACACTTTACGATGGTCGTCTGTGAAGTGGTTATCGCACACAGGACACTTGACAGTGTCATAGTAATTTTGAAGTTCGATAGCAGATAACGGAAGCATCGGTTTCGATGTTTGCAGCATGCATCCAATTTTCCCAACCTCCTCGATCATCTTTAAGAAGAAGCGTTCGATTGCATCGGGTCCTCGGTATACGTACGGTTCATCTATTTTATCATGTCGCACGACAACGTAACCGAAACTGTTTGGTTCGTGAAGCTGGTAAGGTGTGGTGGGGCCCGACCCTGTGGCCGAGTGGTTAGCACATCGCGCTGCGACGCCAAGGGTCCCGGGTTTGAATCCCGGTCGGGCTTGGTTGTTTGTGAATGTCCATTCATCAATTTCATCATTTCATCACTCATCCCCATCTTCGCAAATTAGCCAAGAGGCACAAAACGCGAAGTAAAATAAACTAAATCAAATCAAAATCAAGGTGTGGTGGAAGAAACTTCGGGATCCGGATCGCAATATGAGAGTGGTTTGAGGAACGCCTCGAAATCAGCAACGATGATTGCGGGATGTTCCAACAACGCCTTGTGCATCCTAAATTCTTCCACTTCGTTCTTTTCGGGCATCAACATTCGAACCGGTCTGTTGTTGCCGCAATATATTTTATGTTCGGCAAGTTTATCGATAGCAATGTGACGTCCGGTGTATTTTCGATAATTGGATTCTTTTCGATCGTCGAACGTGGTTAGGCATCTCGGGCAAACTTCGATGTGGTTTGCATGCTTGGTTGATTGACTTCTGACCAAGCGTGATAGTGAACGAATAAGACAGTAATGGTGAACACCGTCGTTTGAAATTAGAAGAAGATTTATCACACGAGCATCATCATCGTCGACATCGCTTATCCTGACGGGATGCATGACATGTTTATCCAACGTGTAGGAATACACGTTGATGATTAAGCGTTTTCCTTCTGCATCTCGTGCTCGTGTTTCGAATTTTGATATATCAGAAATGGTCACCAGGTATTCGATGCCAGCCATTGAATTTTCCAGTTCAGGTTCATGCTGCTTGTAATGATAAACCTGTTCTGGATTATTTGACCAATGAATCGGGTGAAGTTCCGCCAACACACACCGAAGGAAACACTTGTTATCGCTGTTCTGTATATTTAACACAGCCCTCTTGTGTTGAATGTTCGGTGGAAGAGGAACGTAGCTGGAAGCGCGAAGAGGCGAGAATCGGTTCACGTAAACGATTAACCTGTGAGGACTTCCACACAGAGACCATCCCGACCCTTTAGCCTTCAAATCGTCGTGTTTCTTAACCAGTTCATTTGAAAGATCAGAATAAAATTCGTCCAAATTATCGACGTCCGCCAAATGAAGAGCCTGGTTTTTTGTTCGATGATAAAAGACTCTTGTTGTACCATCGACTTTTTCGTATTCGGAAAATAGATCAACGTATACTTTTATGGAATTATTTTCCAATTTATTTTTTAGAATATTTATCAGGAATGTTTTCGTTTCACGCAAGAAACTAAGAATGTCGCTGCCTGGTTTCGAAGTAAAAGAGAAATCCTGAATATGACGGTTGAATGCAGATCTAATCGGTTTGCGTTCATTAGATAATTTAACTTGTTTGGAAGTGGAAGCTTCCGTTTCTGGATCATCGTTTTTTCTTTTCAATGTTCCTTGTTCGGTCGATGGTTTGCAAATTTTCAGGTGTTTACTTAAATGTGTAATGCTGATAATCTTTCCGCATCGAGCACAAGGCTTAGAAGGTAACGAACGATTAATTCTCGAACCTGTTTCGCTACATCTTGCCCTGTGTACCGATAAATTGTTCCTTGAGATTAGCTTCCCACAAGAAACACATTCCGTTTTATCATTTTTACGATTGAAACTGGTGGTGGATGCCATTATGCTTTCTCCAAGATCACAGAAATCAAAAAGTGTCTAGTATATAATAGCGATACAATTTTCAGGTATGTTATTTTATATAGAATTTCTTGGGTGTGAATACAAAAAAACTCAAGAATTCAATCTATACTGTGAATAGAATTTCAGGTATGTTATTTTATATAGAATTTCTTGGGTGCGAATACAAAAAACTCAAGAATTCAATCTATACTGTGAATACAATTTTCAGGTAAATCGACGAAAATAGTTATTTTTACCGTTGAGGTATCGACTCGTGAACGATAAGTTTATGATGGGGATGTGTTTCATGTCCATCAATTTGCCCCCTATCAACAAACCGAAACTTTGTTGAAGAACATATTGACGAATTTGGCTGCGTACGCTGACCAAAGTAATAAAGTAGATCGAAGGCAGCAAAATGTAAATGGTATCTTTTTCTATCAAACCATTCAACTGCGCCGGTGGAATGGGCATCAAATTTTGAGCGCTCAACTTTTTATAATTTTTAACGTAATATTCGTATAGGTCTTGCATCGTTACCGAAACAATGATTGGAAAATTTTTTGGGGAGCTGAAAAAATGTTTGAGACTGTAAGTGGTGTGCGTATATCCGTAAATTTGATTCGATGCTATCGCTTTGCAACAAGATGCGAGCGGTGCGTTGATCGGGGGATACTGCAACCACCGGTTTGCATCCCTGACCATAGGCGTCCACGTACATTTTTCGTAACTCGTTGTATCTAAAACGATGGGCATGATGGTGTTGTTGAAATCTGATTTTAAGATGTGCTTGGCGACAAGATGGAAATACAATTTATAATGCATCGTGAAGACGCAAAAATGAATTTTGGATAAATATAAGATCGCATCTTGAATATGCTTGAAATCTGCAAAGGATTGACGCCGAAAAGAGAGCGAGGTCAGTATATTATTCGGCGGTGGGTAGGTGAGCGTAGATTTTGCCGTGTGCGTGAGCGCAAACGGTATGGAAGGTCCGAATTTACCATCGGTAAAATACATTAAAAAATTTAACAGTGTGGGATGGATCTTATCGACGCTCGAGCACTACGGGGTCGTTCGGGATTTGAAAATCAACCTATACTTCCCGCAGCCTTCATATATTGACGAAGGTCTGACTTTGCACCGATGCATATTGGAAGCATCCATCATGGAACCGACGAAATTAGGAAATATAAACTTTTTGTTCGTTAGTTTCGATGATCGCCTATGCCTCGAATTTGCCATCGACGGTTAGGTTACCAGGGCATTTGTGTCGAATCCAACCTACAAAAATTCCCCCTCGAAACGAGGAAGAAAATGCAAAGTTGATAAGTTGAGCAATAACATCCAAAGAAGCTTGCATTACTGCAACTCCTACGAGCAACTCAAGGCACCGGATCATTCTACATGGACGGCCGAAAATAATGAGCAATTTACTCTGGTTGCTTCTCAACACCTGGGCGAGAACGGAGGCATGATGCTGTTCCGCCTTGCTCCCGGCATCGATTGTTCGTTTGCGGATGTGTTAAATGGAAAAGATTTGCTGCAGCGCTTCAACGATCCTGCGACGAAGCAAGAATTCATTGCTCGCTTGTGCGATCAGAGCATCCGCTCCCCAAGCCACGGAATTGCAATTTTTGAGGATCCCGTCCATCACATTTCGAGTTACGCGTTGATGCCGGACGTTTGTACGAACATCCATTACGACAAATTACGAAACGTTTCAGATTTAGAGTTGCTGCAGCAAATAAATTTCCCTCTCGAAACATTCGATTCTTGAAAAAAAAAAAAAAATTGAGGGGGCGGCGCTTGCTTGTACTCTCCCACTCTCCTATTGTTCACTGAACATGCCCTTCACGCGGCACAGTCGATTTCAAATACCGCTACAATACCATTTTTTGCATCATGAGGAGGAAAAAAAACATCGTAGCAGGGGGCCGAAGAACATCGTAGGAAAGATGTTCCGTTGAGGTCGTAGCAGGGAGGGGGGGGGGGGTAGAGAGGAGGAAGCATTAACGCCGCTATTGCCAGCTGACGTCTTCTTCATCTTACTGCATAGTTATCATCTTATAGAAGGTTACGCCGTCAACTTGTAACTTGTAGGTTAGCCTCGCCTGTGAAATATCATATGTTTAAAAAAAACAAGAGGTTTTTTGTGAAGCAACTAGTCAGTGTTGCCAACTCCTATTGGTAGGTTAGCTTCGCCTGTAAAATATCACCATGGTGAAATTTTCTTGGGGTGGGTTGGCAACACTGAACCCCAATTAATGGCTGTCAAGCAGACTTCTTGTACTACTACAAAACTAGGTCAAAGCACGTAGAGGCTCTCGTGTAGTTTAGCATTTAATAAAACGATAGGTTAAGTTATATCACGATCTTGCCTGATATAACTACCAAGTGTGAGTGGGAAAAAAGGGAAATTTTACTAAAACATCGCTAAACGCTAAAACATCGACAAAAAATTGTCAAAATATGTCAAAAACTGATATTCAATCGATAAAAAAGAGGATACAAATACATACCTACAAAGTGCGAGGTGGGAAAAAAGGGAAATTTTACTAAAACATCGCTAAACGCTAAATCATCGACAAAAAATTGTCAAAATATGTCAAAAACTGATATTCAATTGATAAAAAAAGAGGCTAAAGACGATACCTACTAAGTGCTACTTTGAAACAACCAGTTTACACTACTGAAGGACTAAAATTAAATGGTGTGACTCAGTTGTTAGCATATGCAGATGATGTAGACTTACTGGGGGATGTTGTGAATACAATTAAGAATAATGCTAAAATATATTTCAAAACTGCTAAAGAGATAGGTTTGGAAGTTAACAAAGAGAAAACTAAATATATGATTACAGGCCGAAACCAAGTGTTAGGTAATAATCAAAATCTAATTTTTGATAACAACACGTTTGAACCAGTTTCCAAATTCAAATATTAACAAATGAAAATTATATTAAATAGGAAATAGAAAGTATGCTTAATTCAGGAAATGCATGTTACTTCTCTCTTCATAAACTTTTGTCTTCTCGTTTAATATCTAAGAAACTTAAAGTTAAAATATAGAAAACCGTAATTTTGCCTGTAGTATTATATGGATGTGAAACTTGGTCCCGTACATTGAAAGAGGAACATAAATTGAGAGTATTTGAAAATAAGATTCTTAGGAAAATATTTGGACCTAAATGGGATAAGGAGACAGGTGAGTGGAGAAGGTTACATAATTTAGAACTACATAATTTGTATTCATGTCCAGATATTATTAGAATAATTAAATCAAGAAGACATAGGTGGGCAGGCCATGTGGCACGAATGGGAGAGGAAAGAGGAGTTTACAGGATTCTTGTTGGGAAACCTGATGGTAAGAAGGCCAAGACGAAGATGGAGGGACAACGTTGAGATAGACCTAAGGGAAATCGGTAGGGATGGAAAAGAGTATATCGAACTTGCTCAAGATAGGGAAAGATGGAAGGCCTGTGTTGCTGCAGCCATGAACCTTCGGGTTTAAGAAGGCTAGAGAGTTAGTTAGTTAGTTAGTTATGTCCTCAAGAGAGAATCGCTCCTCCCTTGTGATGTAGACACAGCACACAAATATTGGCTGTGGTAGATGGACCCGCACGGCGACAGCTTGGAGGGGGGTGGTGAGAAAGATTGACGTTGAGTGGATGGTATCTCGCACACCGATTGCAACACCACCGTGTGCACGACGACCCTCAGGAGCTTGTCGGTGCGGTAAAGCGTGTATCCGTTCAGAATCACTGATTCATTCGGACGAAAATGTGTCTCTTGGAGACATATGATGGCAGGGTCAAATTCAGATATTAAAATTTGCAGTTCCTCGAGATGTGTACGGAAACCGTTAAGGTTTCATTGGAGACAATGAGCCATGACTGTAGGTATGATAGTTACCTTTTAAGGCGTACTCTATTTCTAGGCCCTGTCAGCTTGATAAATTCTTCATCCGCGGCTTCGTCTTGTATCATGTCCTCGGGTAAGGACACTGAGGGCGAAGGGGATGAAGAAGGGGGAGTGGGGGCGGGTGCTTTTAGCGCCCGGCGGGCAGCTTTCAGCTGCGCTTTAAGTCTCAGTGTGATCGATGCCGCCCTGACTGGAAAGCTACTGGACTTGAGAAAATATTCTTTGGTATGCACCTGCTTGAACGTTTTATCTGTGGAGCGAGGAGTGGTTGCTGGTTACCTCGAAGCAGGGCGAGCTACGACGAGAAGCTTTGTTGTTTGAGTGGACACGTTGCTAGTTTGTACCCCTACACTGTGACGGGTTAGAGCAGCTGCAGCAACTGTAGCGAATGGCACAGGTAAAGTGGTGCGTATACTTTCACGGAGACGTTGTTTTGCTTCACCAGCGGAGATTTTCTCTGTGACGACCAACTCTCTGATTTTCTTCTCTTGCTGGAAAGAGGGGCAGTCACGATGCCAGACTGGGTGTTCGCCTTGGCAATTAATGCATTTGGGACCAGAAGAACAAGGTTCGGTCCCATGATCAGGCTTACTACACTTACCACAAAGGGCGGCAGTGGCCTTGCAATAAGGCAGAGTGTGCCCAAAGTGCTGGCTGGCATTTGAAACACCTCATCGGGTTAGGGATGTACGGCCGGACTTTCAGTCTCAAATATCCAGCCCGTACCCTATCTGGGAGAGTGGTCGTTTGGAACGTCAGTATAATGTAAGCAGTTGGCACAAGTTCTCCGGATTTTTGCGTCTTGATTCGCTGCACTGCGGTGACATGTTGGTCTGAATCAAGAATCAAGAATCTCTTCCTCCTCAGCATTTAGCAGATCCCAGTGGCGAATTACACCTTTACTACTGTTAAGTTGACGGAGAGGTTCAACATTAACAGGGAAGTCGCCCAAAGATCTAAGCTTTAAAAGGTTGTTTGTCTGGCGATCTGTGCTGGTCTGGATAAGTAGACTCCCGTTTCGCAGCTTTTTTATTTCTGGTACATCTGAACCAGCGGCGTAGTCTAGCTGTTTCTTGATAAGAAACGGTGACAAGTCATTCAATGTAGCAGCTCCATGTTTCTTTGTTGTTGCAGAATCATCGTTACTATCGGTATTCTGTACTATGCTAATTACAAGATAACGTGGCACGTTACTTGTCTTTTTCACCAAATGAAGCGGGCTTAAAGGCCGCGCTCGGGCTTAAAGGCCGCGCTCGTTTTGCGGGTTTTCCCCTGTTTGTGTTGTTTTTTGTACCCATATACAAATAATATTTAGTGTGGAGGGTCCATAAATTGTCGCCTCGACATGCCCTCTATGCCGGGGAAGGTCTACCCCCAAAAATGGAGGCTACTCGAGGACCAAACCGAAATCCCCGAGGCCACGTTCGCGACTGCACCTACCCCTGCAGCCAACACTGTCCCATCGGCACATGCAACTCACACCTTGGGATAGGGTTTTTTTATCGAGGTTTTCTCCTCTAGCAGGACCCTTAGTTATAGGGAGGTCAAAGATATGGAGATGAATGACGTGATGGAATGGTGAAAACGTGAGAAATGATGTGAAGAATGAGTGAAATGATAAGATGGTAATGGCCTCCCTCCTAAGCCCCCTCGCCCCGTCAAGGCAGTCCTATATGGAGGGGGGGATTTTTATACCCTCTTCATCTTCGGAGACACTCGCTCTGGCACGCCTCTCTGGCCTTACTGCACTCGAAGGAATTATGGTACTCTTTCCTCTATATACAAAGTCAAGACCTACTAAAAGACATTCTTCTGGTAATTTCACTGCCCACAAGCCTTTCATTGGGATCTTGTTTCAATAATATATATATATAAGAGTTTTGTTTCCTAGTCTATCAAAATAAGGCTCACATCACGTTGGTAACATAGTAAAAGTCCATTAAATTAATCATTAGTATTCATTTTTAAGGTTTAGTCTTTATATCTCTTCAAAGTGCTTCTCTTTCTCTTCTTCTTCTTCTTCGGACGAATGATCCTTTGCTTGATATCTGTAGTCGGCCAATTTAACTTAGTCTCCAACGATCTAACCTTCCAGGTTGTTCGGCAAGAAACAGCAAGACTCTTGCTTATTATTTTCACTTTTCACAGTTCGTAACAGGCACTTCGGGTCTTCCGTTGTAAGCGTCAAATCTCTTGATTCAGTGTCCACACTAGATTTTTAATATCGAGCCTTACGTTCGCACTATCGAGCCACACGTTTTTAAAACAGTCCATTTCTCTCGGGTCTTGCACTTTCGAGCCCCAACAGTTTTCTCTTTCGGGCCCCAACAGTTTTCTCTTTCGGGCCCCACGTTGGGCGCCAATTAACTTGAAACGTCCTCTGTCGTCCTCACTGAGGCAGGCAGGCATAGATATCTCTCTCACAATTCCGTCGTTTCAAGATTACCCATAATGCTAACCTTTTCCTCCAGCGGTGTCATGTGATTGTTAATTGTTCTCAGGGTTCGGGTGTATGTTGCCAGTTGAAAGGGTAGCGCCAAAGGCTGGACCAGAGCGATACACAGGATAGACTTTAACATATAAAATTTTATTTAACATCAAAGTTCAGAAAGAAAAACTTAAACAAACACAGAGAGGTTATAAAAAGGATAAACTTAGTCCATTCATAATTTACCTAGATACATAGGAACCCCAACGTTTACATTTTAGAGACCTGTTACTAAAGTATCTCCTAAAATAATATTAAATTTCTACCACGCGGTAGGACGATGGTGGAGGGGGGAAGAAGTAAAGGTAAGCTGATTAGTCACTTCTCTCACCAGAGGGTGGAGTGTGTCCTTGGCTGTGCCAAGTTCACTTCTGTCGTCCTGAGACGGAGCGTAACATCTCTCATCCGAAGATGGAGCGGATTCTCTGACTCGTGGACAGAGTCCAACCTCATCTGTCGTCCGGAGACGGAGCTCAGCTTCTCTCATCCGAAGATGGAGCCCTTACTACTCTTGGTCTCACGCCTGATGTGGCGAAGTGAGTCTCCTTTGTAGTGCTTGGTCTCTCGCCCGAAAGCGGAGTCCTTCTATCCTTTAGGTGCTTGGTCTCTCGCCGTAGCGGAGCACACCTTGTCATCTGTGGTGCTTGGACTCTCGCGTTAGCGGAGCGCACCTTCTCTCCCCCAAGGGCGGAGTGGATCTCCCTTCTTGGTGTTTGGTCTCTCGCCGTAGCGGAGCACACCTTCTCTCGCCCGCAGGCAGAGTCTAACTCCCTTCTTGGTGTTTGGTCTCTCGCCGTAGCGGAGCGCACCTTCTCTCGCCCGCAGGCGGAGTCTAACTAACTTGCCAGCTAAGCTTTGGCCTTTATATAGGGTCTGCGACACTAGCGCAGACGGGTGGAGAAGTAATAAACTAATAAAAGTATATTCCTAAAATAAGTTCCCCAAAATATAGGTGGAACTCATCTTTAAAATTTAGATAAATCTCAAATTCTTATATTCTTAGAATGGTGCGACTCGTACAATTTGTGACGAGACGGGTTCGTTACAACCTCCATCAGGAACAAAATAAAAAGGTCACAAATGACTGTGTCACTTTTGCAGGATAACGCCCATTCACACAGGCTGCTCGAACCATGGCTACAACCCATAAACTTAAATGGAATCTTGTCTTCCATAGTCTGGATCATTCACCATCTGACTATCACCTCTTCATTCATTTCAATGAGCAATTGAGCGGCCAAACGTTGCAAGGATATTGCCAACCAGGGAGAATATTTTGAATATTTGCTGATTTTGTTTCAATAACGGAATTACAAGCATGGATCCATTTACGCATTATAATTCATAATTGCCCAAGACTTGTATACATTTGCGGCAGTTATCACAGTCAACATATTTGTCATTTTTTCTCAAATATCAATTTTTTGAAAGTAATATTTGAGATAAAATAAATTAGTTAATTATGGACACTTTAAGCAAACAGTTTAGTAAAAATCGAATTTTCTTCCTTTATTTGTGCTGAATGTCATTCAAAGAATATCACACCTTCTTGAGCAGTGGGTAAATGTAATTTTTCTGATGCAAGGTTCGGAAACACGCTTAAGTCCTCATAAAAGATAAAAATGTCGTCAGTAAATCCCAGTTATTTGACACATGTTTCCAAAATATTGACATGATATAAAATTACGTTCATAAGGTACACTTCAAGATGTAGAACTCCTTTAACTGCCCTCAAAACTAAACAATATTGAAATTTTGTTAGATACCAATAACAATTATTAATTATATTAATAACAATCCTAATTACTTACATGCTCTGTATTGTGGAACACAATATTTGTTTATTTTGAATAGTTTTTGAATCTTCAAAAACTAACTGCAGCAACTAATTAGTCAATGTCGAAAGCGTTCAAGACACATCATCTGAATAACCTGGAATGTGGATTTCATGTTCCATAGGGATGCAAGTTTCATGGTATCACACAGTACGAATGAACTTACAGCAAATTACGTTTGTAGTGTCCTCTCCGTTAGTGAAAGGTTCTGGAATTTAAGTTGAAGCTCTTGGGCAAAAGTTTCAGTGAAAGATCTCCTTGCTGCGTTTGAGCTGTCGAACAAGTTGCTAGCAACTAGCTGTCCTTTTAGTATCAATTCCTACCCTATAACTTTTTTACTCATCTTTCGTCATTTTTTATTTTCCTTTTCTCCCTTATTTTTCCCTTCCTCATTTTTTCTCTCTTAGCTTCTTTCTTCAGTTTATTTTGTTATCTATTTCTTCCCATTTCCCTGAAGTTAAAACCAATGGAACCCTGCCAATGACTGGTTTGAAGACCCATTATATGATTCCAAAAATTGGCATCCCTCAAAACACATGCAGGTTGGTGTTACGAACTCCACGTTTTAATACAGAGTTCCACTACGTATGTTGATAATTAGAATACATAGCTCTAGGTATCTTATATATTTAGGTAGCATATATATTTACTTCCTTTCAAGACAAAACGCCTGAAGCAACAGCATGTAAACCACTTCACAGTCTTGGAGACAGCAGCTAAACAAATGTTGGTTGTTGGTGGGAAACACTCGACATATTCTTAGTAACCGCTAGAGGTTCCACATAGCCTTCAACAGTGTTTCCAACTTTAGCCAAATTATTAATATCGCTTCATGAATAAAAGAGTGTAAATAAAAGGAGGAAGTGCCAAAATAGGACTTTCTACTCTACATTTTTATATAATGTGTAATTGGATTAAGATATAAATACTACTAGTCCTATTAGTAAACCATATATTTATAAACATTGAAAAAAAACAGCTCCTCATGATCAACTGTTGATGGGTTATGTCCGATTTCCTTTTAAAGCTCGGCTGGAACTTTCGTCGACACCAGGGAAGTAATTTCTAAAATTTCCTCTCCTGTCAAAAAACCGCTATGATGTACCAAAATCTGAAGAATTATTCTATTTAAATATTTTTTTGGTTGGTTTTAAGGGGCTTATTCTATCAATATATATTCAATTGAATAATGGTTTGGATTTTATTTCCTAGAATTATTTATATTCTATTTTATGTTTTCACGACATATGCTTAAGTTTCAGCCAAGGAAACATTTTTTTAGTAATCTGCTTAGAATGCCTTTTATAGCATTCAAGTGAATCTTCATGTGTTTTTTCCTTCGCTGTTGTCTTGATAATCGTAATAGTTTCGTGGCTACGTAAGCTTCAGTAGTACACACACGAACACACACGATCATCCGACCATAGAGAGGAGTGCGTGGTGAGGTGACTGGGCTGTCTACAAGGTTCGCCCATAAAGAAACGGAACTGTCAAAAAAAAAGAACCAAACCAAAAATAAAAAGATACCGTATTCTGGTAACACTGCAAAGAGCTATATCTAAACTTCCCGTCAGTGCATATTTGAACCTGTTACATGCAGTCGGTATCGGGGCAAGCGTGCATCAGATGCAGGTCGTGTGCAGGCGGTGTACAAAATACGCGCACCTAGATGGAACAACGTTAGAGCATAAAGTTTTGTTACAAATTGGGTAAATCGCTTACCGAAACGTTACAGATGATACGGGCAGTGTAGTGTGAGATGAAACCTGGTGTTTCTGATGGCATTTTTTGATTCCCAAAGACTAATCCACAAAGAATTTGTCCCTGTAAACCAAACAATCAATCAGTGGTATTACAAGGAAGTGCTTGGTCGACTGAGAAACATGACGAAGCGGGTTAGGAGGGACCTCTGTGATTCTAGCCAATGCTTTCTGTTACAGGATAATGCTCGGCTTCATACCACACTGTCTGTACAACAATACCTTGCTAACCATTCTCCGGGCTTATCGCCTGCTGATTTTTTACATTTTCCCAAGCTTAAGATAACTATGAAAGGGCGAAGATTTGACGACGTCGCGGACATTAAATTAAATGTTACGCGTATTCTGCAAACACTTACTGTCAATGACTGTCAACAGTGTTTCCAAGACCTGTACAAACGCTGGTCAAAGTTTATTGCCTCCTCTGGCGATTATTTTTAAGGTGATAAAGTCATTTGAAGGTAATTACTTGTTTTCTTTCCTAAAAAAAAAAAGTTCCGATTTTTTTATGGGCGAATCTTGTAGATCCAAATTACAACAACCATTGGGCCAATTGCATATTATAATACAGGATTATAACCGAAAGTTTGTGTAAAGGAAAGAAAACTACAACGAAAGTCCGCCTAATAAAATGTAGCACCGACCACCGTGATTGCACCCC
Source organism: Lepisma saccharinum (assembly GCF_977018435.1). NCBI lineage: Eukaryota > Metazoa > Arthropoda > Insecta > Zygentoma > Lepismatidae > Lepisma > Lepisma saccharinum. Next base: position 9,091,552 of record NC_139242.1, on the reverse strand, counting down.
CTCCCCGATAACGAGCAGACTGCTCAAGGGGTTATACCTAGGTATAATAAGGAAAACAAACTAAACAATCATTATTTTCCATAGGCGCAAAAGTGTTTGTGGCATTGCAATTCATTACAAAGGTTATGTATGCTATACTATCTGACAGCGATCAATCGTCCCTCTTTTTCCCGACCATGTGTTGTGTTTTGTATGTACACAGTGGCGACGATTGGGTTCCAAAACTGGGAACAAGGACAGTTTGTTTTCCCTTGGTAAATAAGGTTTAGCATAGTGGGGGGACAAAAGTACGAAAAAGTGCGGGTACTGCCCACCCCCTGTTGTTTCTACCCCTTTAGTTAAGATACATATCATTAAAGTTATAACTTTGTTTAATTCATCCATTGCAGAGTTCTGGGAAGCACACTTTAAGTGTAAATATCCAGGAGGTCCGAAGACGCCATACAACCAGAATTACACCCGGAAGTGCACCAAGAAAGAGAAGCTGGAGCGAGTCAACACACCTTTCGAAGCGCAGCTGCAGTTTGTCAGCGACTCTGTAATGGCTTTTGCACATGCTTTCAGGTAAGACTAATATTCTCTAGAGGATGCGTTTGTCCAGAGCACGTTATTGTAGATCTCAATACATCCCTGATGTTTTAGTTTGCAGATATGACGTTAATATATTATGATTGTTATATTTTCTGACTTGAATTAAACAAATCTCATAACTACAAGGCGATATTTATTGGGCAATATCCACTCTCCTGCGCTATTAACTACAAGTAGAGGGTGATTCAAAACTCCGTTAACACCACCTATAAAATTGAAAAGCTTTACGCTGGGTACAAATGGTCATGATAGAAACAAGTTAGGCCTAGGGGTAACCACATTGATGTGTTTCTAGCGGACACCCGCCACACTGAATAACTAACTAACTAACTCTCTAGCCTTCTTAAACCCGAAGGTTCATGGCTGCAGCAACACAGGCCTTCCATCTGTCCCTATCTTGAGCAAGTTCTATATACTCTTTTCCATCCCTACCGATTTCCCTTAGGTCCATCTCAACATTGTCCCTCCATCTTCGTCTTGGCCTTCCTACAGGTCTCTTACCATCAGGTTTGCCAACAAGAATCCTGTAAACTCCTCTTTCCTCTCCCATTCGTGCCACATGGCCTGCCCACCTAAGTCTTCTTGATTTAATTATTCTAATAATATCTGGACATGAATACAAATTATGTAGTTCTAAATTATGTAACCTTCTCCACTCACCTGTCTCCTCATCCCTTTTAGGTCCAAAGATTTTCCTAAGGATTTTATTTTCAAATACTCTCAATTTATGTTCCTCTTTCAATGTAAGGGACCAAGTTTCACACCCATATAATACTACAGGCAAAATTACTGTTTTGTATATTTTAACTTTTAGTTTCTTAGATATTAAACGAGAAGACAAAAGTTTATGAAGAGAGAAGTAACATGCATTTCCTGAATTAAGCCTACTTTTTATTTCCTCTTTAATATAATTTTCATTTGTTAATATTACTCCTAAGTATTTGAATTTGGAAACTGGTTCAAACAAGTTGTTATCAATAATTAGGTTTTGATTATTACCTAACACTTGGTTTCGGCCTGTAAGCATATATTTAGTTTTCTCTTTGTTAACTTCCAAACCTATCTCTTTAGCAGTTTTGAAAAATATTTTAGCATTATTCTTAATTGTATTCAGATCATCCCCCAGTAAGTCTACATCATCTGCATATGCTAACAACTGAGTCACACCATTTAATTTTAGTCCTTCTTTAGTTTCTTTTACCTTCCTTACAGCATATTCTAGGGCAAAATTAAAGAGCAATGGAGATAATGCATCTCCTTGTTTTAACCCATCATGAATTGTAAATTTGTCAGACATATTATTACCCACACGAATTTTACTTTCTGTTTCACTGGTGCATATTTTTATCATACTAACAAGCTTCTTAGGTATTCCAAACTCTACTAATATATTATATAATTTATCTCTTTTGACCGAATCATATGCTTTTTTGAAATCAATGAATAGCTGATGGACATTTTGATTATATTCCCACTTTTTTTCAAGTGTCTGTCTAATGTGAAAAATTTGATCTGTAGTTGATCTGTTACGTTTAAATCCACATTGATAATCACCTATAATTTCATTAGCATATGGGGTTAGTCTTGTTAAAATAATGTTAGACAATATTTTGTATGTTGTTGAGAGTAGAGAAATTCCACGGTAATTATTGCAGTTCATTTTATCACCTTTTTTAAACACAGGAACAATTATGGATTCTTTCCACTGTTGACGGATTTCTTCTTTATTCCATATTAAACAAATTAATTTATGAATTTGACATATTAATGAATTTCCACCATATTTAATTAACTCAGCTGGTATTAAATCAATGCCAGGTGCTTTGTTATTCTTTAGCCATTTAATAGCATCTTTAACTTCCGTCAAGTTAGGTTCTGGAACTAAAGGTTCTGCTGTGTGGACTTCATTTACTTCTGATTTATCTCCTACATGGACATTTAAAAGGTCATTAAAGTAGTTCTTCCATCTATTTAGAATATCGTTTGGGTCAGCTAGAAAATCACCGTCTTTATCTTTTATCAAGTTAACTTTAGGTTGCCACCCCTTTCTAAATTCATTTACACCTTTATATAAATCTCGGATATTTTTATTTTTGCTGTTTGTTTCAATTTCGTTAATTTTGCTTTTCAAGTAATCTCTTTTTTTACTTCTAAACGTGCGGTTAACTTCTCGCTTTATTCTATTATAATTGTTTAGATTTGTATCATCAGAGTTATTTAACCACCTAAGTCTAGCCTGATTTCTTATTTCTATTAGATTATGACATTCATTATCAAACCATGGCTTACTTTTTCTTGGTTTATGGTATCCTATACTTTCTTTAGCTGCTGATTCTATTGCATTACGTATGTGCTCCCAATTCTTATTTACGTCTGTTTCATTTATATTTTCATCATCATTTAAATCCTGCAAAACATCAAATCTATTTGACAGTTTAATTTGGTAATCTTTCTTAATTCTTTCATCAGCAAACTTTCCTGTATCAAATTTTATAACTTTTAGATTTTGTTGCTTATGATTTATCACTGAGAGTCTTTCTCTTAATTTAGCAATTACTAAATAATGGTCACTGGCACAGTCAGCACCTCTATGTGTACGAACGTCAATTATACTAGTATGCCTTCTCTTATCAATGAGAATATGATCTATCTGATTATGAGTTTTACCATCTGGAGAAGACCAGGTATATTTATGGATATCTTTATGTTTAAAAGTGGTACTTTTCACAATTAAATTCTTTGAAGTTGCAAAAGTAATCAATCTTATACCATTATCATTACTTAATTCATGAAGACTTTCTTTACCAATCGTGGGTTTAAATGTCTCTTCTTTGCCAATCTGTGCATTACAGTCACCTAACAGAATTTTCATATCATACTGAGAAAATTTATCAAAGACCTGTTCTAACTCTGTATAAAAATCATCTTTAGTATTATCATCTTTAGCTTCCGTTGGTGCATGTATGTTTATTAAAATAATTTTACACCACCTACCCTGTAAAACTGCATATGATATCCTATCATTAATAAATTCTACTGTTTTAAGAGCCGAGATAATTCTATTATTTATGAAAAAGCCTGTTCCAAAATTATGATTTTCAGTACCACCATAGAAAAAAGTATAATTTTTAGTTTTACAATTCCCTTCTCCTGGCCACCTAACTTCCTGGACAGCTAGTACATCTAATTTATACTTAACTATCTCATTAACTGTACACTGAAATGCCCCAGGCCGGTAAAGGCTCAGAACATTCCAGGTGCCTAATTTAATATCCTTATTCCTAATGAAGATCTTATCCTTAGTCCAGGGACCTCCCAAAGTAGTCCCCACCCGGAGATCCGAACGGGGGACTATTTTACCTCCGGAATATTTTACCTTGGGAACATCCATGGCCTTATATTTCTGTTTCTTGACATGTCTTTTTACAGTGCAGAGTTGTCAGCTCTACGCCTAACCCCCAATATGAATGGAGGAACTACTACACAAGACAAACACAAACATATTAGACAGCACAATTACTACACAAGACGAACACTAACACATCAGACAGCATAACTACTACACAAGACACACACAAACACATCACAACTATAACACAATATAAACACACACACACACCACAACTACTACGCAATATAAACAAACACACAAAAACAAACAAACACACAAACAAACAAACAAACAAACACACACACACACACATACACACACACACACACACACACACACACACACACAAAGAGAATAGCATGTTTAAAGTAAATGCCACACTGAATTCAAATCCAAATTTTTAAATGGAACGGGTGATGTGATATAATATCAAATCAAGCTAGAATTTGACGTCAAATGCAATGGTGAAGGTTTTTTCGACATATAAACAGTAAAAAGTTATTAATGAATGCTTGTACCCATTCCAACCTTTTCCAGGTGTCAGAATAAGAACTTTAAAATGCCTCTAACATGTCGGTATTCACATCATGATCATACTGACGTCTAGCGTGAGATATTCACAAGCCATTGCACATAATTTTAATCGGATAGATTCAGGAAGGGTATATCATTATGAATGGTTGTCTCGAGCAATTAATCTATTCGATTAAAAGTCCTTGACAGTGATGAGACTAATTTGTTGTTCATCCCATGCCGATGGTGTTCACTGTCCTGTTGAAAAAAAACTCTGGAAGAAGTACCTTATGCCATAAGCAAGGATGAAAAAACCTGTTCACTAGAAAAATCCAAGCAGCCGTCAGCATTTCAGGTTCCGTCGATGGAAAGTGGGACAGATAATCGTGTTTCACACACCACACCACACCACACCACACCACACCACACCACACCACACCACACCATTAAGTCACCAGCGCAAACCAATATGGGTTATCAGATGACAAGTGTCGCATATTCTGTGTATGGTGTTTAGAATTCTTACAATTTGAAATTATTTGCCAATGTTTTAGGTTTTCTGGATAGGTTGTTATTTGCAGTGAAGATTTGATTTTGATTTGATTTGATTTAGTTTATTTTATTTCGCGTTTTGTGCCTCTTGGCTAATTTGCGAAGATGGGGATGAGTGATGAAATGATGAAATTGATGAATGGACATTCACAAACAACCAAGCCCGACCGGGATTCGAACCCGGAACCCTTGGCGTCGCAGTTGCAGTGAAGAGATAACATGCACACTGTCTACTAAATTTTCGGACTGGCGCCGAAAGAACTATTTACGTGAAACAAATGACAATTTTATTGTTTAACCTTCCACGTACATTGATTGATTGATTAACTTTCTTTATTTTACTTCGCGTATTGTGGCACTTCTGGCTAATTTGCGAAGATGGAGGTGAGTGATAATATGATGAAATTGTAACAAATTTATTGACCTTTAGAATTTATACATTCATAACTTTATCATGCATTTCATTGGATCACATTTTCACTACATCTCATTACAAAGCTTTTCCTTCTGAATTTAATTGATATACAAGATACACTAGTTCATGGAATGAATCATGATACAATACTTAATTAGAACATGAAGAAGACAGTAGTGTTGACTTGTAGGTAAAATATTAGAAGGTGTACTTGAAAACGAAACATTACGGAGACAGGATGTTCTCTTCGGTTTGGAATGCAGACCTTACAAATTCCATTACTTGCCTCGTCCGTGGAAAGGTACCAGCCTGACAGACGGATATGAATCGACAGGTATTGGAATTTGTATAGCGAAGCAACCGAACCGATCTGAGAAGATCGGAAGGGAATTTCGGAACAGTATTGGATTTGGTTTTGGTGTGTGAACATCGAGGAAGAAAGCGCAGGTATGTACCTGGAGGACGGAGGCGTCTCTCCGAACATAGAATGGTCCGAGCCTTGTTACTGAACCTCTAGCTAGTACCTTTTCTTACTTACACCCCGGTAATAAAATAATAAAATAAGGGAAGGAGCGAACATGGTTGGAGGTACGGGCCTTTTTTTGTAACATTTAGTTGTATGTGCGAGTTCCTTATAGGAAATATGTGCTTCAAAACGCGGGTTAGGAATGCTAAGGGAAAATGAACACGAATTAGAGTTATCTTTAACGAGGATTCAACAGCTGTAGGAACAAACGGTTCCGATTTCACCGTCTCGTCCCGTCACCAGGGCAAGGTCGCGATACATACAGCAGTTTTCCACCAACACTGCACATTCCACGGACTGTGTTGCCATTATTCCTTCCACCGTTGTCAACAATACTGAAGTCATGGCATTGAACATACCAAATTTTATTCAACCTGAAAAGTTTTCAGGGGCAAAACCCTTAGAAGTTGATCAATTTTTCACAACTTTTGAAAATATGGCGGATGCATTAACTTGGACCCCTGCAAAAAGAAAAGATTTCTTGCCTTTATTCCTCACTGGAATCGCTTTAGATTTAATAACGGGAATAAAATCTCAACCAGATTATGCAAATAAGGAATATCAAACGCTCAAAACAGAAATTACCAACACTTTTAGGGACATTGGTCAACCTCTCCTGGTTGAAGATTTCTTAAAGGAACAAGTCCAACAAATTCAGGAAACCCCGCAAGCTTACATCTTGCGTAAGCATGCCTTGATTCAGAAATATCTTCCCCAAGCATCCGTGGATCATGTAATTTATTACATTGTGAGGGGACTACGTACCCAGTACCTTCAAGTAGCTTCCGACAAGAATTTTAATTCGGTGGATGAACTTCTACGGTTCATCAACAACTTGCAAAGAAAGCAAACCCTTTTGGAAGAGCAAGCGTACAGAGAAGCTAGGGAATTAGCGGCCCTTAAATGCACCCAAGGTCTAGTTGCATCAACAAATCAGATAAGATTGCAAAACATAGTAACCCAACCTCCCATAAAAGAACCTCAAACTAGCTCAAATAATCAACAGGAAATAAACAGTCAACTGCAAACAGAAAAAAACTTTGTAACACAAGATCAATTAAAAGATTTGGAAATTAAAATGAATGAACTCCAAATTAATCATTTTCAGAATAGTGCACAAACGTTCAGGAATAGATCACAGCCTACTAGAACTAATAATAGATTTCCTGCACGCCAAAGTAACGGTAGGTTTAGTTCACATTCCCAAAGAAGTAACAATTTTTATAGATCAAATAATTCAAACAATGGTTACCAACGTGGGAACAGGGGACGTTCAAATTACCATAGAGGAGGTTATAGGCCATTCCAGAGACAACACCCTCAACAAGCTCAGAGATGGCAACCCTGCCAAAACTGTTGCCCTCAACGTGAACAACATACAGCCCAGCAATATAATCAACAAGTATATTACAATCAGACAGGTTCATCGGAACAACAATCACCTAATGCCTCTTTAAACTATTGAAACCCTATGAACGTGGGAACGGTCGTCAGGGGAAAAGTTCACATAGAGTTCCCATAATTAAACAGAATAATCTTAGTTTTCTAGAAGCAACTGTAAATAGGAAACCTTGTAAAGTACTTGTAGACATAGGTGCAAATTGTAGTATAATAAATGACAACTTGGTTCCAACAAATGCAAAAAGAATAAACATAAATTCAACCATTTCAGGAATAAGTGGAAATTCCATAACTGTCAGACAAATTGCCTTCATACGATTCCGAATCGGTGGGAAATTTTACTGTCACCCGTTCAGAATAGCTAATACAAAATTCCAGTATGCAATTTTGGGCACAGATTTTTTAAATCTACATAAAGCAAACATATCGTTAGGAGATAATACGATCTTATTGCAGAGATTAGGGTATTCACCAAAATGGCAATTTTCCAGTGACGAAAACAACGTACACACCATTCCTGATCAAATATTTCAAATGTTAGATTTAAATCAAAGTTCAACATTTGTAACAAAACATAAAATAACATTACAACCGAAATCCTCAACTTATGTAAAACTACGGCTAGAAAACATCCAGATTGGGACTAAATATAACACATTTGAACCGAATAAAGAATTGTTGGACTCATTAGATATTTTAGCACCTTATGCATTAGTTAATGAAGAAGAACCCCACATTTTGCTAACAAACACAAAAAATCATCCGTTAGTAATACAGAAAAACACTCCAATTGGTTCAGCAGGAAGTAACCAAATAATTTCTGAAATTTATGACACTAACGTCAATGCGAATGCAAATAGTGGTCATAAAGTACATCATTCATTCGAGCAAGGTGACGAAAATTTAGAACAGGAAACCTTAAAACGACTCACTAAACATAGGAAATTTTATGAACATATTGACTGAGTATAAAATAATACTTTTTGAGACATATATACATATCTAAAGGATGGAACCTCCCGAAGTACCCCGCGTACTTTTGAGGGTATGCTCTTAATGTCCTGGTACCTTTAAATAAACCAGTAAGCCAGTTTCCTGAATTTAAACAGTTCCCCTTCTTTTTATCCTCCTCCTTTTCGTCTATAATTTCATACATAAAATACAAATACAAGTACAAAAAAGAAAAGAAAATACATGGAGATTCTATACATAGCTACATTTAATAATTTTTAGTTTGTATTATTTTCATAGACCTTTCTGGTGACCGGAACAAGCCTTAATATTTCTTGTAAATTTACTGTGCATTTGTATGATTGGTAATTAATTAAACTTGTTAATAGAAGTTATGAATTAATTTGTGTTAGTTTATTGGTTAGTTTTAGTTATCGTATAGATATTAGGGAATGCTATGTACAGGAGGAAAAACCATTCTGGTATCCAGAACTGTTTTAAGCTTGAGGGGAGAGTATGAAGGGGTGAAAGTTTAGATTGGGGTGAATGATGGCTTGGATTATTAGTCTGCACGGACGCAAGTTCCCTGTCTGGTTTCCAGATCATTGAGGTGTGTGGCGAGAATTTGCTATTTGGAAGGAAGTTAAGTGCACTGAAATACTGGGCTAGTTCATTAATTTAGTGGATATCGATTCCTAATATACACTTACTGTAAGAGGTTTTGTAGTTTCTTATTTATCTCGCCGATGTTGCAGTTATGTGTAGAGCACAAACGCCCGATAAGGTACCGGCGTCAGCACTCCGTGTCAACTTGGTTATTCGACATGAAGCTGACTGTGCATTCCACGCTAGCTACAGTGGCCGTGCGAGGTTCAATGTCCGTGTAGACAGGCTGCTATGAGATCTCAGAATGAAATAACAGCCGCATAATTTAACGTGAATCAGTAATACAGGGTACTAAGTTTTGATACCATGCTAATTATACGGAAACTGTAATGGTTAGATATATAATAGATATATAAATATTACATAAAATACGCAAATAATTATATGTAGACTTGATGATGATGATGATAATAATAATAATAATAATAAAGGGAAAAAGATAAACAACCTTCTATATTAGATTATAATAATTAATAATAAGTATATAAATGTATGTTAACTTACATTGTTAAAAATTTAATTTAAATTTAATTTGTTTGTGTTTTCGAAATTTCCTTTATATCCAGCAGATTCCAAGTTTAGCAATTTTCAAGTTAAAATTTCTAAGAGTTTATGGTCCCTCATCTTGGATTTATTATTAAAGAAACTTTAGTCACGATTTAGTGTGGGGTTCTGATATTACTCTTTTACAGGGTTTTTTTCGTTATTATGCTATTATATTATTTTATCCCTAGAGACGGTTTTTAGGTTATTCTTCATCTTCGACGACTTCTCTCCGGGCAACCTTCATGACTCTCCCCAGGCTGATTGGGTGGACCTAACCCTCTCCTGGCGGTGGCTCCTCGTCTCCCAGTGGACACTCTGACGTTTCTCCTTCGGGATGAATCTTCCGGTGCGGACTCTTCTTCTTTCTCTGGTATCTGCTCCCGACGCGATTGTGACGGTCTCCGGGGAGGGGGTGTGGGGACTTGGTTCCGTATCCTGCTGCTTCTGCGGGGCTCCTGTTGAGGAGGGGGGGCTGGTGGGCACCACGTTTCCGGTTCCGTCAGGTACCTCCGCAACACGATATTAGACACTAAGTCTGCGAGGTCGCATAACTTCTTTACATGTTCGCTCCTTATCAGTTCGAAGATGTTGTTATTCGGCAGGTCTCTTCTGGCCGATAGTATCTGTTCATCGGAGGCGGGGCTTGTCTCTTTCCATCCGGCAGTCTCGGCATACGTCGGTTCCCCTTTTTCCTATTTTTGTGAGGTAACTCCCGTATGGTCCGTGCCCTGTCAGAAGATGTATCAGCACTCTGGATGGCGTGCAGGGGAGGAAGTTATGCAGTCTTCTACCCTTCTCGCAATCGTCCCATTCTCACTGCCAGTCTCGATGAATCTTCATCTTGATCTCCTGAACGGTGGGAAGGAATTCTGCCATTTGTTCGGTTATCTCCCTCTCGTTCCCATGTTTGAAGTGATAAGTCATTGCCCTCAGATTAATTTGATAATCAATTGGCAAAGTTCTCATTATGACAAACAGCGCTTCCGACGAAGTAGTTTTAAAAGTCCCAGTAACTCTGAGAATTACTTTCCTGTAAGAAGATCTTAGCTTACGAACGTACGTTATTTTGTGCAATGACGATGAGGCCCATGCCGATGCCCCGTTAGTGATGATTGAAAAGTAGATGGACACTAGATAAGTTTTAATAACTGACGGAGGAAGTCTGTAGCTGTTGGATGCAATGGTAGCTATTTTGTTCATGAGAGCTTCCCCTTTGGAGGTTATATTCTCAATGTGGCTTTTGAAAAGTAAGCCCTCTTCCAGCGTCACTCCCAAGTACTTAATCTCCGTTACCCTTTTTATTGATTTGCCTTTCATTCTTATTAATGGATTTTGATGTTGGCTAAATTTTCCTTTCAAAAATATGTATTTGGTCTTTGTATCCGATAATTTTAATTTAGCTTTATCACACCATTGTGTCAATTTTTGTAACGCGGTGTTAGTATTTTTCTCAATTTGAGCTCTTGAATTTCCTGTGGTGATAATTATCAGATCATCGGCGTAGGCTATGCTCTTAACTACCTCCCGTGCTTCTTGCAAAGGTCTTGATGCAAGGTTCTAAATTTACGTTAAATAGATGGGGTCCCAAAACGGAACCCTGTGGGCAACACTTTGTCATAGTTTATGGAATATGTAGGGTGACTTTTCTATCCCTGAAATAGTCCTCCAGAATTCTATACAGGGTGCCCGGGCATTTCATTTCTCTGAGAGTACAGAGTAAGTAAGGCCACCACAGGATATCAAACGCCCCAGTTATGTCCGCCAGTGTTGCCACCACGTATTTCTTTTCGTTCGAAGCGACTGTGGTTAATAAAGTATTTACTGCATCCTCCGTGCATCTCTCTTTTGTGAAGCCGTATTGGAGTCCTGTAATTGGTTTCAAAGCAAGGAATTTCAATAATCTTTTTGTTATCATTTTTTCAAAAACCTTTCCCAGAACATTTATGAGACAGATTGGGCGGTACGATTTCGACTGCGTTTCGTCACGATCATCATCCTTTTGTATTATAATGACGTTAGCCTCCTTCCAGGGCGTGGGAAATTATTGGACTTCCAAGCATCTGTTAAAAAAGAACGTTAGGTTTGGAATGAGCTTCTGCAACGCCATCTGGATTATTTCTGCTGGAATATTATCCGGACCCGGCGATTTTTTTCTTTTCAAGGTCATTATCTGGAGAGCTACTTCTTCCTCCGCGAAAGGCAGAATTGGATCATTTTTGTAAGTCTCCTGGAGTTTCAATCTTGTATTTGTGTGGTAGTCGTTCTCATCCTCCATCGCATCGTCCGGCAGGAGTCCATGCAGTAATTGTTCTGACGTCTCTCGCAAATCTATGGTGTGTGTCCCATCTTCCTTCTCAAGTGTTGAGAAAGCTTTTCCTAATTTAATTTTCACAGACGCGATTTTATAGGGCAGTCCCCATTTATCAATTGTTAATTTGTTTGTATCGAAATTCTTCCAGTGTTTACATTTGTAGGATCTCAGTTCATTTTCATTTTTTTTTTTGGCCGCCCTTTATAATTCCAAGTTTTTAATTCTCATTTCATTAATGTTTGTTTTTTGATAAATTTTCCGTGTTTTTCTCATGAATGCTCTGAGCTTAGTTAGCTTGTTGTTCCACGGCTTGTTTTTATGTTTCATCTGTTTTTTAAGGCGTTGCAATTTCTATTGCGTTTTGTATCGTTTCTGTCACCGCTCTTGCCCATTCGTTTATCGTTTTCGTGGAGTCCGCCTGTTGGGGAGGTGTGTTGATTCAATTAAAAGTTGTTGATTTGTTCTTCCCCAGTCATATCTTATTTCTGGTGATCTTTGTTCCTCCGTTGAATTTTTGGATATTTTAATAGTAATCACATTGTGATCGCTAGTAGTTTTCATGTCATTCACTTCCATTCTTTTACTTTTCCCAGTAATCTATTGTTTAACAAAGTTTCGTCTATGTTACTGGATGCCCCCCGCCCTACCTCTATTATAAGTTGGAGGGTTGTCTGGTAGATTCTCCACAAACAGATTATTTCCTGCCACGAATTCCTCCACCAGCTCCTCGTTGGGATTCGTCTCACGCCCGTGCCACCACGGGGAGGAGGAATTCACATCCATTGTTATTAGGAGACTTTTGTTGTTATAGACGTTGCACACGTCGCCCATTTTTTCCAGAAACTGTTCGAAATTATGGCTATATTGGCAATAGCAGTTTATAATTATGAATGATAAATTTTCCAAGGATAATTCTACCCAGTTAATGTGACTGGTAGAAAATTGAGCGATTTTAATTGGTACAATCTCTCTGTTTAGAATAACTATTGCAGATTTGGCATATTGATTATGCATTATAATTCTCGGCCGTATCGGTACAGATGGAATCTTGTTTCTAAAAATATATTGTTCCTGTTTTATCCAATTTTTTGTTTTTAGCGAAGTCAAAAATTTCCGCGGTTTCCAGTTTTGCCCCCTTTAGGTTTGCCTGTGCAACGCTTACGTACCTTTCCATTAAGGGTGTCTCGTTATCTGAAAGCACTGCGGCCATTCTTTTCTTGGCAGAAACACCACCCTCCCGTGAGCCCTCGCGAAGTCTGAGTAAATTTCGTTTATATATAGGGGGACGCCTCGGCGAGGAAAAACTGTTTCTAGCAATGATGATAATTCCTCTGTGTCAGTAGGAATATTGTTAGACTTTAGAGTTATCATGTCGACCGCCTCCGGGTACGGGAAGGTGATAGATTTTCCCTTTTCGTGTTTATTTCTAATTAAAATCCTCAAAGCCGTGACCAAATTTTCTTTTTCCTCGAGCCTGCTTAGTCTCAGCGCTTGTTCAAAGTTGTTGTAGATTTCTTCTGGATTTATTTTACATTTCTCTTCTACGACCAGACCCGAAGGCGGTTCAACACTCGCCGGAGAGAATGGCGGATGAAGAGTCTGCGGTTTACTGAAATTACTATACTTGATCTCCGGATGAAAGGCACGGGCGTTCGGATTTAATTTCGTCGTTTTCTTCTCTGACATGTAAGTGTAAGTGGGGCCTGTGTCGCTCACTCCTGGATGTTGATCTCTCTCTGTGCTTGTTACTATTATTTCCTCTTGTATCCCACTTTCAATTTCGTTTTCAATTTCGTTATTGAGCGGGAAGGGTGGTTCGGAAACTACTGGGTGTCTAAGGACTCTTTCATTAGGAGGCGATTCTGGGAAGGTTACAAAGGGGTTGTGCAGAGTTATGCCATCAGGTAAATAGGTAAAAACGCTTAGGGGAAGGTTGGGTATTTTTGAGCTAAGTAGAGGCTGTGATGGTTGTACTGGTGTTTTAATGTGGTTCGAATGTAGATATATTTTTTTCTTTAATATGAAGTTTATGTTTCTTTCATTTCCCTGTGTCGTGAAGGCAGAAGATTCTATATGTTCGAAAAACGTTTCTGGTAGTTTTATATTTTGATAATTGTCGATTTTATTCTTCTCAATTTTTGGCTAGCAGTAGCTTAATTTCCATTATTTTCCTTTCCTTGTAAGCTGCCGCTCTAGCCGCGTCGCGCCGAAGACGACTAGGAGTTTTCCTATTTTTGTTTTTCTTTGTCGTTCTAAAATCCACAGTCGATTTACAATCCATAATCTGTCCTTTCTATTAACCTTTGTAACTGTAACTTGTAAGTGGGGCAGTCCTTGCCATTACATTCTCTTTTTTATTTTCATGCAAGGAATGCATATCTTTGGACCATCTTTTTTAGGACATTGCTCCTCCTTAGAATGGCTTTCCAGGCCACACTGGGCGCAGATTTCCTTTCCTTTTACAAAACCGGCTCAAATGTCCATAGTCGCAACATTTATTACACTTTGGGACGACAATGTAATCTTTAATGGATAAGCACAGGAATGCGACGAAGATTTTTTCATTTTTCAAAAGGATTTTTCTTAAATCTGGAGCCACCTCGAAAACACAGTGGCAGGTTTCGTGGACCAGTCTTGAACTTCAAGTGAAACTTTTTAATGAACTCCCCCCAGGACATCTTGTCGTCTAAGTTTAATAAATATATCTCCTCGTACAGATCAGTTTCTTCCTTTTGTGCAGGGACTTCGTACAGTATTAATAATGGGTTTATTTTTTTGGGGACCTCTGCCCTGATTTTATGTTTGGCTAGTTCCCCATGGTTAATTATTTTGTCCGCATCCTCTTTTGTATCTGTCTCCACAATCAGCATTTTGTTTGTTTGTCTCTTTTGTTTAATCCTTATCCCGTCTCTGATGGGATTTATCACTTTTGTGAATGTTTCTTGAACCTTTTTTGCATATTTATTTCTGTTCTCATCTGAAATGAAGACAGTGTATTTCAAATTTTGAAAAGTTTTTTTTTAAATTTGAGCTGCCCTTCCTGTTTGCACGATAGCTGGTGACGCCGCTGTTTGTGTGTAGGAGGGTTTAGCGTTGCCTTCTGTCTTTGCTGCACTTTGAAGTAAGTCACAGGCGGTTTTTAACGATTTGTTTTCGGCCACCGTCTCTTGATGAACCTGGCCCATTTTGGCTACTATTTTGAGGATTGTTGATTTATTTTCAGGAGGGATGATTCTATATTTTGCTATAATGGTATTCAATTCGAGGGACAGCTTTCTAAACAAGCCCAGCTGGGTATCAGCTGTATCTGGGATATTATCCATTGCAACATTCATTGTATCTTGACCAGCAGGAGCACCAACACTTGGGGAAGGGGGGGGGGTCTGGGAACCGTCACTCCTCACTAACTTTTTCTCTTCCTGGGATCCTCTAGAGTTTCTGGGGATCGTTTCCTTTTATCGTTCATCGCATTACACACGAGTAAGTTCAAACCGGATCGATCCGAAACCAAGCCTCCTATTAAAAACGAGGTAGTGTCATTCTGTTGTGTATTTTTACTTTGGTATGTTTGATGCTTCGAGCCCCCTTCTTGGGAATTTGCAGTTTTCTCACTTTAGTGAAATTCAGAATTTATCGTCCTGGTTCAAATAACAGTATCGCATAATAGCACGCGGCTGTTTTGCTGACTGTTCAAAGTGCTTCGCGTTAGCTTCCTCGAACGTGAGAAGATATGGAGGGCAGTTTACATAAGTAAAGATTGTGTAAAAACACAGCACTTACCAGAATTATCTGGGAGAGTATCCCTCCACCCTTCACCAACACACTAACACTCACATACACTCATTCCCAGTACACTAAAACGCATAAGTACCTGTTATCTCGGAACGAAAAGGCGCAGAAACGCGGAGGTCGCTTTCTTTCGCGTCACTCTCAGTAGTCCCGATATGATGAAATTGATGAATGGACAAATATCCATGCCTAGGCCAAGATTCGATTCCGGGACCCCTGGCGTGATGTGCTAACCACTCCGCCACGGGGCCGGCCCTTCCACATACAAATCTTGTAACTGTACACGCTGTTTTGCATAGTCATACAACTTCTGTGTTCCTCTGTACGTTTCGTCATTTGTAATGACGTTTCAGCACTCGCTATGGTTTTCTGGATGTCGGAATCGAGAAAAATTCATAGATGCCCCTTCAAATCGGATTTCAGTTTTGGGAACAAGAATTAATGAGCAGGTGCTAAATCTGGCAAATGCGGAGGGTGATCGAGCACACTTTGTTTGCCCGAAAACGACTTGACAATTGTCACGTTATGGAACGTGGTGTTTGCCATGCAAAAGGAACTAATCAGAATCAAACATGTCCACTGTAACACTCTGACATTCTTTACATTTCACTTCGTAGATAATCCCTTCCTCTTAAAACTTACAGGAAGTTAGGGAGAAGCATCTTAAGAATAGCGAAGAATGCAAACAAGAAAAAGGAAAACAGAGAAGAGGAAGAGGAAGGGATTATCTACGAATTGAAATGTAAAGAATGCCAGAGTGTGTACATAGGAAAAACGAAAAATAGGTTTTTAGTTTATGTTTGATAATGAAATTAATTACTGCCTTGGTCAGCATATTGAGGGGTAATGATATAAACCATGATAAGCAGATGATCCGAGCATCAATACAATTCCATTAAAAAGAAGAACGAAAATACAGATGGATAATTTGCCTATTGTTATCGTAGCCGCTGAGTGTAGAAAGTACAGTGTACGTGACTGACATCTTGCATGCATCACCTTGTTTCCAAGACAAGGCTCAAAAATTATTTTCAGCTGTTTTAATTTAATTGCATTTAATGCTGGCATTAGAATCAAATTAATATTTTTTACATGAAGATTAAATTTTCATTTGTGAATTTTTCAATTGTTTCTCACTGGTTTAGTGATGGTTCTGCTTGTACCCTCAAGATTAAAAGAACATACAGAATGAAGCGAAATTAAGTTTGAAATATTTCAGCGTTGATGACAAAACTGTGTGCGTCAGCATATAAATGTGAACAAGTGTTAGCTACGAAACTTAAAGGAACTAACATATAGTTTCTTTGTGCAGTCATATTGCCTAAGGAAACTGATTTGATGTCCATTTTAACCTCACAAGAAACCAGCTTTTGCCAGTTTATTCCAAATATATGTATTTAATCCATTGATGTTCTTTGGTTGTTCTAGTTTCTTCGTTTTTTTTGTTATTGTAGTTATCATTAGTTCTATTACAACTATAAAACGAAAATGAAAGTTACAAATTCCCTTTGCACTATGCACTATGCTATGAGGCATATGTAGGGGGATGTTGGGGTAGACCATTTTGGAGATGATGTGCTCAGCACCACACTCGTTCCGTCTATACTACACAGTTTTGCTCCAACATAACTATGTATTTGATATTGGGTGAGCCCCAGAGCGCTTTACTAGGGGACAAGGACGGAAAAATTGCGACCTTAGATCACCCCTAAGGAATCGAACCCCGGTTTCCCCATGGTAGTCAGACACCTTAACGACTAGACCACCGTTGCTCCAAAATTAAAAGGCAAATGGCTTTTTTTTGGGTATCTGGACCTCCTTCGTCTCAATTTAACCCCAAGGATGAAATAAATACCTGAGTGAAGACAATGAACTTTCCAGGTTTTTTCCAAGATTCGAACCTAGGACCTCTAGCTTCGTAGAGCAGTGCATTTTCAATTCCTGAACATTAACATTTAAGATAGTTGAGTGTAATACGTATTTTCCATATCAGAGCCCAAGAATTTCTTCAATCCAACAGTGTTAATCTGGAATTTTTCCTTAAAAAAAACGAGAGGAGAAAAAACATTCCACAGTTTTTAAAATTTGATCAATGTATTATTTCCAATATCTATTTCTTTTCATTGAAATTAAGTACTTTCCTAGCTTTTCCACATAAAACGACGAGAGGTTTCTATAATTTCTTTTAAAACAAATAACACTTTTTCATTTGACTTTGCAAATTTACACTTTTCCTCCGTTTTTTGTAGGCTTGCATTATTATTACAAGCTACAGGAGAAAGTATTTGATTTTAATATATGTTCGAGTTACATATCCCCCCAGATATCGCTGATGGTCAAACGAGTAAAGCCGTAAAATATTATTTCACAATACAGTTATTTTTGTTAATCAGTGAATAAATATAACAACGTTTGTGCCTGATTGCCACGGCTCCTAATATTTATTAGGAACATTTGCTGGCTTTCAAAGTACCAACCATTCCACCTTTTCCTTTCTGGAATCTTTTTTCCAGATTCTTGTTGTAAAATATTACACCCTACTTACCCACTCCATTCTAAGCCCTTAATCTGTTATCGTTTTAACCACGTTTGCTGATGCCATTTTTTACACATCCCCATAAATAGGAATTGTAAGTGTTGGTTTATGTGTTGAATGTTTATTTATACCATATACGAGGCGCGTCAGGAAAGTAAAGATACAACTGATATATATCTTAGGGAAAGTATGTCAGAAAGTATATCTGTTCTATCTCCGGCGAAAGCACAGCACCACTTCGTCACATTTTGACGATTCATAATGTTACCATAAACTGCTGAAATTTTCTGGACATTCGCCTTTTGACTGGAGAAACCACATCACAACCCGCACTTTTAATTTGGTGGGATTTTTATCATCGCAGCCATTTCCAGCACGTGTGACACACAAGGCTCAGCGCAGCACTGAGAATGAAGGCTACTCAAACAGTAAACATCAAGGTTACTGTCAGTGTTGTCAACTCATGCTTCACATACTTTCCCTAAGATAAGTTGTATCTTTACTTTCCTGACACGCCTGGTATGTACGTACAATACCCATATGCATATGTATACATGCCTAAAACACAGATACATGTGGGTATAAGTCTTATTTTTGCGCATGAAATAATAAATTATTTAAAAATACTTTTCCGAATCGATCAGTGAATAATGTTAATTATTTTGTTGATAATTGAAGCAGTTATTCATTATTTTTTAGAGCCATGCACCTGAACGTCTGTGGAGGAGACCCAGGAATTTGTTCCAAAATGACCCCAATTGACGGCCAGGAGCTTCTGATATATCTGCGAAACGTTACGTTCGATGGTACATAGATATATTTCATACTCTTTCCTAGGAATGTTGTTGAATTGACGTTGCTATATTTATTTTACAGTAATTGACAAAAAGTTAAACATCCAGAAGGAAATGTCCAATTTGAACGTCAAATCGTACACTTGTGTACGTATCTTACATATGTATGTAAATGATTAGTTTCCAGTGGTGCAGGAACGGGGGGGTACAGGGGTACATTGTAACCCCCTCAATTTTTGAAGGGAGGTACTGTACACCCTAAATCGAACATTCTAGTTGTAACCCTTGTACCCCTCTTAGATACAAGATGCTACTGTTAAAATAACATAGTATTTTCTAATCGCTCAATACAAAAAGTGTAAATTGTAAGGATTATTTTCCTTACCACAGGAATTCATACCGTTGTAAACATATTCTACATGTACTACGTACATTGTACTTGCTACTAGTTAGTTCATTGATCTGTGTGTCTGGAAATCTTTCTAAGGAGATATAAATTATTTAAAATGTGTGTGGAACGATTGAATGAGCCAAAGTTTACTTTCAGAAAATCAGGCTGCAGAGGAATGCCTCTTCGTGTAAGGGGGGGGGGGGGGGTCATGTTTTGTAAGCAAGTGATCGCCTCGATTCGAAGATATAAATCTGCATCAGAAGAGTATATGACTCAACTCCTTTCATTTTAAATTTTTCAAATGAAATTTTCCGAATCGAAATACTTCCACAATTCCTGCCCCGTCTTGTTTTCGAGACACGACACGATATAACAAATTTTTGGGGGACCATACAATGTATTTCACCGATTATTTTTATAACTTTGTCAGAGGGTGTTCGGAAAGCTTTACTTATACCTATATATTAAGGTATATTTTGAAAATAGAGATGGTAAGAGACAAGAAAAGTCTCAAATTTGGAGACGAGACTGAAATAAATCTCTGCAAAACCAAAACGAGACATCACTTAATGTCTGAGACGATCTCGTTCGATACTTTGATATCACATTTGAAGAATTTATTTAAAATAAATTTAAATTACTGTGTCTTATACCAAGCGTATATCTTGTTCATATTTCAAATAAGTCGTTAATTTTGTTCATTGTAATTGAAAAGTTAATCCATTAGTGACAATTGCAAGCCTGTGCTGCCCAGTTTCATCAATTCAGGATAAAATGGTTCGCAGCGTCGAACAAAATGTAAAGCAGAAAAATGTTATTAAGAAAAGTTTTTGCTTTAATGACCCTATACGTTGCGAAATTTTGAGTTGTGACACATTTGTCTCATCTCGATACCATTCCTAGTTGAAATGGATCAGCGATATTTCCTAGACATTAAAACAGGTTGCGATTTGTGATTTTATCAGAAGAAGGAGGATTTTACCTATGAATTAGATATGCTTAGAATTGGATATAAATTGCTTAAAATCTAATTTTGATCGAATGCAACAAAAGCACAACACCATTTCAAGTTAAATTCTAAAGTCAAACTGTAAGAAAATTACATTATTCAGTTGAATACACGAAATTAATGAGACGCTGCAGGTTCGATGATTTGCCAATTGGCTTGTCAAGGACACTGTAATGCTTATGACTTGATCGATTTTGTTGCAAGTTTTTCCGTATTTAAACAATGCACTGGGTGTCCATTGAAAGAAAAATGAGGTTTGAAACTTCTAAATGATTTCTCTAATCAGTTAAGGTAAAGTTCATGGCACTGAACCCGTTTTCCCACTCATCTGTAGATATTGATACAATTTGGATTGGATTCACAAGGTCTTTGAGTGAGGTGAGAATGTGTATTGAATTTTCTCTGTAGATCCGAAAATCTTCGACTGGTGACGCGTACATGCTTTCGCTTACATTAAAGTTCACTGTTTTATATAAACGAGGAATTAACATGTCACCATAAAACACACGTATTTATCTGCATTTAATACGACTACACCTGAAAAGAAATCTAACTCTTCAAACCGGCTCTTCATATTGTCCATCAACGATTGAAGAAAAAATATTTCGAGCGTACACTGAGAGAAAAGTCTGGTTGGCTGCAACAAATCCTAGTTACAGCAACCAAATCCCTTGTTTGTTATACACGAGCAAGACGTTGAGGTTCCCTGTACAAAATTATTTGATTCACTTAATTTTGATCATCCAACTAAATCTCTTGTATGGAGTATCGAATTGAGTGTAGTTCTCTGAACAAGATAATTGGTACCATCAAACAAATCAATTTGTTGGCAGTAAAGGATCTTTTGTTGGAATTATTATTATTAAACACATTAAAAAGCATGGCATCCTGTGGGACAGGCGGAAATTTAACACCCACCAAGAATTTTGTCCTACAAAAATCCGGTTGATAAAGGAATTAGTTTGCTACTTTATAAATACCTAACATATATGTATATAAAATACAGAATATATACACACATATTTAATATTGTATATTTTGTTATATATAATATGCATAATATACAGTGCTAATGTCTGTGTCTACATTCATTTTATATTACACACACTATACACTGTATATATATATATTATAAAGTAGCAAAGTAATTCCTTTACCATCTGAATCTTTGAAGGATTGTAGGACAGAATTGTTGACGAGGGAAAATCCTCCCCTGTCTTCCAGGATTTCACACACTACTTTCTAATATATACTGTGACATATATATATAAATATAATATACATATCGTAATAATTTTCACATTCATGTAAATGGAGTTCTTCCTCTTCCCTCACCAGTCTTCAATGATTTCGCATCCTGGAGTTTCCTGTTAATTGCAGTACAAAGGGGACATGGAAGTAGTAGACCAATATATTTTTTTTCAATTTTACAAAGTGGAAATATGATAAGAGCCATGCTATAGCCTCCTTTCTCCTCCAGACCACCACTCATTTTTGGCTGGATGAGTGGCAGAGCTACTTGTTGTACTAGGACAGATTGAAAATTCCCTCCCGAGATTACATATTCTAATAATGAAATACCAGGTGTCCTGTATGTTAGTCGGACGTCCAATTGACTGGACCACCTTTTCCGTTACCATGATGTAGAAAATCTACACATAATGCCATGCACTTAGCTCAAAAAGTGAAACTTTTTTTGAGGCACTGTCTCGCGTATGTTGCAGACACACATTGCAATCTCTATATACATTTTTGCATTGCCTTTTTAGAAGTATATTTCACCATAGAGACAACTATGTGATGTATTCCATTTCTTCACATTGATATTATAAATAATAATAATAATATCTTGAAGTATTATTAAACCCTTCAATAGAGGAGGGGAATTAGCTCTACTGTTGATAGCTATAGTATATTAAACTAAATCTTAACTAGGAAAATATATTTAATTACTTACCATAGTCCTCTTATGCAAAGATAAAATGCAGGTTAACCTTTTGTCGCACAGACAGAATGCTGATAGTTATCATGTGGTTCAGAAGTTATTAAATGACAGGAAGGTGGTGGTTTGGTTTGGTCACTTGTACCTGAACTTACACTTGCTGATATTCCATGTTTTATTTTATATATTATTGTAATATTCAGTTTATATACCACAATCAAGAATGTATGGGTTTGGAGCAGCAGCATTGAATATCAAAGCCAACTGTTTCTGTTCCTGAACCAGGTCCAACACTTTGATTGATTGATTGAATTGTTGTTTTTAGTCCACGCTATGCACAGAAAGGCTAACCGGGACTGGACCTACAGTTTAAAGTGGGATCCAAACCAGCATGTGCCTCCACCGGGTATCCAACCCAGAACCCCTTGATTACAAAGCGAAGACACTACCACTGTGCCATCGGGGAGGCCTAAGACTTCGAAACACAAGGATAAAGAACACCACCAATGTTGGAAATGCTATGAATTTACATACTATATACTACTATACTATATATGACACATGTATATACTACAATAGCTCTAACCTGTGTGCACATGTTTGTAATGCGGGATGTTGATTGTGTAAGGCGAGACTGTATTTTTAACATGCAACGTAATATTCAATAAACGTGGCAGAGAAAGAAAAGTTAATGGAAAAACATGATGAATCTTCCATTAATGGCATGAAGTTTCCAATATGGATTTTCACCCTACATTATACTAATCGAATGCACAAGTACACAAAATTATATGTGAAGACAGGGAGGTTTACGTTAATTTTACATGATATGGCTAGAATTGTCAAAAATAATTTAAACTAAATGCTATACACAAGGAATTCTTTCTTCCAAACATAACACATACATTAACGCTGACAAATTTATTACAAATTTATTGTACAGCTCTTATTAAAAAATGATTACATATAAAAGTTGCTTGTAGGCACAGATACATTATTGTTGATAAAGACACTTCAAAATAATTGCAGTCAGAGTACCACTTGATTTAAAGAAGGCATAGATTCTTCTTGGCCCTCAGCCTTTGAATGTTTCCAGAAATCTAAAACGAAAAAACAAACAAAAAAAACATAAAATATAGCTTGCTGGTTGTTTGGTCAGTTTACAAAATTCTATGTAATAATGTTGCAAATTCTAGTAGACACTTCAAAACACTCATGACCAACTTGCATTGTGGATTGTGGAAGTTCAAAACTATTAATATTTGTCCCCCAAGCCCCTAAAAAAAATAGAAACTTCACTTTCCCTCCTTGTCAGGCTGAACCACAGTAAGTGGTGATGTATCTTCACCACCTAGTGCAGTGGTTCTCAATCTTTATAAGAGAACAGCCTGTTTTTATAAAAGTTGAAATCCTGCGCAAACAATTAACCCCTTTCTATTTTTTATACTTTATACATTCATTTGCACCATAGATTTTTAAATATTAATAAATAATGGCATAAATATAAATAATAAAAGCTTTATCTGTCTAGGCTTGTTGGCAAATGTAAAATTGGAATTAAATTAATTGGTAACCACTGAAACTCTTATTACCTGGTATGATTTATGTTAGGGCCTAGTACCCAGTAACAGCCCAGTAATTAAGAGTACGGGCCTAGTGCACATTGGTCTATAAAACATACGGTGTGTTCCGAAAGTCTTAACGAAACGAACGCATTCAACGAAAATAACTGGGGGCTCGTGAATCTGGTAAAACCAGTTATTTTACAGACTTATGGGACACACAAGGCGAAAGTGCAGGTGCAGCGTTTTGTTTTAGAGAAAGTTTCCACATGGCCTCCAGCAGAAGAAATGTCCCAATGGCAAAAATAAACTCTACTTTAGACACTGTTACTCATTTCAATAGCATTCCAAGAACAGTTAAGGCATACTCATCTTGTGCATGTGGCTTCATATCGCTATCTGTTAAAATTATAATACATTTTCCGAACTAGTGCAGTTTGAATCCATCAGCATGCACGTTGTCCGCAAGCAGCAGACGATTCTCACCAAACAAACAAGCCTGCTGCCCCTTGCATTTGGTGAATCTCGTTCTTGCACGAAATGCGACTTTTGGGACAGCATAATGAAACGTATGGCACAGCCAGTTACCGTAACTCGTTTAACGTGTTAAGCTCGTGTAACTTTCGAAACATGTCCATAATTGGCTTTCTCTCAGAAAAAAAAATTGTGTAAGTACACTTTATGCGCAGACATGAAGATTGGGACTGAAGCCACACTGTGCCTTCAGTGGGGATTGAATCTGGAACACCTTCATTACAAGACATTACTTTGTCATCAGGGAGGACAATTCCTTCACATAACTTTCATCAATATGCTGGTCTTTTTCCAAAAACAATACTAGCAATTGCAAGTAATTCTGGTCTCAACAGGTCGCATTAAAACAGTCTTGAAGTGAGAGGGAGATATGGGGGTATCCGCCAGCTAGCAGAAATTGTTGCAATGCATTCCCCAGCTGACTCCCAAGCCCAACTAAACACCCACTCCTCCCAGCCGTTAAAATTTTCATCATCATGTGCTGCATTAAATCTTAAAACTTCCTTCATTATTAAATTGAGTGTGCATATGCATTCTAATGTAAAAGGTGTAGAAGTAAGAGTAGTAAAGTTTTTAATTTCCAAAAACCTCTAACCAGTTGATATTAACATTCGTTTCCAATTTTATCACATGAAACTATAAATTTGGCACACTGAACTCTGTCACTGAGCTATCGCGCCTATATTAACGTAAAGCACGCTTGCACCATTTGTGATGTATTGTATTTTATATTCAGCATGATCAGATATTACATATTTGCATAGGACAAAACCACCTCAAAATTTGTATACGCCTGTATTACACTTACCAGCAAATGTAGGTATCACGGTTTCTAATACCCACGACTTTAAATTAAAATCGAAGATCTTCAATCCCTTTCTTTCGGGATCCGCCATGTTTCTTTTTGTCAAACTTGCCATTACAAACATCAGGTTTGTTTCCGATAAACAACAAATATGTTTCAGTGTAACAAGAGAGTGTCACGGGACACATTGCATCTTTCGGTGAAATAAAATAAGGTGAAATAAATAGTTTTCTTAAGGGAACTCAACCAAATGGTTTATGTAACGAAACTCTGTTTAACCGTATACATTTTCTCCAGCAAAATATATTTTGCACCTGCAACTAATCTCTTTTCTCAGTGTATGGCTTCCCTCTAACATTGCTTGACCTGAGGTATGAAGGATTTCGGTTTAGTACATGCAATGATAGTACTTTCAGTGTTTGAAAAGCATCATAAGGTACAGCTAATTACATTACAACTAATTAGTATGCCAAATGTGTTACAAATACTTCAAAGTTAGATCTCTTTGCGAGTTGATCGGGAATCATCTCGATTCAGTATTTTTTTTTTTTTTTTTTTTAAAAAAAAGCAACTCAACGCTATAGCTGTCAACAATCGTTCGAAAAGTCCCGTTAACATACGTCAAAGACAGGGCAGAGTTTTTGAAATTTTATAGAATAGTACTTGTAAAACACCTTCTAGAAGTCTGAGAAAATACCGAATATATGGCTTCTAAAAGGTACTGCATACGGTACATATCTGTCATAAATTAGTTTAATGATATTAATGATGAAGTGGAATTATGTATGTACGATATATTTAAAAATATGATTTTCATATTCAGTGGGTGGAAAATGATTATTCCTGATTTGGAATGAATCAAGTTAGAAGAGGTGGAATCCTCCTCACCCCCTTTAAATAGCAACATGCAAATTAATACGTGTAGCTTTGCTCCCAAATTTTCATATTACAAACTCATGATTATCCATCCAATTATATTCAAAATGAGCTCAGAATAAGCTCCAGTACTTTATATGTTTTAAAATTGTTATCTGGTCTTCAAACCTGTTTTTAAAGTCATACATTGTAAAAATAAATAATAATAATAAATAAATAAACATTATTTAGGCAAATTTAAAAACTCGATATTCGCGTCTAAAATGGAATTCCCTATGCTACACATTTTACCTAGGTATACATACGAGGGCTGCTGGAAAAGTTTCTGCAATAAATATGAAAAGAGACATGGGAAATTCTGGGAATGGCTTTATTGTTTTTCAAAGTATTCACCCTTAAGATCGATACTGATCGATACAGTTTTGCATACGTTCAAGCCAATTTTGAAAGCATTTTTTCCACTCTGAAGCTGATACCTCAGAAACCGCTGTTCGAAATGCGTCAACAGCTGCTTCAGGCAAAACAAATCGCTCAGCACGCATCTTATTTTTCATGTGTGGGAACAAAAAGGAGTCACTAGGTGATAAATCAGGTGAGTACGGACAATGAGTCTTTAATTCAACATTTTTACTGGACAAAAAGTCAACCGTTTGGTGTGGTGAGGGGGAACTGGCGTTGTCGTGGTGAATAATAATGCGACTATTTTGGTTTGTTTTACGCAATTCATTGATGACCTCTCGCAAACAAATTGTTGTATACTACTCAACGTTTACAGTCCTTCGATCTTCTAGAGCTATTGTTGCCACATGTCCGGTATAACCGAAGAAACAAGCAATCATTTGCTTAGCAGCACTCCTCCAACGAACAACTCTTGTTGGCTTCGGCTTAATTTGAAACACCCAAACAGCGCGGATTGCTGTTTAATTTCGGGTTCGTATGAATAGATCCAAGTTTCGTTCCCTGTAATGATGTAGTACACCAAATTTGACTTGCCTCGGTTGAATGTTTTGAGCATTCCATTACACCAATTTACACGAGCCTGTTTTTGAGCTAGTCAAGTTGTGTAGGATCCAACGGCTTGAAAGTTTCCGTACGTTCAGATGACCATGCAAAATCGTACGTAGTGCTTTCATGTCGATGTTCGAGGATGCCTGAATCTCACGGTATGTCACATGCCGATCTCTCTCAATCATTTCACGCACAGCATCAACATTACTGGCAACAACAGACGTGGATGGACGACCTTCACGACATTCATCACTGAGAAATGTGCGACCACTCTGGAATTCGGAAAACCAATTGTACACAGTGCTATTGGATGGTGCTTCATCTCCAAAAGCCAAATGAAGTCGCTCGATGTATTATTTCAGTGTTAAACTACATTTGAAATCATAAAAAACCTTGCCCGAAAGTGTTCACGAGAAATGTCCGTCCATTTCTCACACGAAACTACTTCTTCAAACTGCTGTAAAAATAAACGAATAGGCTTAAACAAACAATCAGTGATAGTTTAAACATAAAAAGGTCTATTCTTCCAATTTTTATAATAGCGGAAAACTAGGACCACTGTTAGTGGTAGTTTGCAGAAACGTTTCTAGCAGCCCTCGTATATGTGTGAAGTACACACACACACAATATATATATATATATATATATATATATATATATATATATATATATATATATATATATGTGTACCCTCCAAATGAAATACGTTCCTACGCCACTGTGTGTTTCAATGATTTGTAAAGTCTAGAACGGCCACTAGAGTGCATTAGTTGATAGCGTTCATAAGGCGTGTGTGGGCGTGTGGGGCGTCAGACAGTCAGTCAGCACCGTGAGAGAAGGTGATCAACATAGAGAACACCTCGCAGACGCATCATACAGCGTTATCGCCACTTGACGGAGTTCAAAAGGGGCTGTACTGGGAGCCTGCATGAGTCCAATTGGTGAAATCGTGCAATTGCCAGGCATCTCGGGATTTCAGATGCAGTGGCGTCGCGTGGAGTAAATCGTAGGGTGTTCAGTTTCCTTATATTTCATTCGTACGTCTCTGGCAATTCTCAAATTTCATGATGAGAATTACAACTCACGAAACTTAAAAAATAATGTTTTAAAGCTTATGTGTAGAAGTTATAAAAATTATAATTTCATCTCCATAAAAATGTATTTAATACTCATTTTACATGTGTACCAAATTAAATATTATTTTCTGCTAACAGGGTATTCGTCATCTTTCGTTATGACTCATCTTCATTATTAAACAACACATTTCGACTATCGATGTAAGTGTAAAAATCTGCTCATTTTGGTGATACAGAGTTTTAGAACCTAAAACTTTCGCCATGCAAGATTTTGGGTACGCGACAACGATTTGCAATGAAGTTGCTGAGGAGGTTTGAAGCCTTAATTTTTGCTGAAATGTATTGGGAAAAGTATATATTAGGCTAAAACATCGAAGATCTTAGGAATTAATATAACAATGCAAACAGTGATTCCATTATATTTTAACTAGCTACTGCTTACTTTTCCCCAATACATAAGCTAAAGGAAACGAAAAATAGAATACCTGGTACCTCCTCAGCTATCAGCATTGTCCGAACAGTTGTTGCCATCTGTTGACAGTGTTATTGAGGAAGGCGCACGTGCTCCGATTTCCAGTTTTGCCCCTTGGTTCTTTCGGCTGCTTCAGTAGAGCTAAGTAAAGGGAAGAATACAGCAGAAAGAGTTCACAGCGCAAGTTGTGCGCCGGGCTCTCGCTGTCTAATCTGGTGAGCTTATCTTGTCAACAGTCTGGAGAAATTGGCAAATTTGAAGCATTGTGAAGACTTTATGAACAAAAACAAACTGCTTCGTAAAATAAGTATATTGAAATGTAGTGTTTTATTTTGCAGAAAAGAAAACAAATTGATATTTTTCCGTTATCGGTTGAGGGTTCGTGTGCTCCGTAAACCCCCATCAGGCAACGCCTCTATTCAGATGTCACAGTGCCCAGATGTTGGCCCCAATTGATACGTGAGGACACCTACAGACGTAGTGAAGGTTCCAGGTGACTCCGTGGCCCCACCAAGGGAGTATTGCAGTATTGTGCTCCAAGCATTTTGCAATCCCATCACATCTACATCTGCTATACGGACACATGTACAGAACTCTCTGCAACACCCCGTGTCATCCCGCACCATTGGTCCTAGACTGGCAGTAGCCTGACTACGAGTAGACCGTCTGCGGAGGCTGCCGTTAACACCAGAACACAAACGGTTGCGTTTATAGTGTTGCCGTAACCGGGAGGCATGGACTGCTGACGAAAGTGACGAGTGGTGTTGAATCATGTTCAGCGATGAATCGTAGTTCTGCATTACCATGGATGATCACCGTGTGCGAGTATGGCGCCGCCGAGGGGAGAAGATACATCCTGGCAATGTTGTGGGGAGACACACCAGCATTACCTCTGCCATCATCATGGTGTGGGGAGCTTCAGATCACCTCTGGTAGTAGTTCTGGGGATTTTGATGGCACAACTCTACGTCACGGGCATCCTGCGTCCTCGTGTGTCTCCCCTCTTGAGACAGCATCCTGGTACAGTCTGTTAACACGACAACGCTCGTCCGCTCACGGTACAGGTGTCTATGGACTGCCTGCATCATATTGATGTACTCCCGTGGCCAGCAGAGCTGTAAGGGATCAGCTCGGACGTCAACTCCGACCCAGTGCCGATTTGCAGTATATCGAGAGCCAGTTACAACGGCTGTGGACCGACTTGCCCCGGGAGAGGATACAAAGGCTCTGCGACTACATTTTAAATCGAATCGGCGCTTGTATCAAGACCCGAGAGGGTGCCACATCCCATTGACATGCGGTCAGCAGCACACCAGTAGCGCACACTCTGTTGTCCGTTTGATATGATTTTGTAATCATTGCAATACAGACACATAACCTGTCTACAGGTTCAGTTTCATTTCATTTCCACCACTCCTTCTAGGTGCTCCATTTGTTTTGTCAGTCAGTGTATTAAATTTCATAGTATTTTTTTTAAGATTAAGTAATAAATCTAAAAAGTACTCTCACATACCTTTAACATTACAGTGGTATCGTGGATCATAATAGTGATTAACTTTCACGTGCTACTGCAGTATGGCAAACACTCTTGATTTTGGCTCCCAGTCTATCTTCCTGGACTATGTTCGTTCAGCTGTTATTTGAAATTTACCCATTGTTGACTCGTTATTAGAACTCATATTTCAGAAGAGCACAATAGTGATCCGCGCTACGATTGACGGGAGTTTTTTTCGGATACTTTGTATTTCTATATACATAAGTACGTGTTTCTTAAATCTGTTATAAATATATGAACTTACTTTTTAATTCTTTTGTATAGAAAATACAAAAAGTAAGATTCTTATGTGTAATTTTGTTTGGCTTCATCGAATCCAAAGGTAATGTACTCGATTTAGAATTTCCTCTCTACTGTAATGTGTTGAGTAAAATAACAGATGATATTTTTGTTAAGTGAACCGGAATACTTAAAAAAGAACATTCTTTCAATAAAACCAGATAATTTGTTTCCACGAATGGAAAAAAAAACTACAATATTCTCTGGATCACAATAGTGATCTGCACGAACACTGTAGTGATAAAAGTAAAAGTAGAAAGCAAATATAGTTCCTTTAGTCAAAGACGAAAATAAAAGTCATGTTACTTCTTATCGTCTTATTTCTTTACTTCCTGCACTAGCACTCCTAGCAAAAAGAAAAAGTAAAGAAAAATCTAATCATATCCTTGGACAAGTAACTCCGTTCCTCTCTCCCACTCAACACCGTTTTCTCGCTCATGCTTCGTGTAACATAAATCTTGATTGTTTGCTTGCCAATGCGGTTAATTGTCTGGTTGCCAAATGTCTTTTACTTAGATTTTTGCAAAGCTTTTGACTCTGTCTCTCATACGCAACTCATTCACAAATTGTCAAACAGATTCAACATTCACGGAGCTCTTCTTAAATTACTGTGATCTCACTTCCACAATAGAACACAAAAGGTAATCATATCTGGCTGCACTTCGTCATGGGCCCCTGTAGTTTATGGTGTGTCTCAAGGAAGTTATCTAGTAGTGTCCCTATGTTACATTCTTTTCATGGATGATATTCAAAAAAATATACAGTGAATGCTCAATTTTGCTTGTGACTGCAAATTAATTATAAACACATGTTCTTTGCAAGATTATCTCAAACACATTGACCGCTGATGCCAAGGCTGGAATCTGAAACTAAATAGAAAAATCTGTTGTCACTCATGAGGCTTACCCTCAAATCAAAATTTAGAGCGCCATCTTATAGTTTATCCAACCAGATTCTTCCGTTTTTAAACGGCACAAAGACCTTGCAGCCCTTTTCGATAGCAAACTCACCTTCAGCCACCATACATAACTTCTAAACAGATATCACACATGTTTCTGCTACTTTACAACGTGCGTTGTCCCTATTCTTGAATTTGGTTCTCTTATTTTGTCAATGGCCTTTGAATGCAATATGGAGAGAACAGACAAAGTAGTAAATTCTTAGTTTGGACTTTTAACAACTGTGTTAATATTAAAATACCAACGTTTCGGAGGCAGATTCAGCCTCCGAAACGTTGGTATTTTAAAATTAACACAGTGGTTAAAAGTCCAAAACTAAGAATGAATAAATCACCACTGATCAGCTACAAAGAAGACAGTAGTAAATGTCTTCATCAGAATAGTCAATCGCAGATGTCCAGTTTTTGCAAACTTTTCCAAGCACGAAATTCTATCCTGTCTTCAAACTCATGATTTTATATTCGCCGTCAAGTTTAGAATCTGATATTTCTATTAAGAATGATGAATGTATAACTTTTCAATAGCGCACTGTTGCTACGTCTTCACATCAGAACCCGGGATTGATTCGCGGTGGAGGCACATAGTGGTTCGGATCCCACATTAATAAACTGTAAGATCAGTCCCGATTAGCCTTACTGTGCATAAAGTGGACAAAAAAAAAACTTACTTAATCAATTAATTCACATCAGGATCCTACGTACCAACAGCAAGTGCAACAACTTCTTTTGCACTAGATCGCCATGGCCATACCCTATTAATTACAATAGGAACAATTCATTAAATGATCTTCCAGGCTTCGGAACGCCGTGCATCAAGCAGCTGAAGATTAATTAATATTTTTTATATCCTAGTTCTTATTGGGTTTTTTTCTTGTTATGTATAAGTGTGTGTGTGTGTGTGTGTATGTGCGTGCATCTTATTTCTTAGTTTTCATTTTTCTCTGTTGAAATCCTGATGAAAAATGGATTTTCTCTGTATACAAGATTTTTAAAATAAAGAAGAGAAAAATAGAAATTATACTTCATATCGGAATAATCATGTATATAAAGGTCTCTACTCGCCTGAAGTTGCTTTCCATGCTTGCTTATGTAACCCAGAAAGACATGGCGAAGGACCGGAACCCGGAATAATGTGCCTTCACTAGGTACGCTAAAATTAATCAATATTTTTGCTGCTAGGCCGCTTCCTTCCATGTAGGGCGAAGCGTTGTCCCTCTCCTAGGGTCTGCGCTGGTTTCACAAATATAAATACTTAGCGCTGTCTTTTGCATTGGTAAAGAATTTCTAAAGTAGTGTGTGGAAAATCCCTTCTTAACTTGAAGGGATAAGACAATGTGTATCCACTATACAATGAAAAGTACAGAGCGAGGAGCTGAAACCATGGACAGGGAGATGCAATGAAAGGAAGGGGGATAGGGAGATCGTATCAAGACTGATACAGGAAAGACAGAAGAAATAGTAGAGATGGAAAAATCCTGAGCAGCAACAGATCTTTGAGGGCCAGGACCTGCCACTTTTTATTTTTTTTAAATATGAGACGGCATCGAGTCCCATCGCCACTTTCTTCTAGAGTGGAGCGGATAGAGAGAATACAGATGAGAAATTTGATTATAAGAATTGACAAAAGGATTACGCGTACGTGCGCGCGCGTATATATATATATATATATATATATATATATATCAGAAATAGAGAGAGAAAGGGGAACACAAACAGAGGAAAAAAGTATGTAAAGGATAAATAAGAAAACGTACACCAGCAAGAAGAAATGGGGAAAGATATAGAAACGGAAGTTGTGGTAAATGCGAGAGAGAGGAGAAAAGAAAGAGAGAGAATGTAAGTTGTCAAACTCATATGTGCATAAGTACTATATACTTTATATCTACCCACACTAATTTATCAATATGTGGATCCTGCCCACCCGGTGAAAATTTTTCTGGCGCTGCTTCTTGTGATTGTGTGTGTATTATGTATAATAATGATTTAATAATTTTTCAGGTCTCAGTGGAGATCGTTTCAAGTTCGATCCTCAAGGGGACGGTCCTGCAAGATACAATATAATACATTTCAAGCAAGAAAGTCCTGGGAAATTCGACTGGATCCGGGTTGGAGAGTATGAGGAAGGCGATCTTAGGCTGAACATGTCTGGTAAGTAATTAGTAGCCTAATTCGAAGGTAAAGAGGAACATTAAAAATATAAAATATTGTATACGAATACCAACGAAAAATTAATATAGCTATTACATATATATTGTAAAATATGTACATAAAAAAGGTAAATGTAAAGTGCTCCCCTTTCATTAGCACCACTCCATGAAAACGTATAGTGGGTGTTGGGGTAACGCCCCACACTTTCTTGATCCGGTCGTGAGTGGGGGTGATGTGATCAGCATCACGCCCCTGACCGCCTATACCTCTCAGGGTTTCCCCTAGGTATCCATGTCATTCGACACTGGGTGTTCGCCGGGGCCGCTTCCAACGTTAGAAAAGTTCCCGGATTTGGACCGGCTGGAGATCGAACCAGGGGCCTATAGCATGGTAGTCAGAAGAGATACCGACTTTTTCTTAAGACTTTTTTTTAATTTCATGATTACATTACAAGTTATTACATACTAACTCGGCGAATGCATCACATTTTAGAAATTAGCATAGAAATAGTTCTTTTTGATTACTGACATCATTTGAGAAGTTTTCCGTAAGTAATGCACAAATTGTTCGCGAAAATCAGAGTTCTGATAAGTGGAGGCAAACCAAGCATAGTGCCCAATATCCACTGTACACTGTTCTGTTTCTGTGCGGATAATTGTTAAAGTTTGGAAACAGTAGACGATCAATTGAAATATTCCTCTCATTTGTACGACAGATTACACTAACGAGCTTTGCAACATATTTCCATGACGAAGCGGTTATTTGGCAGTCACTAATCTTATGAACTAAACTTTCAGGCACGTGACAAAGTAAGCATAATGACGAGTCTGCCATGTGCAGGTCATGAAGTTTCACTCGAGTCAGCAGTATTTGGTGCACTATAACGAACCACGCCGATCGTATTCTTGATGGGAGATGCCTTGCGTGTATATTTTTCCACACCTCAGGCCAACGAACTTCCGGGTGCCTTGCGACAATTTTAACCACCTGTTGAGACGCTACACGCATGCCTCTGTACATTTGCGACACCACTGGAACAGGCAAGGTAGGAGTTTGTAACAATCCATAGCAGATCTCCACTAAGGTATCGCGAAGGTACCTAAGGTTGGTGGAAATAGAAGTCACATTTATGGGAGAATCCAACGGTATATGAGGCAAGCAGTATCGAAGGACATAACTGGTAAGGCTATCAGGGCTCTGAATCATCGTCTCGATGTCCGCTTGAATGCGGAGCGCCTGGCTGTTGTGGTGCACGTGTGCAAGATTCAAGCCTTCTCCTGTATTATGTAAACACAAAGTCTCGTCCTTAACACGTAACAGCTGCCCATTCCACACAAGCCAGTTCACCGCACTTTTCAGTTTTGCGACATCTAGCAAACGCATCGGAAGGAATTTGGGTACAAACCACACTTTCGAAAGAGCATATACATTAACAAACGTGACACGTGATTGCAAACTAATAGTTCGAAACTTATTAATTTGTAATACTGCCTTTACACTCCCAATTGCTAGTGTCGCAGAGGCTTGAGCATTTTACTTTATGCTCAGGAGATCACTATTCTACTTCACAGCAAATTATGAAATAAGAGTAATGTAAATAGTTCAAAATCACAACACTGTTCTCTGGTGAATATACTTGTTATTTTCATTAAATGAATACATTAGTTTATCCTCGATTTTAAGTGATTCGAACTACTCACAAACTTTCTTTGTTATCTCTTTTCACTTGTTTCTTACAACTGGTTGCTACGCAACAAAACAGTATGCTACAACATTTCTTTCTTTTTCTTTTACATAAGAAGTGATTATATATTTTACAATTTGAAAACAGTCACAACATTCTCCCTCCTTCCGAGAAAAAAATTAGAACATCGGTTTTAAAATTTTTAGATAACTTGAAAAATTACAAAGAAAACAAACTTTCTCATGACATACATATTGTCATTAATTAACGCAGAAAATATTGAACACATATCATAATTATTTAAAACATATTGACATTTCTTAATAAAAGGCTGTTTTAAGTCTTTTGAAATTACTTAGGTTTACATAATTCGTCTTTTCTTTCCTGACTAAAATAGAATTTCTTTAAATTGGATACATTATGTGTTTGTACAGTTCTCTTTCCATCCAACGATATTAGTTCACAACAGTTACCATTAACTTCTTTAACTAAATAAGGACCAAGCCACAAGTCCATAAATTTGTGTATTCGTTTACACTCAGCACTGCTTTGTCCATGGTTTTTGACTAATACTATATCATTTGTCTCTATCCTTGTGTATCTATCACTAGTTTCCTTAGGCTTAATTTTATATTTTTCCTTCAAACGAGATTTGGCAATTAAACATTTATATTTCCAAGGAACTGCTTTCAATGTCTCAGGCCAATCAATTTGGTTTAAAACAGGATCTCTTATTTCGTAATGCAAAAATAATTCATTTGGAGTGTATCCCGTTATTTCAGATTTAATAGTCCTAAAACAAAACTTAAATATTTTGACCAATGTTCATGATTTTTGCTTACGTAAAGTCTTAATAATCTAATTAACTCGTTGTATCGTTCAATAGGATTGGCAAACAGAGAATAAACTGAAGTTTTGATATGCCTTATTTTAAATTCTTCCACAAAAGTTTTCCATTCTTGTGACTTGAATTGCGAACCATTATCAGACAGTAGACTATTACATACAGGATAATGATAAAAATATTACAGTTTAAATTTATTAATTACTTCTCTAGATGTTGCTTTCCTTAAAGGATATGCCATAAGAAACTTAGACATTACGTCTATTACAGTCAATATAAATGTGCAACCTTGAGATTTCGGAAGTGGTCCTTTCAAATCAACTGAAATCAAATAATGTGGACTGGTAGAATAAACGTGTAAATCATCCTTTTCATTTTTCAAAACAGCTTGTTTAGTTCTGGCGCAAGTTAAACAATTATACTGTTTAATACTGAAGTTCATCTTTGGCCAATGATATAATTTCTTACATTTATTGAAAACCTTTCTATATCCAAAATGTCCATGCAAATCATGCAGTTTATGTAAGATTTTTGGTATTAATGAAACTGGCACAACTAATCTCCAATTATCTTCAGAAACACATTTTTAAAATAAAATGCTATCTTGGAAAGCATACTGAGTCTTACAAGACTTGGAAAGATTTCCGTTTTCAATCTTCTGAATTAAAGCACTACAATATGCGTCACGATGTTGACACTCCTTTCAGAACTCCAAAGTATCTTCTTAAATAATATCCAATTTTAAGTTATTAATAAACAACTCGGATAAAGAAATATTTCCTGTAGTAGTATCGGGATATCGACTTAATGTGTCAGCTCCAGAAACATGGTGGATATCATAATCAAAACCTTGGAGTTTTAAACACCATATATTTAAACGTGGATTTAAAGTTCTTGCTGACTCCAGCCAAGAAAGAGATTTGTGATCTGTGAACAAATTAGTTTTAGTTCCGGCTACATAAATATAAAATTCCTCAAAAGCAAAAATAATTGCTAAACATTCGATTTCATATGTACTGTAAGATAACTCATTACCACGAAGAACTCTACTTGCACAATGAATAATCCTGGGATTATCTTCTGGTGTCTCTCCATTTTGCCACAAAACACCTCCAATACCTTTCTTTGAACCATCTACATTTATGTTAAAAGGTTTACAAAAATTAGGCTGTCCTAATGCTTCTGGAGATATAACCAAATCACGTAACCTTTCAAAAGCTTCTATATGCACTTCCTTCCACGTCCAGAGAATATTCGACTTTAGAAGTTCATAAAGTGGATGGCAATTTCTGCAAATTTATTCACGAATTTTCTTCTCCAGTTGACTAAACACAAGAATTTTCGAAGCGACCTTTTGTTATTTGGTGTTGGAAAATGTACTATAGTAGAATTCTTGCTACTATCTACCTTAATTTCATTTCCAGAATCAATATGTCCAAGAAAAGCAATTTCTTTAGAAGCAAATTTGCACTTTGAAAACTTGATGGACATATTATCATCATTCAAATTTTGCAGAACAGCTTCCAGTTGTGTTAAATGCTCCTGCCAAGTTTTACTAAAGATCAAGATATCGTCTAAATAGCAAACAACAAAGTCGTTGAATTTTCTCGTGAAAATTTTGTTCTTCCTGTCTTGAAAATGGACACAGCAGATCGTTTGCCGAATGGAAGATATTGAAATAATTGCTGTCTACCATGATATGAGAAAGCAGTACAAAGATGTGATTTTGGAGTTAATGGGATCTGGAAATAGCCACATGATAAATCAATAGAAGAGAAATATTTTGATCCCAAAAATCGTTGTAACATTTCGTGAATTCTTTCAACTCTAACTTGAGGACTGATGACATGCTTATTTAAATTTCTAAAATCCACTACTGGTCTCTATAAACCACCTTGTTTTGGCACAATGTGTAAAGGATTTAAATATGGGGAAGATTTTTGATATATGATACCCCAACTTTCCCATTTGGCGAGTTCATCTTCTAAATTGTTTCTCCTAGAAATTGGTATAGGATAAGGTGTCGTGGCAATAGGTACGTCACTGTCTAACTGTATCTTATATGGTTCTACCTTGGCATGTCTTGGTTTGTCAGAAAATTGTTCGTGATAATTTAATAAGAGTGAAAATAAATCACGTTTCTGTGAATCACCGATATCATCAATTGCAATTACTTTCTCGTGAATATCCCTCTGAGAAGTCATATAATTTGCTTCAATATCTAACATATGTACATATTTTAACATCCTACACGACTGGAAGTCATTCTCCGTTATATCAGTATCATGCTTCACACCAGATACAAGCTTGTCAGATTCAACACTTATCGTACTAGAATCCTTATTATCTAATGTTGTACACACTTGCTTTCCTGATGAAGTTATTAAACTTATATTCTGATTCCTAAAATCCACAATTGCTTTGTACGAGGCTTGTCCGGAAAGTAAAGATACAAACCAAAAATAAGATATAAAATAAATGTATTGCTCGCAACTAAAGTTACACTTGATACACTGATACAGAGGCTATTTCTCCACATAAGTGCCACCATTGTGCAAACATTTGTTCAGACGCGGAACAAGTTTTTGTATCCCTTAATCGTAGAAATCCGCCGCCTGCATCTGGAACCAAGTTGTTACTTCTTCCCTGACTTCATCGTCGTCGGCAAAGTTTTTTCCACCAAGATTTTTCTTGAGGTAGTCGCTGGGTGCAAGGTCGGGGCTGTATAGCGGATGGGGAAGGACCTCCCATTGAAACTGCAAGCAGATCCTTGGTGACATTTGCTGCATGGGAGCGGGTGTTGTCATGAATAAAGCATATTCCACTTGACAATATGCCTCTCCGTTTCTTGTGACGGCCTCCCACTTCTCTCTTCATAATGCACATCACGTCGACATCCTGCGAAGGCACGGCACCATTTCGCCACATTTTGACGATTCATTACGTTCCCGTACAGAGTCACAATTTCTCGGTGGATCTCCGATGGACGCTTTCCTTGTGCCTGCAGAAACCTGATCACGGCGCGCACTTCGCACTTGGCGGGATTCGGTATCGCCGCTGACATTTCCAACGCGTGTTCCTCGGACAAGACTCAGCGCAGCACTGTCGACTCACTCCCAATCCTCGTCGTATGGATCACGGTTACTGCCAATGTTGCCAACTTTGGTACACATTTTTCCCCTAACGTGCAAATGTCTTTGTATCTTTACTTTCCGGACAAGCCTCTTAAGTAGTGCAGGTGCCCGGGTTCACGGTCATCAATTGAGGATCACCAAAACCTCAAAAACTCACTTTCTCTCCACGTTCCGTGCCTCATTTATTGCGCTGACGATGTTTCACAGCATAGAAAACAGCACCAAAACCTCAAAAACTCACTTTCTCTCCACGTTCCGCGCCTCATTTATTGCGCTGACACAGCGTGATGAGTAAATGCACTCTCTCATCCTTGAAGGATGAATGTACCTTATCATAATTTTTTTCCAAGTCCCGGCCAATCTTTATATATCGTGACCTTTGTAAACCTCTCTCTGTCGCACATGCGCGCGTGCCTGTATTGTGATGCAAGGAAACAAACAAAAATAATAATTGTTTTTTTTTTTAGGATTCCTGGCCCCTAAAACCCCGCCAGGAGTGCGTGGTGCCCAACCAAAAAAAAAGGTTCTCTAACGGCTGCGATTATAGATAACCACACCTCTGTTTAGTTTCACGTGTTATTTTTTTCTTCTTTTTTCTCAAACTTCGAGACAGAAAAGTAACGAGAGAGACGCACAAGCGGGGTGTTCTTCGAAACGAACGAACCCCCAACGTTTTCCCGTACGGTCTGCGAACGTAAGGTTGGTTCACGTGAGCGCGAATCTCTTCGGGAATGTCTTTCAGTTCGTACATCTGACCGTACATGCTGTTCATCATCAACTTCGCCGTGTTCTGTTTCGCGTCCATTTCGAGCAATTTTTGCCCGGTGGCAAGGTCTTCTCGCAGTTCTTGGCTTCCTTGATTTTTTTACGCAAGGCCATGATCTTGCGAATTTACGTGGCGTTGAGCGTGTCGGGCGAGAAATACACACGTGGAGATCCGCTTCCGTGCAGCCGGTTGGGGATTCGTACTGTCGTGATAAACATCCACTTCCGTGCCCGGTGGAACGGACGTTCCGGTGTGGAATTCGCGCCACTCCCAAAGTTCACGTTGAAAGGGGAGAGTCCAGCTGCGACCATGTGACGCTCGGGTAGAGTGACGTGAAATCCAGCACCAAATTAATCTCGTCCTCCGTCCTGTTCTTGAGCGCCACGTTCATGTGAGGGTTGCGGTGCACGTATCCCCCCGACCAAACTTGTGGTGGTACTCGAGATGCTGCCGTGGGAAACACAAACATCGCCCGTTCTGCAACGCTTCGCTAAAATAGTAATGCGAGAGATGCAAGTTGAGTTGGTGCCCGCGAACCTGGTCCGCACGCAGCACGCTCTGGCAGCACGTGGAGACGATCGTTTGCACGAGTCCGTTTTTCAGAAACACGCGTCCCGCACAAGCATGGAATCCTGGACGTTGTATTGCAACAGCTCGTCTATCTTGTTTTTCTCGTAGAGCGTCTGCACGGTTTCGCCGTCGGGCATCATCTTCTCTCCCAGGTTGAAATACAACGAAACGTACTTCAGCGTGTACGAGGAGAGGTTACCGAAAAGGTAAAGCACCACTTCGATGCCGTCCAGTTCGAGTTGATGTCGGGCGGCGACGGTGTTCGGCTGCACACCCCAACCGCTCGCACAATTCGGGTCGCCCTAAACTCAGAGGCCTAGTGAGTTGGCAATACTGACACGACCTAGTTTTGCTTATATTGTCATCGCAACCGGATGCGACGACGGGTGGGGGAGAGATGACTTTCGTTCTGTGGTGTGGATGTAGGTCAGATCAAACACAGTACTGTGAAAGTTTCTGTACAGAAGAGTAACGTTTTTGCAACTGTACGCGATTATACAACCGTTTTGTGTGTGTGTTAAATTGCTAGCAGCTTTTTTGTAGGTAAGTTTTGTTTCTTGTTATTTCTCTTGCATGTGTGTGTGTGTTAATAATAATAATTGCGAGTTGTATTAGTGAACACGAAGTGTTGTTTTGATTAAACATCGAAATTTACGCTAAACAAAAAATAATATGAGCATACATAACGTGCGCTTGAAAAAAAAACTATTCTTCATCGGGAATAACATAAAAGCGAGGTAACAATCGGAGGGAGGGGAGGGACGATGATTATGATCATGTTAGTTTACTCATGGTGGATGGTATTGACGCGTGTACTCTGGGTTGGATTTGTTTTTTAAGTCTACTTTATGCACAGTAAGGCTAATCGAAACTGGACCTACAGTGGGATCCGAACCACCTCCGCCGGGTATCGAACTTGGTGTTTTAAATTATACAAGTGCACAGTGGGAAATTTTATCTTTTTTTTTTTTGATACTCTGGGTTGGATTTGTTGTTTTAAGTCTACTTTATACACTGGACTGGACCTACAGTGGGATCCGAACTACCTCCGCCGGGTATCGAACTTGGTGTTTTAAATTATACAAGTGCACAGTGGGAAACTTTATCTTTTTTTGTATTTTTTGATACTCTGGGTTGGATTTGTTGTTTTTAAGTCTACTTTATGCACAGCAATGTTAATCGAAACTGGTCCTACAGTGGGATCCGAATTATACATGTACACAGGGGGAAATTTTATATTTTTGTCTGTGAAGGTTCTAAGGTTTTGTGAACATGTTGGAAAAGCACTAGTATATACATAGACCAAAGTTACAAGGTTCTAGGTCCCATAGGAGTCGAGATAATCAACGTCTTGTAAAATGTCTTGGCTTAGTTTTGACCCTAATTCAAAAATTTTAATAGCATTCGATAAAAAAATTGGAAAGACTCTACAACCTATTGGAGGGATGATGACTAGTGCTAGCTGTTTCCGAGTTATTTTAGAATAAAATTTCAAGATGAAATTTCTAAGATGTTTTGTAATTTATAAACTATGAGTTGTAGGAAAACGATTCTTGCTCTATCTGCTATTGCTCGACGAATACTATAAACATAAATAATGCTTATGGTTTGATTTCAAAAATGGCGATCGGAAATAACTCTGTTTTCTGAAATTATGATTTATACTTCATACGCCAAGAGGATTGAGGGTTAGAAAGAGATTGTTAGGTAGAACAACTTAAATAGAATTATGTACACATAATATTTTTTGTGTTTTCTATCCACAAATATATATTTTTTCCATTTATTTACAGGATTGATTACGGAGCAACAATATCAGCACCATTGCGAATTAGCCTTCCAAGGTTTTTTTTATTATTATTGCACAGCATTTATTTTGTGGCACTCTACTATATATATAAAATAACATACCCCACAAATATTTTATTATCGTGAATTAGCCTTCCAAGGTTTTTTTTTATTATTATTGCACAGCATTTATTTTGTGGCACTCTACTATATATATAAAATAACATACCCCACAAATATTTCATTATAGCGAATTAGTCTTCCAAGTTTTTTTAATTGCAAAAGCATTTATTTTGTGGCACTCCACTATATATATAAAATAACATACCCCACAAATATTTCATTATAGCGAAGTAGTCTTCTAAGATTTTTTTATTGTAAAAGCATTTATTTTGTGACACTCCACTAAACATACCTACAAATATTTTCACCAAGATGCAATCTGTGAAAATTTGCCCCACGTGTGAAACTGGTGTTTCAACTAAAAGTATCCAAAGGCACTGTCGTACCTGCGTACCTGGTAAGCGTGTGATCGCTACAAAACCATGTCCCAGGTGCGACAAACATATTACCATTAATAATTTGAAAAGGCATATAACAACATGCAAAGTCGTCGGAGCACCTGTTCCACAACCGTTGACCAGCTCGACCAAGAGGAAAGCGGAAGCCGACTTGCCACCATCCGCCAAACGTGTCAAGCCTGTGGCGAAAGCGAACCAGTCTGCTTTCGAGCGTTTGTTAGAGGACTTTGTCCTCACTTCGGAGGGCTCATGCGACGTGCGTAGTTTTTTGGAGAACGTGCAAGCCAAAATTATTTCCATCCTCGGCGATGCGCTTGCAACGCACTCCACCAAATTCTACGCATCGCTACGTTGCCAGTACAAGAAGCCGTCTGATGAAATTTACAGCTTCTGCCACAACACCAAGGCGAAGACGCTGCATCTGGCGGATGTCGACAACCTCGAGGTCATCTACAACAAGTTTGCCGAGGAGCTGGTGACTAAGCAACAAGAACATCAAGCTAAGGGCTCGGGGGGTTCGCTGTGTGGTGAGCCTCACGAACTGTGCGTCAAACTTTGCAAGTTTGTGCCTCTCTCCGCCTCCAGCTACATCCCCTTACCACCTTCCATCGCGGCAAAGAAGGCCGTCCTGAACATTCAGAACAGTGACGCCAAGTGCTTCGTATGGTGTGTGCTGGCAGCGTTGCACCCTGTCCACTGGAAAAATAATCCACGCCGAGTTAACCACTACCTACCGTACGAGCCAGAGCTGGAAGATGCGATGGCTGGGATCGCCTATCCCGTGG
Source organism: Lepisma saccharinum (assembly GCF_977018435.1). NCBI lineage: Eukaryota > Metazoa > Arthropoda > Insecta > Zygentoma > Lepismatidae > Lepisma > Lepisma saccharinum. The sequence continues at coordinate 9,047,863 of NC_139242.1, read as the reverse complement.
AGGTCCCGGACATTCGAAAGTTTGAGGCTCGTGCGCGGTTGGCCATCAACGTTTACGGTCTCACCGAGAACAAAAATGTGGTGTACCCTATCCGGGTGAGCGATGTAGACGACGATGGTGCTCAGGAAATTCACCTTCTGCTCATCAAGGACGAGAACCATCACCATTATACTCTCATTCGCTCGCTCTCTAGACTTGTTTCGAGCCAACGGAGCAAAGACAAAACCCACATAGAAGTTTGTCGCAGGTGCTTGTCAACTTTTGATAATCGAGAACAGCAGGATTACCAGCGCATCAGAGGTCCCAACATCGCTGTCGAGAAGCTCGCTCGCCACAAACTTTATTGCAATGCCAACGAACCGGGGGTGGCAGTCTTGCCCAAACCTGGCACCGTGGAGCGTTTCCACATGCACGGTGCCATGGTAGAGCACCTCGCTATCATCATCGCGGATTTCGAGGCCTTCCTCAAACCCCTGTCCACTTGCGATCCCGATCCCGAAGTTTCCTCCACTAACCCTTACCAACTTCACGAGGCATCCAGTTTTGCATATGTTTTGGTGCGACGAGACCAGCACATCGCCCCCGAGCCCTACGTGTACCGTGGTCCCGACGCAGCCAAACACTTCCTCGAGAGGATGGTTGTCGAGGCCATCGAGATAGGGAAGGTACTGTTGGCCCCCAAGTCTATGCTCCCTCTGTCCCCCGACGATCAACGTAGACACGACGAGGCCATCGCTTGCCCTGTCTGCGTCAAGGAGTACACCGCCAACAACTGTAAAGTCCAACACCACGATCACTTTAACGGTAGGTACGTTGGTCCTTGGTGCAACGGATGCAACCTCATGGCCCGGGACCCGCGATTTATCCCGATCTTCTTCCACAACGGCTCGGGGTACGACTTTCACCACCTGATCAAGCATCTTGGGTACGACAACGAGGGAATCAACGTTCTCGCCCAGAACGAGGAGCGTTACATCAGTGTGAGCAAACGAGTGTCAATCCCGGGATCACGCTCTACCGTCGAGCTTCGCTTCCTCGACTCCCTGAGGTTCCTCCCGGCAAGCCTCGATGCTCTCGCGGGGAAGCTTAGCGACGAGCAAATACTCATCACCTCTGCAAACTTTCCGAACTTGGACGCCGGTCTCTTCAGGCGTAAGGGGGTCTACCCCTACGAATACGTCACAGACCCTACCAAGTTTGCGGAGACGTCGGTACCTCCCCAGGCGAAGTTCTACAGTCAGCTACGAGGCTCGAACATCACCGACGAAGAATATCGCCATGCCCAGTCCATGTGGAGCGAGCTGGGTTGTCGAACTCTCGGGGACTACCACGACGCGTACCTCAAACTTGATGTGACGCTCCTCGCCTACGTGTTCCAGACGTTCCGTGCGACCTCAATGAAGATCTACCAGCTGGACCCCGCCTACTTCTATAGTCTCCCCGGACTGGCGTGGTCAGCCATGTTTCTGGTGACGAAAATCGAGCTGGAGCTTCTTTCCGATTATGACATGGTGCTGTTTGTGGAACGCGCTATCCGGGGTGGCATGGTCCAGGTGTCGCAACGGCACGCGCGCGCCAACAACCATCACATGGCTACTGGCTACGACTCCACCCAACCGTCGAGCTACATCATGCACACGGACGTGAATAACTTGTACGGGCACTCCATGATGCAGCCACTCCCCTTTAGAGGGTTCGAGTGGGCTGATCCTTCCAACTTCGACATCGAAAGCTTCGACGATTCGGAACATGGGTTCTTTGCCGAGGTGGACCTTGAGTTCTCCGAGAAGCTGCAGGATTTGTTCTGCGATCTTCCCCCTGCACCCGAGTTCAAGTGTCCACCCGATTCCAACCAGACGAAGCTCGTCATGGATTTCGAACCCAAGAAGAATTACGTCCTGCACTACCAGAATCTCCGGTGGTTGATGCAGCGAGGGGTCACGGTCCACGCAGTTCACCGTATCCTCAAGTTTGAGCATTCTCCATGGTTGCGTCCATATATTGAAGTCAACACTAAACACCGCACCGCAGCCACGTCCGAGCTTGATAAGGATTTCTTCAAGCTCACGAATAATGCGGTGTTTGGCAAGACCATGGAGAATGTGCGGAATCGCGTGGACATAAAATTGGTGACGAGGAAAGAGCGATGTCGTCAGCTTGTCGCGAGTCCATTGTTCAAGTCTCGAACAATCTACAACGAGCAGCTGGCTCTGATTCACATGAAGCAAGGTGAGGTGAGGCTCACCAAGCCCATCTATGTTGGAGCCACGGTTCTGGATCTGAGCAAGCTTCACATGTTCGAGACGTACTACGACATATTACGTCCACACTACGGCCACAACATCTCGCTTCTCTACACGGACACGGACAGCTTGGTGTACCACGTCCGCTCAGCCGATGCATACAGGGATATTACCACAGTTCCATCTTTGGTTAACCTCTTCGACACCTCGGGCTATCCCCAGCAAAATAAGTACGGCATCCTGGCCCGCAACAAGAAGGTGCCCGGCAAACTCAAAGACGAGAAGGACGGAGACGTGATTCTTGAGTTTGCAGGTCTTCGCGCCAAGGCCTATGCCATCAAAGCCGAGGGCAGCGTTACCAAGAAGGCCAAGGGTGTCGGCAGACAGGTGGTTCGGGAGCATCTCACATTCGAGGACTTCGTCGATTGCCTCAAGACCAGGTCGTCGGTTCTAAGAGCAGAACAAAGAATCCAGAGCGTCGACCATATCATCACCACAAACAAAGTTAGAAAAATTGCGCTGGATCCCGATGACGATAAGAGGTGCGTCCTCGAGTGTGGTATTCACACATTGCCTTGGGGACATCGTCGTTTAGAAATAAATAAGAATTGCGCACAGTGCAAATAATTAGCACTCACCACCACACACAACAATTTTCACTAACTCAAAAAAAAACATTTTGTTACTCAGTAAAAAAAACACTTTGACTGTCATTACAAAATAAAACTTTGACCGTATCCTTAAATAACCAGCATGCCTATGAACTTGTTCGGTTTCAAAAAACAGATCATCATGAAAACTGCACCGTCCATACCAGATCATGAAGTCTTACCTTCCGTGTTACCTAAACTCAACGGTCTGTTGATCATTCACCTCAACAGCATTTGGACAAAATTGGACGAGGACGTCGGCAAAACTTTTTACATCTTCAACAACAATTTACATTTTTACGAAATTCCGATCGACGGGAAACTTCGGATCACCGTGAATCCGGAGAACGAAGGGCGAAAAATCAAAATATCTAGGGGCAAGAACATTTTTCGAATGAAGCACGACAAGGTGCTTTCTAACATGTCGTACGATGTTTCAGCAGGAGATTGTTTATACGTGGAACTCCTCGGAGATTACGACAAACTCGTTCCTCTCTTCGTAGAATTACGAATCGTCTATCCTATAATAAATAACCGTTAACCAAAATGCCTAACGACATTTTCGGCAACACCAAGCGTGTAGACCACGCAGAAGAGATTCTCATGTTGGATATTCGAATTAAAAAGTTGAGGAGCGATTTGATCGCTTTGCAGGAGACCTTAAACAAAAGTTTAGAGTCGGAAATCGCTACGCTCCAAACGCAATGTCTCGACCCCATTCTGAAAATCGATTCCGAACTGAAAACGCTCATAAAAAATTATGTCGACGTACCTTCTTACGACAACGTTCAAAATATACAGTTGAGCGTGGATTCGCTTCAAAATGATTTGGCCAAATTACAGCAATTTCAATCGAAAAATTAAGATTTGGAAAAATTGAAACTCGAAATCGAAGAACGAACTTCCGCAATCGAAAAGAATTTCTCTGAACTTCAAACCGTCGTGAAGGATATCGACGTAGAACGCTTGCACGTCGTCGTTTCCAAATTACAAGAAGAATTCACCAGCACGTTGGAAGAAATTAAATCCAAGTTACAGATTTTGGAAGATACCATGACGAACCTACCATCGTCAGACGAACTGCAGGTCATCGGTAAAAGCGTCGCGAACATAAAAATTCAATTGGAGGCCTATCAAGATTTCGAACACATTCAAACCACCATCGCTACGCTTCAGGCGTCTCTGGAGTTGATCAACGAAGATATTAAAAATATTCACGTTCAAGCGAGTGCGTTGACGAGCATTCAAGACACGTTAAGCACGGTTCAGCAGAAGATCGAATATTTAGAAAATTTGAACGTCGAATCCAACCTTGCTCATTTTCATCCAAGGGTGACTTGGAATCGTTACGGACGAGCGTGCCTTCGAGCGAAGATTTGGAAAAATTGAAAACGGCGGTGACGGCATTATCCGATTCGAGCGACATCAAAAGTTCATTGAGCGATCTCGAAAATAGGGTGGCCAATCTCCCCACCTCCAAAGAATTACACGCTTTGAAAAGGAACATATCTCGAATGCTGAAACGACTAGAAACGGAAACGGTGAACGTGGAACAGATTCGAGATGAAATTAGTTCGCTGGTGTCGACGCTGCCCACTTCGCAGAGCGTCACGGATCTTCACACGCAGTTAACCGAGATGCGAAGCATCGTGAACGATCTTACCGAGAATAGTTCGAAATTGAATCAAGTCGAGAAACCTTCAGAACATTGTCGTCAACATCAGAGATCAAGTTGGAGTGCTGGAATCCACGCAGGAATCGACGCTGGCCTCTTTCGGTGCCAAGTTGCAAGAACGCAACGAAAACTACAAGCAGTTGAACGTGGAAGTGAAAATCAAACCGTCATTTTCTGCCGTAACAGATACCATAGTCGAACATTTGTTGCCCATCGAAAATAAACTTGGACACGTTCACAGTAATCTGCTCGGCGTCGATACTAAATTCACCAAATTGTTCACCTTGCAAGCCATCGAAATCAACAGCGTTCCCAATCAACAGGGAATCTCCACGTTCGTCGAAGGTAACAAACTGTACATGTTACATCCTTATCATCCGTACTACAAGTTTCTCCTCGATGGCACGATTCAGATAAACGAATTTTCGTACTGGTCTCACGGCAGAAAAGCTAGCGTTCTTACCATGACGTTGATATCGAATCGTGGTGTCCAGAAAGCAGGAAACATTCCTCTGGCACGTTGGAACGAAACGCGCAACATATATGAAATACACGAAGACGAAGATCTTACCGTTTTCGACGTGAGTGCCGGCGATAAGCTGATCATTCAAAACACGAGCGAGGTGCCACCCTCTTTGAATCCTATCACGCTGGTGCTTCTCTTCAAACGTAATCTCTAAAAATGTCTAGGCAAGCCATCGTCGAAGAATTGCATAAACCTGCACGCCGCAACTACGAACGTTTAGCGGTGGTAACCAAGGGCATCGATGACCTCTGGGAAAGTGACCTCGTGGAGATGAGTAGCGGCAAGTTAAAAAATGTACATAAATTGAACAAGGGCAACAAGTACCTTCTCACCGTCATAGACACATTTTCGAAATTCGCATGGGCTCTACCTTTGAAGGCCAAAACGGGAACATGCGTCACGGAAGCATTCAAATTAATTTTTCGCGAAAGCGACAGACGACCTCGGTTTCTGCACACGAACAACGGTAAAGAATTTTACAATGCCGTATTCCAAAAGTTTATTCAAAAACATGACGTTCGACATTATTCGACCTTCAGTCACGTCAAAGCCAGCATCGTGGAAAGATTTAATCGAACCTTGAAAACACACATGTGGAAACGATTCACGCTTCGGGGAAATTACAAATGGGTCGACATCCTGCCGGAACTCGTCGACACCTATAATGATACGGTACACAGAACGATAGGCATGAAGCCAGCTGACGTTACCAAGTCCGACGAGCAGCGTTTAATTTCTACAGTTTACTGTCGAAAGTACACTCCGACTACCAAGAAATCAAAATTCAAAATTGGAGACCAGGTGAGGATCAGCAAATTCAAACGCACCTTCGAGAAGGGATTCACAAAAAATTGGAGCACGGAACTTTTTACGGTGGTTCGAGTTTTACCCGGAAACCGACACACGTATATAATAAAAGATAGTAGCGGCGAGATTTTGAAAGGAAGATTTTACGAAGAGGAACTCTCTAAAACAAAACACCCCGACACGTACCTCATCGAAAAGGTTTTGCGTAGGAAACGTGACAAACTGTTTGTCAAATGGCTGGGACTTCGGAAAAGAGTTGGATCGACGCGAACGAAGTGATCTTGTGAGTACGTGGAACGTGGTGAAGCGTCTACCGGATTCGGAAAGTCAAACGAAAAAAAGAACGGCGAGTTGCTTCCCGACAGCATCCGCTGTCTAATCGTAGGTCCTTCGGGGTGTGGGAAAACGACACTGCTCGTGGACAATTTTCTCCTCGCACCGAATTGGTTAGATTGGAAGAACAGGTACCTGTACGTGTTCTAGAAAAGTTTGGAGCAATCCAAATACCAGCAACTGATGAAACTGTACGATGGTCTGGACATTGCAACGTTCGCTTCGGAAATAAAACCACTCAACGATTGTCGTAAAAATTCAGTCGTTGTGTTCGACGATGTCATCCTGGAAAATCAAAATGAAATTCGCAACTTTTTCACGCAAGGTCGTCACAAAGGAATGGATTGCTTTTACCTAGCTCAAACGTTTTCCAAAATTCCAAAACAGTTACTACGCGACAACGCTAATTTCATATGTTTGTTTCGTCAAGATCACACCAACCTCAAGCACGCGTACGATGACTACGTAGGCGGAGACATGAACTACAATCAACTTTCGGAACGCTGCTCTTCTTGCTGGAACAGTGAGGATTTCGGATTCGCGACAATCGACATGACGAGGAAACCCAACGACGGAAAATACAGAAACAAAATCAACGACTTTCTAAACCTTTTGGAGAACGTTGTGAGAAACGACGTGTATAAATAAACGTTATGACGAAACGAAAAATCGAAGACGAAAATCTTAAGCTTCGCGATTACCTCGCGAAACGCTTGAAAGGTTGGAAATCCGAGAATCGCGGATTCTACGAAGAGAAGAAACGTCAAGATCAACCTGTGATCGACGCCATCAGCGATCTAGGTAAAGAAATTAAAGGCGTCACGGAACAAAATAAAAATTTGGTCAACGAACTCGTACCACTTGCAGCTAAAAGTTACACTGTACCCACGCCCATTTCGAGCATTCCTTCGACGCCGTTCGAACTGAAGGACGTACCACGACGTCGAGCCATAGGTAGCACGTCTTCGGATAAGATCGAATTGGGACCTTTGGCACGAGACTACCTGAGCACGGGGAAGTTCGACAAGGATGAAGTATTCGGATTGTATCCGAGCATGGAAACCAACGAAGGCGGCGTCGTTTGGAAGATTGGGAAATCGAAAGTCACCTTCGAAGGCAACGACATTAAAGTTAATTTAGGCGATAAGAACAGTTGGACCAGGTATCCGGGTACGGTGGGACTGTGGGAACTCGTTGCCAAAAGCAGCCGAAAGATTACACCGACGAAGATTACCAGAGTTACAGGGAAATTCTAATCATGACGGATGCCATGTACCAGAACAACGACGCCTCGCAGAATAGGGTGAAATCGAGCAGCGGTGAGAAGTACAGGAATCTCATCAAACTGATTTGGAACTAGGTGAAGAGTGGCAGCGGCGTCAAACGCTACAACACGTTACCCAAAGAATTCGTTTGGGTGGACGACGTGAGGAAGCTAGTGGACCGATTGTTGGTGATAGCCGGCGAAGAGAATGCAGGCAATCGTAATTTCTACAACGAGAAGGTTGGCATCGTGGACATGATCAGCACGAAACTTTCCAACTTCATCGTGAACGACGACAAGGGCATAGGTTACCTGATCAAAATTATCAACACGCTGCCTCCGAGATTCTGGAACGTGGCCGAAGGAAAGGGACTCGTGAACGACATCATCAACAAGTTACCTTTCGAGATGCATTTACCTGGCTACCAGTACTGCGGACCGGGTACCAAACTCGAGAAAAGATTGGAGAGAGGAGACAAGGGTGTGAATCCGTTGGACGCGGCATGCAAAGATCACGACATCGCTTACAACAGCACGAGCACCGATCTGGATGCACGTCACGAAGCAGACAAGAAATTGAAGCATGCCGCTTTCGAAAGATTCGTCAGCAGAGACGCATCGTTGGGTGAAAGAGTTGCAGCATTGGGCACCACCATCGCCATGAACACGAAACAAAAATTTGGATGGGGTGTATAAATAACATACAGTAAAAAAGTAAATAATAACAACATGTCTCGTATAACTGATTTGCCGCCCGAGATACTATGTAAAATATTCAAACACGCAATAAACGGAGATTGTGAGGATGTAGGGAAACTTGTAATCATAGCAAACACAACGTCGGAATTTCGCATCCCTTGTGAAATGGCTGTCAAGGACCATCTTCGGGAGATCAGCGGCCTGAGGTGCGATGATCTCGACACTCTTCTTTCGGCCGCAGGGGAAAAATTAAACGACAGGATGGACACGGACGATTGGTGCAAGTCTGAACAGAAGATGGCAGATATTATAACACACATCATCTCGTTTTCCCAAGCACGAGCTTTCTTCCTCTTACACACACTGTGAAAAAATAATAATATACGTGTCAAAAAAATATACGTGTCAAAAAAAATATGAGACAAAAAAATACGTCAAAAAAATGTACATGTCCAAAAAAAAATTGCCATGGAAAAAATTTTTATTGCCAAAAAAAATTTGTCTCGTCAAAAAAAAAGTTGACGTGGACATCGTCAGAAAAAAAAGTTGCCTTATCGTAAAAATTTTTTATCGTCAAAAAAAAATTTGTCTCGTCAAAAAAAGTATACGTGGAAAAATTATTACCGTCAGAAAAAAAAGTTGCCTTATCGTAAAAATTTTTTATCGTCAAAAAAAATTGTCTCGTCAAAAAACTTGACGTGGAAAAATTATTACCGTCAGAAAAAAAGTTGCCTTATCGTAAAATTTTTTTATCGTCAAAAATAATTTGTCTCGTCAAAAAAAGTTGACGTGGAAAAATTATTACCGTCAGAAAAAAAGTTGCCTTATCGTAAAATTTTTTTATCGTCAAAAAAATTTGTCTCAAAAAAAAAGTTGACGTGGAAAAATTATTACCGTCAGAAAAAAATAGTTGTCAAAAAAAATGTGCAAGTAAAAAAAACTTGATATATAAATAACACACATCGTGAAAAAAATCTACGAGATCAAAAAAAATTCTTCGGTATATATAAATAACACACATTGTGAAAAATTAAAATTCTATAACACCCTGAAATTTCTCTTCGATATGACCTCTGAAAAAATGAGTGATCTTCAAGCATTAAAACAAATGCTAAATTTGTCAGTCGAGTATGTAAAAATTCAGGAATTGGAAGTCGGCAAACCTTACACGATAACTTCCGGTTCAATTGTTTCTACCCAGTACGGTCCCAAGGTATGTCTGTTGCTCAACGGACAATACAGTCTATTTTTACCAGATCGATACGCTAACATGTTATCTGACGAGAAGCTATCTATTTTAATCGAGAACAAAACTCGAATCGTGTACAAGGGGACAAAGGAACTTCTTGGTAAGAAAACGAAGCACGTAATAGAATTTGTTTAATCACAGACACCCCAACCCCCGGAATATATATATAAATAACATACCATGAAAAAAATGTCAACTTGTATAACTCAACTTCCTCCCGAAGTGTTGCACAAAATATTTACGTTCACGTTCGACGGGGATGTAACTAAACTCATAAACTTGTGTAAAGTAACGCCAGAATTTCGTTCACCGTGCAAAATAATTATCGTGGATCACCTCCGAGAAATAAGCGGAATGAAAAAAAATGTTCCGATCTCCCAGAGACTCTCTTTCGAGCCGCAAACAAAAAAATTGACGATAGGTTAGACGAGCTGCACGAGTGGAGGCAGGGGAGAAGAAGATTTACCGAAGACTGGTACGCGTCGAACATTGAAACTGTCGATCTTGTAAACCACATGATAGCATTAGGCGAAGCAAAAACTTTTTTCTTTCCCAGAATACATATATATAAATAACACACCGCCACAGTTGTTTTGAGTGAGACGATATAAATAACACACATCGTAAACCTAACGGAAAAAAAAGTTCTTCTCTTTCCCAGATAACATAGCATCAAAAAAAATGAAGCCCAAGGGTGTCGTGTACCAGATACCATATTCGAATCTAAAAAATCTTGGTGCCCTCGATGGGTTACTCACCAAGAAACAACGCGAGAAGAAACGTTCTTGCTTGACGAAAGGACACGGAATGAAATTACTTCTCAACACACCACAATTGAGACGGTTGCAGCGTTCGCGGAAACAGCAAAAGATCGGAGGTTTCATATTCAGCATCCCGGCCATCCTGGCAGCATTGGGGGCCGTTGGAAGTTTGGCTGGCGGAAGCGCCGCCATCGCGAAAACCGTCATCGACTCGAAGAAGAACAAGGCGGAATTGGAAGAACAGAAACGTCACAACCTGGCCATGGAGAAGAAAGGGGGGAAGGGCGTAATGAAAAAGTTTAAAAAAAAGAAACAGCACTCACCAACCGAGACATTGAATCTCTAATCGAACCATTACGAATCAAACACTTCAGAGGAGTTTTCATGTCCGACTCGTTACCTTCAACCGTTAAAAGAAGACAGTCAAGAAAATCCAGGCACGCATTGTATATGTTTCACTACGCAAACAATAAAGCATTCGTTTTCGATTCTTTCGGAGGTGTTCCACCTACAAATTTAGTTACTTATCTGAAAACGAACAATCCTATATACTACAAAGACGAACGCATTCAAAATTTCGGAGACGTGAACTGCGGTCATCTCTGCCTCTCCATGCTCGCGTTTCTCTCTAAAATAAATAAGCCGCAGGTGGAAGATTTCCAGAAAGCATTGTGGAACCTGAAACAGCATCACGATGGGCGTGTTCCATCTCACGAGCGAATCTTCGATCTTGAAACTCACGCTGCACGACGACATCGTCTATCCTAAATCCGTAGCTCTGCGTGCATTCTACAGCATGTACCTCATACCTAACGTCACGCAGCACAACAACAAAATTAGCGTCGGAAGCGAACATATCGTCGTCACGCCAGGCCAATACAATCTTTCCACTTTGCAAGCTCAGTTACCCAAAGGCACGTACCTTTCTCAAAATTCGGTCACGCACAGAGTGGAAATCGTGTCCGCGACGGAGACCGTGGACCTGGGCACCATAGGAGAACTTTTAGGTTTCGAGAACGACACCAAACTCGAAGCTGGCATCAAGCACGTAGCAACCAATATTCCTAAATTCTTGGCCATCGAAACTCTGAACGTACACTGCAACGTAGCGGAAGGCATGATCACGAAATCCTCGGACGGGGGGTTGCTGGGAAGTCACAAGCAGACGGGAATCATCGCCACTTTCAAACCAAGTTCCGAATTCATGGAAACGATCATCTACACACCCTCTTCGCCGATCTATGGCGGTCACGAACGAGAAAGGAGAGGTGGTGGATTTCGCAGGTGCAACGAGCACTGCCATCGTGGAGATCAATGTATAATAAATAACACACATAGTGGAAAAAAAATGTAGCAAATCGAAAGTTACGAATTGCAATCTTTCCCTCCCAACCGTCGCACGTTCGCCAATTTGAACGAAGCGAACCGGGAGATCGAATACGACGTGGACGTAGGCGACGGATTCGTTCATCCTCACAGAGCGGACCTCTACCTTCAATTCGACGTGGTGAAGAAGGCAAGCGGAGACGCGTTCCCCGCAGCAGCAAATTTGATACTCGTGGACAACTTCGTGCCTCACCTGTTCTCGCAAGTGGAGGTGAGGAAACACAACACCGTCATCGACAGAATCGATTATCCAGGCATCACGTCGACGGCAGTGGGAACATTGAAATTATCCAAAACGGACGCAGCATACTATCAAGCGGGAGGATTCGAAGCGGGGACGAAAATATCGACGAGAAGTCACACGGTGCTCTTTCCCATGCGTCTGCTGCCGGGATTCTTCTCGGACTACAAGGAGATCATGTGGAAGGGAGGACTGAGGATCACGTTTCGAAGAGCGGCCAACGACAACGACGCACTGATGCGATACACCAACTTGAACGCAGACGGCACGCCGATAGCCAACACTTTACCCGAAGCAGCCAAATGCGTCATACGGAGCATGGAGTTGAGAATGCCGATCGTGGAATACGAAACGAACTACGCCCTCAAGTACAAAGCGGAGATCTTGAAGAGTCCACAGGTGCCGATTCACTTTCACGGTTACCAGTGCGTGCAGAAGTTGGCGTCGGGAAGTCACATGGAATTCGACGTCACGACTCAGTTCAACAACATACAGTTCGACATGCCAGATTTCGTCGTAGTGCTCTTTCAGACCGGGCGCGATAACAATCAGGAAAAAGATTCCAGCAAGTTCGACGACTGCAAGATCAAGAACGTTTATCTCAAGAATGGAAGGAACGAAGTCTTCCCGCGCGAAAATTACAACCTCGACATGACCAAAGACGATTACCTAAGACTTTACGAAGCTTACACCTCTTACAAGCGCGTGACCGAGGGAAACGTGGACATGTACTACACGCCCAGCGAATTCAAAACCCACAGGCCGATGTTCGTCATCAACACCACGAAGAGGAAGCAGGTGGTGGTCAACGATCGCACCAACATCAAGGTCGTCTGCGAGTTCCACGAAGCCTTGCCTACCGATACTCTATGCAGCGTCATGCTGGTCGCAAAGAAGTCCTTCGCGTACGACGTGAAGAACGAGAGGGTCACGGAGCAGTTTTAACAGGTTTAACATTTTTTTTCTTGCACAACGTAGATAAGAAGTTTTTGCACAATCAGTTACAATAAGAATTTTTGTACTAGCACAATCAGTTACAATGATAATATGCACAATACGAATTTCACCAGTTATCAGTTACAATGTCAATTTCATCAGTTTTTTTTTTGCACTATCAGTTACAATATATTTTTTTTCATCACGAGACAATCAGTTACACACAAATTTTTTTTTTTGCTTTTATCGTTTCAGATGCTGCATAACAACAAGCAAAAAAAAGCATGCAACTTTATTTGTAACACACACACGCACATTCTCCATCTTCATCAAGATAATATTATAATAAACATAATTTTTTTATCTATCTTACAAATAAAACTCTATATCAAAAATTACAACATCAAATAACACTAGAGTCGTTAGTACACGTTGCATGCATTACGGAGGTCCTCTGTAGGGTTTCATGGAAGTTTGAGAATAAAAAAGAAAAAAAAACACGTGAAACTAAACAGAGGTGTGGTTATCTATAACCGCAGCCGTTAGAGAACCTTTTTTTTGGTTGGGCACCACGCACTCCTGGCGGGGTTTTAGGGGCCTGGAATCCTAAAAAAAAAAACAATTATTATTTTTGTTTGTTTCCTTGCATCACAATACAGGCACGCGCGCATGTGCGACAGAGAGAGGTTTACAAAGGTCACGATATATAAAGATTGGCCGGGACTTGGAAAAAAATTATAAGGTACATTCATCCTTCAAGGATGAGAAAGTGCATTTACTCATCACGCTGTGTCAGCGCAATAAATGAGGCGCGGAACGTGGAGAGAAAGTGAGTTTTTGAGGTTTTGGTGCTGTTTTCTATGCTGTGAAACATCGTCAGCGCAATAAATGAGGCACGGAACGTGGAGAGAAGGTGAGTTTTTTTTTTGAGGTTTTGGTGATCCTCAATTGATTAAGGTGAGTTTTTGAGGTTTTGGTGCTGTTTTCTTCGCTGTGAAACATCGTCAGCGCAATAAATGAGGCACGGAACGTGGAGAGAAAGTGAGTTTTTGAGGTTTTGGTGATCCTCAATTGATGACCGTGAACCCAGGCACCTGCACTACTCTCTTACCTTCGTAAGATAGGAATACCTAAAATAATGTCTGCATTAAGTTCTTTTAAAATGAAAAATTCCATTGGAAAGTATTCGCTGTCAATCTGAATATTTATCGTCTTACAACCGACAATTTTGCACTTTTTATTTCCAGCAAATCCACATAATCTACCCAGTCAACACACTAACGTTGCGATAACGTTGCCACAACGTTGTATGCTTGTTGTATTTATGATGATGTTGTATGTAGGGGAACAACGTTTTGATAACGTTGCAACAACGTTACAAAAAACATTCCACTGAATACGCTGTAGTTTGGATGATCACCACCATGAGCGCCACAAGAGTCAGATCGGAGTGTTTTGTTTAATCTGAATTTGTGTATCCACTGACCACCAAACCTTATATTTCCTACAGCATACACTAGATGGCAGTGCGACTCAAATGCAAAACAAACATAACTTTTAGTAACACAAATAAGGATACTTTCGATTGTAATTAGTGAAAAAATGTGTTTTATTATCCTTCGAAAGATGTGTGAATATTGAAGTTGTAAGGAAGATCAGAAAATGAATTGTGTTGAATACAAGTGAAACTCCCATGATAAATATTTTTATTCCAGACTATATAATCAGGAGCTAAGTACTGCAAAAACATCTCTCTCTCTGGATTGGTTGGTCCCCCTTGACGCATTCACTGTGGGTTTGGTTTCAGCACGTTTGGAACGGACGGCTGTAGGAAATCAAATCCTATACAGTGGTTTGGTGCGCTCGAGGTGCCTTTGGCAGAACGCCTTGCTGCGAAGGGACAGACAACCGTTACTGCTAGCTTTGGAGCAAACTGTGTTCACAAATCACGTTTGCAATCACTGGTGGGAACTTTGTTTATTTTGAAGCAAACTGTGCTCAATTCTCGTTTGCAGCACTTTGTACTTTGCTTATTTTTGAAGCAAACTGTGCTACAATCCTCGTTTGCAGCACTTTGTTCTTTACTTATTTTGCACTCTCTTTATTTTGAAGCAAATTGTTCTACAATTCTCGTTTGCAGCACTTTGTTCTTTACTTAATTTGCACTTAGTTTATTTTGAAGCAAACTGTGCTACAATCCTCGTTTGCAGCACATTATAATCAGCTTATTTTGAAGCAAACAGTGTTTGCAATTCCCGTTTGCAACACTTGTAACTCTGTTTCTCATTGTTGTTTCCGCCTTGTTGATTTTAAGATAAGTATTGGTAGGTCTCCTCCCTTTGTTCACCATGCATAAAGGGCTCCCCCAACAAGTTGGGGGTGCACACGCTCGAGACAGGAACATACAAAAACAAGACCGAGGAAATCCAAGAAGCACCTCAGCTGATTCAAAGACAGCTAGGGATCGCTCTCGATCCCCCCTCCAACAACAAAAGAAGCAAAAATACCACGAACAAACACGCAATCCAAAGTTAAATCCCAGAGATACCACACAAATTGATGGCCGAACTGAAGAAAATTCCACTGTCTACAACTTCCTACTACAAAATTATGACCCCAAGTACAGAACTCCTAAGTTGCTCCTTCAACAGTTACAAAAATACCTCCCCCGAGCACAAGTACAACAAATTATATTCACCAGAAATGGCATCATTATAAAATCCAGAGATCCGCAATTTCTATCCACTTTGAGAAACAAAGTTTCTTTCGAAATTTTTGTACCACAGGCTGCTCTATCCCAACTGACACCCAAAACTGCCAAACAATTACCACCCCCAAACAAACCACCTCACATGTCAGTCGTTATTAAAGGCGTAGATACAGAACTCGCTGACCAAGAAGTTTTAGAAGAATTACGTTTGGAAGGGCATGAAGTTATAAAATGCGTTCGAATCCAAAACAACAACGGACCAACTTACCTGATGCGAGTTATAACAGATTGTTCCAGCACAATCGATCGGTTACTTCATGAAGGGGCTTATATATATCGCCAACGACACAGGGTTGAACCATCGCATTCAAGGGCACCTCTTCCGTTACGATGTGAACGCTGCCAGAAATACAACGTCCACACTACGGCAAATTGCACCGAAAAACCTATCTGTGGCTATTGTTCTGGCCAACACACGACTAAAGAGTGCACAAATCTGAATGCACCACCCAAATGTAACACGTGCAAACAGGCTCATCCCTCATATAGGTACCGTTGTGCTGCACGCCCAAACCCCGAAGCCTCACGCCCTGACCTAACTGTACCATTAAGAACTATGGACTCTACAACTCCACCACAGAACTCTCTGAAACAACCAGTGACTGTTGAAGATCTACTTAGATTTCAAACATTAAGCCTACAAAATATCCACCCATTTCTACGCCAACATATATTACAACAGATAGTACAGACAGCTAAGACTCTTTTTCGTGTCCACCTGTTCGCTACATATTCTGGTCCACATGTACATTTTCAAATTGTACCACTGGAAACTGAAGTTTAGAAACCTAACTGTTATTTATATAATTATGGCGGGCTATATACAATATAATTTCCTATTTATGAACATCCGTTCTCTACTGAAACATAAAGCTATATTCCAGGAACTTCTCCTGGAAGAAGACATTCATTTCTTTGCACTGAATGAAACCCGTATCCCCAAAGCCACACCCCTTTACATACCCAGGTATTCCTTGCTACATACACCTGGTCCTACAACGGCGCAACGACTATGTGGTGGAGTAGCCCTAGGGATCAAGCCAAAATTTCCCTATAGAACAAATATATTACCACCTCAATTTCCATACCAAGAATATTCTATTGCCACACTTTATCTCAAAAGTATAAATGTGACATTGGCTACTGTATATATACGACCCACTAGCCCTCTACCTACGGACTTCTTTCTTTATATCGCTTCTACATACCGTCACTACTTCATACTAGCTGATATTAATATACATAGTCGAACAAATGCAGAACGAACAGCTTTCCACACTACCATCGATAACAATACTACAGGTATATTTCAAGATTTACCATCTGCAACTCGTCCAGAGAGTAACACAACCCCCGACGTAGTTTTTGTGTCACCTTCCTTAGCTGACAAAATTAACATAGAAGTCCTTGCACCGATAGGAAGTGATCATGCACCAATTAAAATAACTCTACCAGTGCACCACTATACTCAACACAAACAGGTTCCTCCAAAGCGGATCTACGATTATAACAGAGCAAATTGGGAAGGTTATCGAGAAGATCTCTCCACTGTCTTTCAAAATCTCACCCCCTCCAACGAATTAGATAAGGCTGTAGAAATCATCACGTCAGAAGTCAAACAAGCAGCAAGCACACATATACCACAGATAACTGTGAACAGTTTTAAACCTAAACTACCACCTAAATACCTTCATCTAGTAACTGCATCACGTCGTGCCTATCGGGAATACGTACAAACAAGGAATCCTGAATGTCTGCGAGTTCACCGTCAATGGATAAGAACTGTCCATAACTACATAAAGGCACACAAACAACGTCAGTGGATCGACACTTGCAATCACCTTGATGCTGAAAGCCATCCTAGCAAATTCTGGAAACGATTTCATATGCTTACAGGAAAACATACAAGTACTACGTATCCTCTTCTCTCACAACAACAAGCTCTTACAAATGATTACGAAAAGGCAAATGAATTTGCACAGATTCTCCAAGACACATTTACTCCTCCGCTTCCGCTTGCTCCTAATAGCAGATTAGAATTTCAAATAACAAGGAAGGTACATCCTGAAAATAGACAACTGCAACCCAGTTCTCATCATACTATCAACGCAAATCACCCTCTTACTACTTTAATTACCACAGATGATATAACAAACGCAGTCCGCAACAAAAGAAACACTGCCCCAGGGTTTGATTCCATCACATATGTCTTGATAAAGAAAGCTCCACTAGCAATGTTGTCATTTCTCGCCTTGATATACAACTTAATCCTTCGCACTGGATATTACCCTGTCGAATGGAAAGTGTCGAAGGTACTCATGTTTCCGAAACCTGATAAAGATCGTACAGACCCAAAATGCTATAGACCTATACATCTAACATCAACACTCAGCAAAATCCTTGAAAAAATTTTAGTCCGCCGATTACACTCTCACTTATTGTCAAATAATTTTCTCCCGATACACCAAGCCGGATTTAGGCCACACTTTAGCGTCTTGGATAACCTACTAAGACTCTCAAATCGAATCTACAACCAGTACAATACATCTAAACCCTCTTGTTTAATACTATTCGATCTTGAAAAGGCATTCGATAAAGTGTGGCACACCGGCCTCATATATAAACTGCATAAGTTTCGCCTTCCTTTCTGTTACATTCGATTAATTTTCAACTTTCTTACCAACCGAATGGCATATGTAACAATAAATAACAATCTGTCTCACCCTATCTTCTTAAACGCCGGAGTACCGAAAGGATCGGTATTATCTCCATTGCTCTACTTACTTTATGTCGCAGATATGCCAACATTCCCTCAGGTGTCAACATACCAATACGCTGATGATACAGCTCTACTGGCTTGTGGATCTACAATTCAAGCAATAAATCGCATTATGCAACCAGCTATTAAGGTATTTCAACGATGGTGCGACACTTGGAGACATCAATAGCGCAAAAACTCAAGCCATAATATTTCTTCCTACCGGATGTCGCTCACGGGTACAAAGAAATCCAAGTATGTTAGATCTTAAGATCCGTGGCACACGCATAATTCCTACCAACAGCGTCAAATATCTTGGTGTCATATTTGACACAAAACTAACATGGACACCACACATACAGAACATCAAAAAGAAAGCCAAAAACAGACTACAGCTGATGAAGAGACTTGTCGGCACGGATTGGAGACTTCGAGCAAACATCCTCCTAAATACCTATCTGGCCTTTCTTCGGCCCGTACTTACGTATGGACATACAGCATGGCTCTCAGCAGAGGACTCGTTCTATGAACGACTACAAATCATAGAGAGACATGCATGTCGACTGGCATACAGAATCAAACTACCAAGTCCAACTCGACTCTTATACACACGAATAAGTTTTCCACATATAACACTTCACCTAGAGGCATTGCGAAGAGAATATATAAATAACAGGATGGACAAAGAACACCCACCGTTGGTTCACACAATCCGTGAAGATGCAATACACGACTGTTACCCGTACAGATTGTATACTCCATTACAACATCTTTTAACTCTGTATACTCTGACCATCGGGCCCAGACATCCTGATTATGAACTATACACCATTCATCATCCACCACAATTACGACCACATTTATACCCTTCATATTGCAACTAATAATCAAACTACAAGAAAGGGTATTTATTTACTAACATAAGAATGAAAGTAGGGTGTTATATAATATAGCAATGAAAATCCAAGGTCATTTCAAGACTAGGTTAGTGTTCATTTCATAATCCCAAAAATAGAAAAAGTGCACTTAGCCTATCTATTATTATTATTATATATTTAAAAGTATCTAGCACGTACCGAAGAGAGGGACATAACCCTCTAAACGGATGAACGGTGAAAAACAAAAAAACTGCAAAAAGAAACTGATTACCAGGTGTAGTTAGAGATTTTTTAATTCATCACAATCTCCAGACTAACAATTGCCTATTTTGGTGGAGCAGGAAAAGTTTTTTTATAATATGTAAAGAGAAACTGTGACGTTACAAACAAGAGTTTTTCCTGTTACGAATATGTATTATATACAAAAATGGCTTGGCAAGATTGCTAATAGTTTACCATGCGAAATAACCATATTTTAAATATGCAAGGTTATATTCATAAATTACACAGGCAACAAGGTAATGTTGCAAAAAAGTTGTGGCAACGTTAACCCCTGACATACCTAACGTTGGTACATAATGTTCAGTATATGTTGTGACAACGTTGTCAACCAACGTTGCAGCAACGTTGAAAAAAATGACCCTTAAACGTTGTAACAACATACATTCAACGTTAGGTATGTTAGGGGCTAACGTTGCCACAACGTTGTGGTAACATTACCTTGTTGACTGGGTAATGTCATCCACCTTGTCCAACGTAAGATTACCTATACATGATGATATATTACACCAAACCTCATAATTCATAACATTTGCTTGGCTACCACAGTCCATTATACAAATGATAGGCAATTGACATATAATTCCATGTACAATTGGAACTTCTGTTAAAGGTACAGGAATATCTTCATCGTTAATAACCCAGTCAGGTTCTTCCTCAAACCATTCTAACAAAAAATTAATTTGCAAGTTACTTAATGCATTTTCATTCGAAAATTGCATAGCATCACAAACATTAAATAAATCAATTGACTCTTTCTTGTGCCTCTTATAGGTAGTGCAGAGGGAAAGAGGCTCTTCCGACTGCCACTTTAATTTAAAGTAGACTGCCTTTCCAACTGATGTTGCCTGGCATCATTAAATTGCAAAGACTGAACACCAGAAGTTGGATTTTGAATCAAATTAGGACTTACACCAGTATTAGATGTACTCGTCATTATATTACTTTGCATTTTGCTATGTGCAATAATAATAGAAGAAAATCGCCTGGAATAAAGTAACCATCGCTTCCCAAAAAACAAGTTGCTGCAGCAGGATTGATTCAATTTGTTCCTCCAAATTTCGGACTTACTCAGAGGTGCAACCATATGGGGGGGGGGGGATGGCCCCCAACCTTCGACGGAAGTCAATTCTAGGAGGGGCAAACATTGATGGCCAAGAGCACCTGCAGGGGGCACAGAGGAGTAATTGCCCCCTTCTATTTCAAATTTTATACAAATAAAAATACATTTCCTAACATTTTCTTGCTTGCTTCGCTTGCAATGCCTGCTTTTCTCAGTCTCGTCAAGTTCAGAGCCATAGCTAAGGGGCGGCGGGAGTCGTCCATGGGCGCCAAATGATCTAAATTTTAAAAAAGTTGTGAAAGAGAGAATGCCTTGGCGCCATGTGATATTATTTGCTCCCTATTAAATCAATACTGTTTTCAATTGCAAAAATTGGATCTAAAAGTGTTCTTTCTCGCTTCGCTCGCAATGTAATTGTTTTCTGTAATGTAATGTACTTAAATAATATGTTTTGTATATATGTATTGAATAAACTTTGAATACGTACATAATTTAGTGTTAGCATCTTGCATATGTATTTTCTTATTTTTTGTCGCTCCATGTTGCATATGTGTAAAACATATGTTGTACATGAAAGTTATACATGTTATATGTACAAAAAAATTTCTTCGGCATGCATTTTCTGCTATTCAAAAATACAGTTTGTGTGCTTGTTTTCCATTATTAGCTAATGTAAAGTTGCTGGTGTTGAAAAAATATTTCAAATAGTTTGTTTCAAATAAATGCTTTAGCACAGACTACCCCCTTTTTGCGTAATTTAAGAGAATAATAACGTATTTGATACTACTACTACCACTAGTAGTAGTAGAAATAATAATAATAATAATGCCATTATTGTTCTTGTTGTTATTATTATTATATATATATTGATATATATATATAAATATATATATATTTGATATATATATTTTATATATATATATAAATGCCATTATTAATGTTTTTGTTATTATTATTGCTACGTTTATCCTGGTACTTGCCCCCCCCAGACAAAAATTCGTAGTTGCGCCTCTGACGAAAAATGTTTATATATTCTCTTTGAGTGCATCTGCTTGTTGGCATTCATAATATTTGATATTTTTAGGAATAGCCTACTGGGCCCTAATGGGGTAGGAGAGATTATGACCCACATCAACCTCCTTGGGCACGCCACTGATTCCTACCCCAAGTGTTGACGTTACCGTACGTCACTGTTTTTTTGTTTTTTTAATAAACTGCTCCA
Source organism: Lepisma saccharinum (assembly GCF_977018435.1). Taxonomy (NCBI): domain Eukaryota; kingdom Metazoa; phylum Arthropoda; class Insecta; order Zygentoma; family Lepismatidae; genus Lepisma; species Lepisma saccharinum. Next base: position 9,026,123 of record NC_139242.1, on the reverse strand, counting down.
ATACCCGGTATTGCTGAAATATTCACTTTAGAGAGAGACCTTTCATCTCTTCGTCCCTCGAACCGAACTAGCACTACACTGATGCTCCGGAAGTTCCGATGTCGACAATGTCTTCAGCGTCGGACCCGAACTGGAACTAGTAGTAGACTTCGTTACTTTACGGTATTTAGTCCTTTTCATTTTCGAATCACTAGATCTTATAAAGCCACTAATAGACACTGACTGATCACTAATCGACTGTATGAACTGTCACACTTACCTTTGAACTCTCATTAACCGATTCTGTTGTACAGATCAACCTGGAAATTGAAGCCGCGTATTTTAACCTCATTATATTTTAGAACGTTCCGCAGATAAAAGGATTCGTTAACATTGCCAGTAGTTCGACTCCTTCCCTTATTCAAGAACGTTCCCTCTCGCGCTTTCCAGAGATTTAAAAATTACAATGAATCGCCCTACGTATGGCGCTACGTTTGCAGCTTCCAAATGCTGATAAGTCTTTACATAGTGCTGCGACAACACCGAAAGCGCAAGAAAAGTTTTAATGCAATATTATCAACAACAGGGTTACAGAACATATTCCTTGTTACCTTGGTAAGTATTTCTCTCCTTATATTATCGGCACATTATTCAAGAAAACAAAAAGCTAATTTTATGTAGTATAAACTGAAAAACTTTAAGGGGGCTCCAGCGCCCTGATCCCACCTTGGAAAAGCGCTATTAACAATAACAGGGTTATAGAACATTCTCCGTCTTGCATCGATAATTATTTATCTCCTTATTATCGTCACATTATTCAAGAACCCCAAAACCTAATTTTATGAAGTGTAATCTGAAAAATATCCTGGGGGGGCTCGAGCCACCTTATCTCCACCTTGGATACGCGTTATTGACAATAACAGGGTTATAGAACATTCTCTGCCTTGCCTCGATAATTATTTCTCTCAAATTATCATCACATTATTGAAGAAGCCATGAACCCAATTTTATGTAGCGTAAACTGAAAAATTTCCTGAAGGGGGTGCTAGAGCCCCCTGATTCCCACCTTGGATACGTGCTTGACTCGATAATTATTTCTCTCCTTAAATTATCGTCACATTATTTTATTTCACACCACAAGAAACAAAAAACCTCATTTTATCTAGTGTAAACCGAAAACTTTCGGCGGGGGCTAGTGCCCCCTTAGGTCCTTTGGATACGTGCCTGCTGCAAGTGTCCCTTCATCAATTTAAACTAATCATCACTCATCCTGTTCGTCGCGATTAGCCAAAAGTGGAAGAAGACGCTAAATAACAAAAACACAAATACAAATTTATCCTCATCGTGGCGATCAACTGGAGAATCTGAAAAGTAACGTAAAAATATTAAAGGGAAATTCCAGAATGTTCAGTAAAAAGTCATATCAGAATATGCCCGGACAAGAACTTTCCTTAGAATTAGACATTTAAAATAAATGCAATAGGTTAGCTGGAAAGAAAAGCTGGCAGTGGGCTACACCCTACAGGGACAAGATATTACGCAAATAATGTCTGAAAAAGAAACTGTGCATTGTTTCGGAATAAATGTATTCTTCTATCGCGTATTTCATCTCTTGTTGTCAAATTAAATTAACAGCTTTGGTGTATAATATCAAAAGATGAATGAAAACGCAGCTTTTCATGGGCCATCTGCTACATTCTCAGCATAGCTTTCTTCCGCTCGTGTCCGCTTGGTGACGTCACAAATTCTAGCCAATAACGTGAAAGTTACGGAGTGGCCCCCTCTGAGAGGCACCCAAATTATCAGAAGGCAGAGTTTGAGTAGAAGAAGTACTAGCACTTCTTGTTTGTCGAATATTTACTTGTCTTACACTTAATCTTTGATGTTCATTCTTCTTAAGACCTTTGTTAGACTTGTCGCAATCTAAATCTTCATTTAAATAAATACGTCCTTTCCTACTAGTTCTAATAACATCCAACTTACGAAGCATATTTGTAAGCTGATCCATCGTCTGAACACTATGACAAGCGATATTGTTAGCAACATTATCCGGATTGTTCACTAAATTACAATATGTGGAATGTGTTTTTAATGCAAAATATTTTTGATTCCTTAGAACAGCTAACTGTGACTGTAACATTTCAGGCGAAGCAAATTGTTGAATAAATTTGTTTTCAAAATCAGAATAACAAAAGAAATATCTTTTGTGTGTTCTAAACCAATAAGCTGCTCTATTTGTAAAACAATTCTGAATGCTCTGCAATCGTTTATCAGCAGGCACTCCTATCAGATCTAACGTTGAGTTTAATTGTTCCAAGTATTCTCTTGCAGATTGCGTTTCAACTCGACCTTAGAACTTTGGTAATATAGACAATTCATTTAACTTCTAATGTCTATCTTTCCTTACGTACAAGGGCAATAAATCAGATTCCGGTCTTGCATTACAATCTTCTTGAAAATTATGTGCACCATTACAATGTTCTATTCCATTCACAAATGCACTATCATGAATGTTTGGTGACTGTTGATTACCAGCAAAATATGTGCAAGGGTAAGAACGATTAAAGAGTTTCCTTCTAGACTCATCGTTATCATTATGATAATTAAATGCTCTCTGTGTATTATCCATTCTTGAAGCTGTGTTATCAGACCTGTCTGGATTAATTTGAGTATAATTAGTAGAACCAGAACACCAAGTGCAAGGATAGTTTGTGTAATTCAAATTACAATATCCTCCATAACTGCGGAAGTCCTCTGGCCTACCTAACATATTTGATGTTGTTTCAGGAAATTCGTTATTCGAGGAAACATCAATGTTATTCTCAGTTTGTACTCTGTGTTCGTTTAAAATACAACTAGATCTATTCATACAAGAGCAATTAGAATTTATTTGCGTCTTTCTAGCATTATGTAAACTAGATTGTTTGCGATTTTGCTTCCAATTTATATGTTTAAGATGCGGTTCTCTTACATAATACGTCTTTACTTTAGTAGTATCCGTAGAGTTAATAGAACTTCCATCTGAATCACTCAAACCAGAATCATGCTTATGACCAGTTCCAGAATCACGCCTTACATTTAACCTTCTCGATGGCGATTTGCAACATTATCAATACCATGAACTTGAGTGTTCGTATTAGAATATTTGTTATGTGAAGTACCTGTAACATTACAATCAGCACCACCATAATTTGAATTAACTGATTTCTGCATATTATTCTCAATGACATCAACACGCAATGCAAGCAGTTTCAAATTATTATCGTACTGATTAACAATTTCGAAACACTGTGAAACCTTAGAAGCCGATGTTTCAACTTGCGAACAACAATCATCAAATCCACATTTGAGTTTACCTATATCGTCTTTTACACCTTGCAAAGAACCTTCAATTTCATTTATTTGTTTCTCATGAAGATCTTGTGTACTAAGAATGTCTGACATTTTACAGTCATAATTTCGCATTCTTTCTTGCAACTTCTGGTTTAATTCTTCATTTGAACTTACACACGTTTCTGTAAAAGATTTGATTCTTATTGCTACATCAGAAGCCAACATGTCTATACGATTATTAACCTGCTTTACATCAAAATTCATAAATTCAATTTTAGACTGTAATTCGACATTGAAAGCTTCAATTTTGGATTTCAACTCTTCGTTGGAAGCTTCAAGCTGAGATTTTAATTCCTCGCTGGAAGATTTCAATTCTCTATTTGAAGCTTCAAGCTGAGATTTTAATTCTTTGTTGAAATCTTCAAGCTGAGATTTTAATTCTTTGTTGGAATCTTCAAGATAAGATTTTAATTCTTTGTTGGAATCTTCAAGCTGAGATTTTAATTATTTGTTGGAATCTTCAAGCTGAGATTTTAATTCCTTGTTGGAATCTTCAAGATGAGATTTTAATTCTTTGTTGGAATCTTCTAGCTGAGATTTTAATTTTTTGTTGGAATCTTCAAGATGAGATTTTAATTTTTTGTTGGAATCTTCAAGCTGAGATTTTAATTCTTTACTAGAATTAACTACAACGAACTGAATGCTCTCGATTGTTTCTAGCAGATCGTTAAAATTAGGACTAATACTCTCTTTGTAAGCTGACAATTCATATGGATTATAACTAGGTTCACAAGATTTACAAAAGTAATTCTCTACCGTAGTAGAATAAATAGACCAATGAACAACTGACAACTTAAGACAAGAAAAGTAAAACCATGAAAGACATTTATAACACTGAACAAATCTGATGTCAGCTTTCGTATCACCACAACATTCCACCTTGCGAGTACTGGTATCAGTCTTACCGTCAGAATTAATTTCTTGACCTTCAACATTTGTAAACGTTGCTAGATATGTGCCCTCGTACTGCATAGCAGTTTTCTTTCTGCTACGAGATTTAGATGAATCTCTGGAAGACATTTTTCATTAACGAAAAAAAAAAAAAGACTTACACACACACTTAAATACTTGCATATCAATTAAATGCAGTTAGAATCCGCTTCAATCCCAGACCTACTGAGATTATATTTCACATCATTTATCCGAAGAACTTCTTAACTTCAGAGTCCTGTCACCGTCGCCACTTTTTGCTAGTGTCGTAGAGGCTTGAGCATTTTACTTTATGCTCAGGAAATCACTATTCTACTTCACAGCAAATTATGAAATAAGAGTAATGTAAATAGTTCAAAATCACAACACCGTTCTCTGGTGAATATAGGGGAAGAGGGACAAATATGAAATAGGGGTACAAATATGGAATACCATTATATCTTGCCTGCTAAATGCTGCACTCTAGCAAGAACTACGTGAAATGCTGGGCAGTGTCCCCAACCACCAGAGGAAGCAGTTAGTTTGCATCTGGAGGTTGAACAGGGCGCGTTAGAACGATTGTTGTGGTTCCCGCCCAAAGTGAAAAGTTTGGAGGTAAGTACCTTTTTACCTTGTGCTTCTTATTAGTACACAGAATGAAAATACATGGTATACAGTTTTGTAGCATATCAATCAGGCTTTATTCTGGTATTTTGCGTATATTGTTGAGGTGAGTTTGAATACACTTTTGGCCCTAGATACTCTAATGTAACAGTGGCTCAAATATGGAATAGTGGTATTCCATATTTATACCACATTTAAGTACAAAAATTATTAACGTGGATCCAAACCCGAAGATTGAGCAGGACCTGCTAGAAGTGAAGTGGCCACCTCACCTGTTCCTGCAATTAAGAAGAGGCAAGGGAGTAGGGGGAGGAAAGCAGTGACCTCTCATATCCTGACTTCATCACCATATAAGACTTCCATTGAAATGTCCACTGCTGTTAAGAAACAGTCTATTAAAAACAATTGGAAAGAAGGGAAATCGCCATCACCAAAAGACTGCGAATCATCAGACTCGGACAGCGACGGCATATTCAGCGTGCGAGATGACTCTTCTCATCTCAGTATGTCAGATGCCAGAACACCAAGTAGTGATGATGTTGAATGTCTCTTCTGTTCTGGACAATTTTCTAATGATAAGCGTGAAGAAGAATGGGTTAAGTGCGAAATGTGTGATATGTGGCCTCATACTGAACGTGCAGGATATGATAATGGACTTTACATTTGCAATTTTTGTAAGTAGGTAAATAGAGCCCTCATAATCATAGTAATACAGACCTATACAGTTCAGAAACTTTCTCATATTTGTGACTTTACAGTGTTAATTTAATTCATGTTTTCACTACAATTGTGTTTATTGTATTTATATCTTCATTTTCTGCACAATGTTGCCAGTATTCCATATTTGTACTCCATTTTCTTTTGGAGCAATCATGTCAACTTTTAGGAAAATGTTATTTGCAAATACTTACTATAATGTTACGTAGTCTAAACCTTATATTCTATTAAATAACTAATTAAGGAAGAAGAGAGTAGTTTCTCACATACATTCTTCAAAAAATGTGCCATTGAATGGTCAAAAACAAAATGGTATTCCATACATGTTCCCATCCTCTACTTGTTATTTTTATTAAATTAATACATTACTTTATGCTCGATTTTAAACTTTCTTGTTATCTCTTTTCACTTGTTTCTTACAACTGGTTGCTACGCAACAAAACAGTATGCTACAACATTTCTTTCTTTTCCTTTTACACAAGAAGTGATTATACATTTTACAATTTGAAAACAGTCACACAATCACTCGATCATAATTTACTTGTATCATTCGTTGCAGAGAAGGCATAAAGACTACCTCAAGAATTTTTAAGGTGTTAACAACAGGAAGTGTTGTACTGGTGTGTGGGATGGGTCGGTATTTAAATACCTCAGACAAGATTTTTTTACATTAATATTGAGCCCTGAATGCACACCAAATGCCGTCGTTAATTTATGAACCATATCGACATCCACAGGTGACTGAACTAAACTGCTGACATCGTCCGCATAAGCTAACACTTTGAGAGACTTCGACAGAATAGTAATGCCTTTTAACTGTGCTTCCAAAGAAGTAAGCAGGGGACTTAGGGAAATACAAAACGCTAGCATTGATAGGGGATCTCCCTGTCGGACACCTGTAGTTATGCGAAGAGATTTTGCCAAAAAAACATTAATCTGTATTAGCGATTCAGCATTGTGATAAAGCCCCTGCAAAGCTGCGAGAAAAGTCCCGCGTATGCCACGTTTTTGACAAACATGAAACATATAGTTATGGGTCAGAGAGTCAAACGCACGTTCGAAATCCAGAGCTAAAATCGCTTGATCTTATGAAATTTTTGTTTTGTTATTACTAGTAACCACCTCACGCAGCTTTTGCAGCACTGCGTAAATGTTTTTGTTTCCACCACATACATATTGCATATCACCCACCAAGTTGATGGAGTATGGCATTAAACGTGCAAGCATATATCGGGAGAAAATTTTGTAGTCTGCGCACAAGAGAGCAATGGGACGATAATAAGTAATTTCGGTCGGCTTTGCACATTTTGGTACTAATACTATAATTCCGGTCTTGGAAGTTTTACCCATTTTCTCTTGCTGAAAGACAGCATTGACCCAGTCAGTTAAGGTCGGCCTTATTAGCTTCCAAAAGGTTTGAAAGAAACTTGTAGGAAGCCCATGAACACCAGCGGCGGAGAATGGCTTTGCCGCTTTCACCGCTTTATAAACTTCTTCAATTCTGAAATCCGCGTCAAGCTTAGTTCTATCTTCATCTGAGAGCACCTCGGAACCGGCATCAACCACTGTACCATAATTTGAATTGTCCGGGTGATTCTGCGAAAACATCAAACTAAAGTGCTCATATATTTTACCTTGTATATTCTTAGGTGCTGTGATTTTATTACCCGCACCATCTGAGAGTTCAGTGATGATTTTCCGTTGTGCATTATGTCGTTCTTGGATCACGTGACTAATCGAGACAGGTTAACCTGAGGGAATCTACTTCGAATTTTAGCACCCATACGTTTGTGAGCTGTCATGCCTGTACACGTTTAATTTCAGTGTTGACCGATCGTCCTGCCGATGCTTCTTCTATTAATTCGTGCAATACACGATAATAAAACGGATATTTATTATTCCAGCCACGAGACCACTCTTTACAGAATCGTTTAATTGCCGGTTTTAAGAAGTCGTCCCACCAACGAAGGATGTCAGTATTTCGAAGGTGGTGTGCCTCCCTAAGTCTCCATTGCTCATGAAATGCTCGTTTGAAATCGTCATCAGAAAGGATTGACGTATTCAATTTCCAATACCCATATCCCCGAGGCACTAAGGGAAGATCAATGGTACGAAAAACATGTAGGTGTGAGATACAACCTTAGTGACAATGAAGTTCGACCAGTCACAAATATAGGAGTGCGTTGTGAAAGAAGGAGAACACATGCATATGCTGAACATATTTTATTCAGCAGGCTACATGGAACAAAGGAAAACATAAATTTCCGCTTCAACGCAGCAATGTATGGTGTCCACACAAAATAAAACATTTTCGTCCATCTACACGTGACATTGAAGTTCGACCACTGTTAGAGGGGATCCTGTTTACCATGGTGTGACGCCGCCCCGTCGACGAATAACTGTGGCAATGCGTCGGGGCATGCTGCGGACGAGTCGTTCAAGGTATTCCACATCGATGCGGTGCCATTCCTCCTGCAGGCAGGCGATAAGAGCAGCCACTGTCGTGGGTCCCCTCTGTTGCACACATCGCTTAAGAACACGCCACACATTCTCAATGGGTGAGAGGTCGGGACTCGATGGTGGCCATGGCAGAGTTCGCACGTGATGTCGAGTCAACCATTCTCTTGTCAGCCGCGCTGTATGAGGCCTGGCATTGTCGTGTTGAAATATGAGATGCCGCCTGTGGAACAGGTGCCTTCGCACTGTGGGAAGATGCCGTTCCAGTATGCGTGTATAGGCGTGTGCATTCACAATGCCCTCACAGACGTGTAGTGGGCCAACCCCAGATGCCGTCATGCATTCCCATACTATCACTGACGCAGGTTTCGGTACCCGACGTGCATAACATTTTGCTTCATTCTATTCCTCCTTCCGACAAATGACTGTTTTCCGTATTTTCCCGTACACAACATTGAAAATGGATTCGTCCGTCCACAAAACCCTGTTCCACTGCCGAAATGTCCATCCCCGGTACATTCGTGCCCACCGTAGTCGATTGCCTTTGTTCAACATGGAAAGGAAGGGTTTACGTTTCGCCTTGTACACTCGGTAACCGCATCGCTGTAGGTAACGGCGAATGGTTCTGGTTGACACTTCAATGTGAAAGCGTTCTCGAGTCCACAGTCGTAATTCGGCCACAGAAACATGATTGTTGGTCTGGATATAGCGCCTAAATATCCGTAGGTCACGGACGCTCAGCAGGCGTTTTCGACCGGGGGCCTTACCTGGCTCTGTAGTACCCGTATTTTGGTGGTGTTTGATGATGCAGTGGACGGTTGACTTGGGTAAGTTCAGTTGGCGCCATATTTCCCGTTCACTGAGTCCATCCCGTTGCAACTCCACCACTCTTCTCCTCACGGTGTTGTCAATAGGTTTGCCCCTGGCCATGGTTATGATGCACTGCGGTTCCTCGGTGCACAGCACGCGCTTATATACGGCGGACTCCCTTATCGTGTCCGTGACGTCATGCTTCCGTCGAATGCGCCCCTATCTGGAATTTTCCTTATGGGTCTGGTGCCTGGTCGAAGTTCAATGTCACGCGTATTGTTCCCCGTTTTCGTTCTTTACGTGACCTTGGGTGCAACATGCTGGGATCACGATTCTTGCCTGATCACACGCCTCCTCTCACACACATGCGTCACTTCTGCGGGTCACCCATTCCACCGAGTATGCCTCTGTGCATTTAATCACGTATTCCTTTCTGGTCGAACTTCATTGTCACCAAGGTTGTAAATCGAAGTTACTTTCTGACGCAGTAACGGGGTAACATAGAACCGGTCCAAGCGGGACGCACAATTGTCTCTAATGTATGTATATCCCCTCTTACCGAAATATTTATCTGTCCAAACGTCTACAAATTTAAAACCCGACACCAATCTTTGTACAGAATTTGATGTGTAAAAACCAGGACGTTGATCTTGTGGGAGCAGGACGCAATTAAAGTCCCCGCAACATATGATATGTTATTTGCACCCTGCAATTCAGCCGCCACGTCTGTCGCAAGAAAATATTTCTCTGTTGTCTCTGTTGAGTACCTGATGGGGCATATATATTGCAAATCCAAACATTTGCCACTTTCGCACATATAATTCGCCCGTTTTGGTGACACGCAACGTTAGTGATCGGCACAGTGTTTCTCGCAAGAATAGCAGTCCACGTTGCCTGACAATTTGCATTGTTATACACCACTATGGATGGGGACAAGTCAAAGTTTGTCACTTGTTCCTCCTGGAGGAAGGCTATATCGAGGGACGACTGAATGAAAAAGTCACCCAGAGCCTCATGTTTATTACGGTATTGCAGTTTATTAATGTTAATCGTGGTTATTAGGAGTGTGGTAAACATAGCTAAGTGGGTATTCCTAAACCTGATCAGGGACGCTTTAGCCCCCTTACTGGCAAGAAGCTCGTTGTATACATTATACCAAACATTAACACAAAAGAACAGTAACACTATCACACGCATCATTATTTTTCATGAAGTATTTTACTTTCACCAGAACTAACACTAGAACCTAGATTATTACCACTTTGGGACCTGGTAATTCGCACTGGGGAGAGAGAGATGTCATCAATCTTCTTGGTCGGTGGGTTGATTTCCGCATCCCTTTGAGAACTTTTCTTGCTCTTCTGCATCTTCTGCTTCTTCTGCTGCTTCTGCTGTCCTTCTGGTAGCATCCTTCAACGGGGCCCGTGAAACAGCAACAGTCTTCACAGAGGATGGGTCTTCATCTGTAGTCAGCTGCACATCAGAATTTTCATGCACATTCATCTGGTCTTCACACTTAATTTTATTGTCACCCTGTGGTAGATATTCATGTAATTCCCTTTGGACAGTTTCTTCCCGTTCCACTTCATCAGCTCATAACAGTGAAGTTTCCATGGTTTCGTCAGTCGCGTTGTTTCCCCAAACGGGTACCACTGCAGGATCGTCTTTCGGTGCTTGCTCCGTTGACGCTGTTGGTACATCACCCTCTGTCTTCTGACTCGATTTAGTTTTGGTGGGTAGTGGCAACACTGTGGGTCGCGAGTCCAGTTGTGTTTCTTGGACTGTGAGTTGCGTTGGTGGTCGATTGACACGTTGGGCATAGGTGCTGGGTTCCTGGTTGTTCGTAGATGTGCCCGCTTGGACTGAGGTTGAACTTGCTACATTAGGACTAGTGCGTCGTCGTCTTTGGGGAAACATGGCTGCTGCGTGTGTCAATTCGTCACAGATCTTGCAAGAAGGCTGCTGCCCATAATATGTGACCCAATATCTCGCACCTTGGATCGTGACGTAAGACGGCATTGACTGCTTCAACTCCATCATCAACACTTTTATGCCCGTACGAGTATGATAGATATGTTCGTGCGAGTAAGTCTCGTCGTCGATAGACTGTATTTCGCCATTTGACGAGTACCGCAGATATTGCCTCATCCGTGACTTCCATCGGGATGACATGTAGTCGCACCATCGTTGATATTCTGTCAGCCCATTCCAGTCGTACATCACGATCACCATCCTCATCACGAAACACCAACATTCGTCCACACTTCCGTGTTATTTGCTCACCTAACAGATGTGATACCAGTTTAATGTATACACACTTACGAAAATGGTCAATTTCAATGCTTAGAACCTGGTCTTTGGTGACAGCCAGCGTTTCACTAATCCAACGGTGTTTCCATTATACAACAGTCAGAATTACTTCTATTTGACTCGTAACTAGTACTCCCTCCTACTAACCAGGACAGGGCCGCGTACGTACCAAGCTGCAAGCGCGACGCTAGTCTATGTTGCTCGTACGGCTGCTTCCGCGAGACTACATCGACTGAGCCACCGCGGTCACATGTAGTTTAGATTTAATTTATGACGTTGTTTAATGGATGGAATTCACGTGTGTTGTACACGATGGTCCTTAACCCGTTAACTGCCATATGAGTTGTATTTAACTGACACTTGTTTTACTCCCTGGTCCCCGTGAATGGTATTTAACTCACACGTCTATTTACCTTTGGAGCCTCGTGGTGCAAAGCCAACTCACGCTACCATGCTATAACATACATGTTACGTGAAGAGTAGCCCCGTGGACAAAAGTTTGCAGATGCTTCGTGAAAATCTTAAGGTAGTGATGTTGTTATTGTGACAATTAATACAATCAATTTAAAAAGCGTGAATCAAATGAATAGATGTACATTAACGTCTTTTATATTTATTTTTGCCTTTAAGTTTTACTTAAATCTGACAGGTATACAAACAAAAAATTTTAAAGTTTTTCGGATTGTGCCTTTGGCCTTCTTGAATTATTGCTGGCCAGCTCCTCGAACGACGTGGACCACGGCCATCTTGAATCCGCGGGAGGCCGGAGCCTTCAATTTGGCAACGCTGTAAAATGTGACATCAGCCAGCCGATGTCACTCGGAATAAACATTATGGAATGAACGTACAGACGTAGAAAAGTATTCTTTTCTGTTACTTATTTATCCCGTAATTACTTCATTCGCTCAAATTGTATTTGCTAGAGTATTCAACATTATTTTTTATAAGTAAAGCAGTATGTTATTAAGTTTATAAAAACTATACATTAGATTTTCTGAGCCACATGCCAGCATTTCACGGAGCTTTTCGTAGGTTACGTTTCACACGTGGTGAATCATCAAATATAATAAATATTGATGTCATTAAGATTTTAAATTATCATTTGGAAAATAAACCAGCAACGTCGAAGAGCTATAGACATGATATAGAGGCAGACTAATTTAAAACATGTTTACGCAAGAAGCAAATTGTACACTAAGAAAGTTGTGTGCATGAGGCACCACACGCTAAGCGTTTACTCGTGTTAAGTACAAGGGTTAAACTACAACACTCAAACAAAAATGCGGGAAACTATACAAACTCGAACAAACCTCTAAGAGCATAAAACTGCCTAACCTAACAAAAACAGTAGAACACAAAATAACTAACACCTTCACTGTAACATATCTCCGCAAGAGATGAACAACGGAAATGTAACACCTTCTCATGCAGAATTATCCACTTTCTCGCAGCAGGGAGGGGAGTACATAGTCACCAGCACTCGGCCTTATTTTAGCCTTGTACACAGGGCCGGAATAAGACGAAATTGGGCCTGATGCTAAAATTGATGGCATTAACTTGAAATCTTCTGTGAACAATAAACACATCGACGTTATAGTTACGCCACAGCGCAAAGAATAATAGTAACTGTAAAATAAGTAACGCTGTGTCTAGGCGTCCGAAATTGGGGCTCCAAATTTCATTCTAAGATTTAGTTTCAAGTTAATATATCCCAAGGAAAAACTGTTCAGCTTTCTGAAAATTCTCGTCTGTTTTCATCTGAGTCTATTTCAGGAATGAGCCTAATGCTGCAGCATCAATAGCACCCACCTTAATCCGTCACTGCTTGTACGGGCTATATGCACACAAAACAAATATTTGCTCATACGCACATCGTAATTACAATGTATTGTCTATTAAACAAAATCTTAGCAATTTTGTCATAGACTGCTATAATGAAGATATTGTACAGAAATATGTACTACATAAGATTTATTTAAACTCTGAATGTAATACTCGACCATGCTGGCTTATTGCATCCACAACTACTTTGTACGTGTTACTTTTAGAACTTAACCCTCGAAATACCAAGCAAAACAACACCCACGCAATAGCAATGGTGTACATTTTGAACCCCAATGATTTGTTTCTTTTTTTCGCGTTTAAAAATGAGGGTTTTTCAAATAACATACAGAGAGTATTTTTATAACGTATTTCCCAAGTTACAAGTATAAATAATATGTAGTAATATGTAATATGTAATAATATGTAATAAAGACAGTCATTTATATTCATGTTCTATACGTAGCGTTCATGATTTTGAATGATTTATGATTTTGATACATTAAACCAAAAAAATTCGGCTAAAATAATTCCAAGTTTCGGAACTAAAAACTAGATAAAATACAGCTAGAAATATATGCGTGGGGTACAAAATGTACCCCTTTTGTATTCCGAGGGAGGCCAGTGTGTTAGGTCTTCCATCATTTAAATATTTAGTTGTTAAATATTTAATTCCGAAATGCTAGCAAATAAAATAAGGGCAAACTACACATTATTGAAAAATTCCGTACTGTGTATGAATTGTAAAGTTGGCCTTGTATTTTTTGCTTATTTCCATTTATTTTACGTCAAATTTCTATTTCTATTGTTAATGCATGTTTTCCACTTGCATAATGTAATGCCAATCTTCTGTCCACATTTGGAAACACAAAACCATTTTACGCAGATTACCTTGCATGAATTTCACTATTCGCGCCATACTATGTTCATTAATTTTTAAGTTGGCGGAACAGCGTTGTCAATTTTCAGGATTCCAGTCTGGAATAAAACTGGCCATGCATAGACACAATAGTATACGGCAGAGTCATGTTACAAATAACAAAAGACTCAATGCCACAAAAAAATAATAAATATGCTCTAAGCCAAACATAACTCACGTGGCGTGCAGCGTAATAAGTTATTCTAGCTCTGCATGAGTTGCATATGACTCACGCACATACAATAATTAAATATGACAAATTTTCATCTAATCATCAAGAAAAATATGGCCTTCAACGTTTTTATTATATTCCCCTTAATAAAACCATCGTGGCCCCAGGATTTTTTTTCTATCCTGGAATTCAACGTATTAAGACTGTTAAAACTAAGGACGGTGAAACACGATTGAAACGCTGGTGCATGGCAGAGAAAAGGTTGTAACAGCAATGCCGGTCTGACACTTTAGAAGCAGCTTTATTTGAAGACTAAAATTGGTAAACGCTGTAAGTGCCACAATAATTCAAACACCGTTTTCCACGTTAAACTGTGAAATGTGCCATTCTTTATAATGTGGTAAACGTGAAATGTGGCTGGTAGCCTTCTAAGTAGTTCAAAGGGCGTGTAAAGAGGTCACTAGTGTGCACGTTCTTACGGGCTGATGTGCGGAACAATGCGATTTCCCAACACTTTCGCTTTTGGCACTTACAACGTTTACCATTATTAGTCCTCATTTATATTTCGTCCTTTGTATTTGATTCATGAAAATGTAATGAAAAACGTTACAAAGAAAATATACAAGTAGGAGTCTTTCCTCTTGCACTGTAAATGTATTTTGGCAGAACTATATAAAATTAAATTTTAAGCGAACAGACCGACACAATCGACAAATTATGAATCTGGAATCTCTGAATGAAAGTTAGTGGAAGGTACGTTTTACAGACATATGTTTTAGAACCAAAAAATGGCAATATTCTCTTGATACTACATGAGGCGTATTGTGTTATCTTGCTTACGTGTTGGATATATTTGCAGAAAATGACCTGAGTCACATTTTTGAGGTATCGAAGTTAATGGTATTTCTGATCTTTCTAGTTACAGACACATCTTTTAATGCAGAAAGGACGTCAGTCACACGAGGCTATAGCCAAGAAAATGCACAGTGAAAAGTGTACTTTAATGCAGAAAGGTACCTGAGTTACTGACTTGGGTCCTTTTCTGCAATAAACATAGCCGTATTTATACGTTGTACGAACTGTGTAGGCTAATCTATAATGCAGCTCGGGCGGTAAAAATACTGTCAAACTTATTGACACCAGTAACATTATTGATTTCGCAACGTGGTGGCCTCATATCTACAAAAAAAAATGTGTCATCAGTGAAAACTACCATGTGTTCCTACAAGAATAGGCAGTATTTTCAGATTTCCAAGTATCATTACTTTGAATAATGTCCAAAGGTGCAACAATTGTAATTCCTACGCCACGTACGTTCCCAGTTGCACGTATGCCGATCAAGCTTACTAAATTGAAGGACATACGAACTGCCTTGTCGCATGTACCAGACGACGTCAAAGGATTTTATGAAGATATTCTTCAGTAGCCCACTACACACGGCAATTAAACAGACTCAGATGTAGAATAACACATGCATGCATGAGCTCGTACATTATTGTACTTCCAACACCGACAATAAAGTCCAGAAAGTGCAATACACTGTCATTTATTGATGAATCTATAATTTCCTGTGGCATATATAACATAACCTAACCTAACCTAGCTTATGTGGCAATGACAAACGGGCTTTTGTAGGACATTTCTCGTCTTATTTCACACAGTTTAAACTTTTATTGCAGAAAGGTACCGGAGTTACAACTTTTTTATCTCCACTGTCTCTAGTAGCATACTGGAGGGGGGCGCATTGAGGGTTGCAAAATTAACTATTCTTTATGCTGAATATTTGAGCCAACAGCGGTAAATTTCTTTTTTACACTATCAATGTTATACGATTTTTCTTGTTTTTCTCAGAATTGTGCAAAAGTGACTCAGGTCCCTTTCTGCAATAAGCCATTCATTTATATAAGTAAGCTGCTCTTATGATATTTTCAATGAGTTTCATTTTCCGAGTGATCCTACGAGTAAATCCCTACCCAGAAGTTTGAACGAGTGAGTTAGGTAATTTGATATTGGTGTTCTTAGAATTCGTATGTTTCGGGTGGTTAAGCTGTTACATTAGTATTTATGTATTTATGAAACGTTGTATTTATAGTATTTACAGAGCCAAAGGAATATACCCCTTTGTTTTAAATCTGTAGATTTGAGTTGTACCCCCTCAAATAATATGATGAAAGCAAGGTTTTATTGTTCAGAATAATCTCATTTCTACAGCTCAGAACAAAACGTTTATGTTATTTAGAAGCATTATCTTCCTATCGAAAATAATTAAACAGCTGTAAACCTATTGCAGTACATTGTGGCACTAGTTACTTCACTTTATCTGTAATCTGGAAAACTTTCTAAGGACATTAACACTATTTAAAACGAGTTGAAATACGTTAAAGTTTAATTTGTGAAAATGTTTTTTGCAGGCTAATGCTCCTTTGTGTTAGAGACACATTTCTTAAGAAGTAACCGATTGGAAGATAAAATATAAATCTGCTTGATAAGTTCACGACTGGCCTTCACGTTCGAATATTTCAGAAACTAAACACTTCCAGCATAAAGTCTTAGTTACATTTTAGTGAAATTATACGGTAAATTTAGAAATTACAATTTTTGTACAGAATATTATAGGAAGTAAATTTAACTTCCGAAGAAGTAAAGTGAGAATGCTTGTTCTGATCTCATTTCAACAGATATATGAGTTGAAAATCACATGGAAATTTTTAAATATTGAAAACTCTTATATTAAGCCACCTAAGTGTTCAATATTCAAAGCTACACAAATATACACTTCAGTTTAATTTTGTAAAATTTGGCGATATGTTTGTTCTAATGTTCTTTTACACAATTATGGAGAAATAGATAAATAAGTGACTATTCTGCAGTTTCGTGAGTACGTAAACCTACAAAACTATTGCGAATATCTAGTCAACATCGAAAGCTAACCACACGAAGATTCAGGTGAATGCTCTAAAAGGAATTTAAGCATATGTAGTTTTTCAGATTTTGGAATATCATATCGGTTTCTTGAAAGAAGAGGTAATCACGAAAACTGCTTTGTTGACGTCGGTGTAATTGTTGTGTAGTGAAATGCGTAGTGCAAGTAGCGTTTATAAACGAAAAGTGGGAAATTGGAAAACATATTTGGGAAAATCTCAAGAATGTACCTAAATTAAATTTATTTTTCTCTTCGGAAAGTGTGTCTAAAGCAAATAAATCTTGTTCAGTAGCCCTATTAACTTCGACTTTAACACTGAAATTAAAATCAATTTTATGTGAGCGTTCTTTTCTTAAATTTAAATGTATTATTTTATAGAAGTTTCATGAATAATTTTTAATCAGATGAGTCTATAGTTTAAAATTTACAAATGTTATAAATACAGAGCATGCAATTAGTGTACCATGCAAGTATCATGAGCAAAACTGTTTATAATAATAATAATAATAATAATAATAATAATAATAATGTCAGCAGGGCTCAAAACAAAGGATAGACTAGGGGCAAAAATTTTATAAGTCACCCTCAGATTATACAGCAAATATATATGAGGAATGCGAATTCTTCCCGAATTTATGGTAATACAGGGTGAAACTTTATGTAACTGATAGCCCATACTAACCTTTGGTAATTTGAAAAATTGAAGTAGATTATGCATATCGTTAAGGACTGGATTTTACGTTTATCAATATTATGTATGTATTTTCTAATGTTAAAGATAATAGTTTCAATGTTCTTACAAGTGTGGAAATATTCTGAATAAAAACAAAGACGAATAAGTCAGCACACTAAATATTACGCTGTTATAGTGTTTTATGTTATACAAGGTGATTCAAAAGAATGTTAACACTATATGGGAAATATAACATGTCTAAGTTTACTTCTTTGATTGAATTTTATTGAACGAAGAGACTCTAATACACTAACCTTAGCTACTGTAAAACACACTAAAGTCGAATAAATTCGTGTCATTGCAGCAAAGTTTCCATCTTTATGCAAATTTTCTATTCTCCAAATAGTGTTAACATTTTTTTGAATCACTTTGTGTGTTGAAAATCACCTATTTCTCAAGTGCTCCGTGCTGGCCTGTTCTGTCATTTCTATATCACAATTCTGTTTCCTTTTTTGGCGATCGAAAAACGTGTGATAAAAGTTGCTACCTTTTTATGTCATGGTCGGGTAGAGATGACTTCAAAGAATGAATGCTCAATTAAAATATGTTACGTTCTCCAGAGTACGAAATATCCACAAGCCTGCATGAAGGTTATAGTTAAAACATGCATGCTAATTTCTACATAGATCTTGTAACTACATGTCCAGACAGGATATTATTATTATTATTTTTTAGGATGTCGTTATATAAGAAGCTTATATTCAGTGCACTTTCTCTTGTCGAAAAAGGAGGTTTATCATCATGTATCGGAGGATAGTTTATTATATAGGCAGGATAAATTAGGAGCCACTACCAAAAAATTTTTATGCATACCAATGACGTTACGTGATTCTGTGATTGAGACACTCCTATACAAAGGAAAATTAGGGAATGCATTACATGCCAGCAGAATAAACGCCCTCCAGGTCCACCAGTACTTGTACTTTTCCCGCACAGAAGCCATTCCAGCGGATTTGCCTAGTCTTTTCAGGTTCATATCCTCCTTCGTCAAACCTTCGTCACCGATATATAATTGCCGCAACAGATTTTGGGACGCGGTATTTAATAGCCAAACCAGTTTCGGATTGTACGGCCAGTACAGCAGCTGGATTTGTGTATGAAGAGATAGTATTACGCTATGGAACGCCACAAGATATTTATACCGATCACGGTTCAGCGTTCAAATCTAAGCTTTTTCAGGAACTTGGCATCAAATTGGGAATAACCATCAAGTTTTCGCCAGTAGGTTTACATGATTCCATAGGGCTTCAGGAGAGGAATCACGGCGTTTTACAGAGTATAATGAAATGCTATGTTAATTCTAAACACACTGATTGGGTTTAATATTTACAACCAAGTGTGTTCAGCTATAATACTACAAAGAATCATAATTTGCGGTATAGCTCATTCCATTTGGTACATGGATTTCAACCTACTTTGCCCTGGAAGCTTGCATTACACACACGAAGCTGTGAAAATGTGTAAATGATGTACGGTTTCGATTATTGGCAAAAGCAAGAACCAATGCTACAGATAATTTGGCAAAGAGACATGTTGAATTGAAGAAATATTATGATCGAAAGAGGAAACAGATCAAATTTCAACCAGGTGATGAAGTATTAATTTTCGACAGTACCCAGAAAATTGGTAACGCGCGGTGCTTTTCGGGTATTTATAAGGGCCCGGCCACAGTCATTCGAGAAGAGAATCCTAACACATACCTGGTGGAATTCCAAAACAAGAGAGGCAAGACAATAGTGAACTCTATTGCCGTCGAGAGACTCAAAAAATATTATGCGCCAGATGACGGTGATTGCGAGGAGAACTTGACAAGGTCAAGATGAAGATGAAGATCATCAGGAGGACAACGCGGACTCACTCATGGATAATAGTCACAAAAATTAAAATTGATATAAGTAACAGGTTTAATATTTTAAATTTCACTCGCGTGACATAATAATAATTTATAATAATCATGGCACTAATAATATTAAAGGTTAAGAGCAGACTTATTATTTAATAATGTGCTTTAGGCACAAAAAAGTTTTACGGTATTAAAAACTCTAGCTTAGCAAGTACATCACTAAAAATTTTACAGTTACACTTCAGAAGAAGGTATACACTTATATTACCAAAGTTTTATTTTAAGCGCCAGTTATTGAGAATATTTATTTTATATGAATATGAAGACGTAGGCGTCAAGATTTTTTTTGCGCCCCAATAACAAGTATTTTCCTGCGGATATTGGATCTAGACCAAAATCCTGGAAATCCATTCTGCCATCGCAGAATGATTATGGTTAAACCACAACGGTTTTAGTTTCAAACTTTGCCACAATAATATCCTAAGCATATTTTAGAATGAGTTGAGAGAATTATAGATTCTTCAAGTTTTAGTGATGTTAGTATTTAAATGTACTTAAATATCGCATAAATAATAATTATTATTTTATTTCAGGTAGTCAGGAGTACATCAGTTTCAATTTTCCCATTACCTTGTACATCAGTACGGTTTGATTTATTTTTAAGTATTTAAAAATAAAGATAACACCTGAAATTAAATAAGATAAGTTTGCAGTAAATTTTAAAATGAGATAAGTTTATAAACAGTGCTTAAAAATTTAGAGAATAAATAAATTACATCAGGTAAATAAATTAAGCAGATAAATTGAGCCTAGATTGAAGTGGTACCGTTAAGAGTAATTCACCCGCCAATACCTCCACCCCTTCCTCAGTCCTATATTATTCAGCAAAGTGTAAAAGAAGAAGTTCCAGATCTGTCCCGAAATATATTAGTTACCAAAGACGACGTTTTAGGTTTGCCTAAAAATATTGTATCTGTCAAAGATAGAGTTCAGAAGTTTGCTGTAAGCAATGGTCCAAGTTTTGTTCAAAACAGCAGCAAAGTTGAAAGTGAATTGATTAGTTTGCCCTGTGTACAGCCAATTGCAAAAGTTAAAGATATATTTGAAAGCCAGCCAACAGCAAAAGTTGAAAAGTTCCAAGTTTTATTCAAAAAGCAGAAAGTAAGCCAAATTCTCAGGTTCCCGAACCTGTTCTATCTTTTACTGATCATATTTTTTATGACTAAACGTTTGCCTAAAAATTTTATTATATTTATTACGTATTGTGTTTTGTAAGTTAGAATCCATTATTGAGGTCTGGTTGTATTTTGTGTTAGTTTTATTAGTCCATTTATTATGCTTGCACCTTCCAAAGTCGTCGTTATTATGCGATCACGGAAGTGTTCGAGTTTTGCAGCTGTGCGCTGACAGCGCGGCAATTTTCCATTTCCCTGCCCGCCTACGACCTCATTTCAAAGTCCTTGACATTCTTTCGACTCTCGCAGCTCTTACTAAACTTTGTTTGTAGTAATTTAAAGTTTTGTCAACATTAACGCGTCACGCAGCGCCTCAGCGAATCCATTTCCTTCACTCCTCCCGTCGTATGTTTAGCGTCCAAGTTGTTCGATGCGACGTTTTTTTCGCCCGCTGTTCCGACGGAACCCGAACTCAACCCGAACACCGCAACGAGCCAGCCAGCAAGCTTTCTCGTTGTCGCTGTAGAGAACTCAGCTCAGTTGATTCAAGCGACCACGAAAATGCAACTATGCAAGAATTTTAAATACCTGTTGTCAGCGCATTCTTTTCTCCGCGCTGAAGCCTTCCCGAGTACTTTTAGCACAGCAAAGAATTAACATGGCGAAGACAACGAAAAATTTAGACTCTGCATATTTTTCTCATCCAGTGGCGTTCGCTCATAAAATTTTCAAGGGGCCAGTTTAGTTAAGGATATAGCATTAAGAAATTGGTTTTCTCGATAGAATTTCATATCAACAATGTTAGGGATATTTTTGTTTTATATAGATCAAATTTTTCCATAAACGTCGGATTTATGCACTTAAGATTAATCACGACCAATAAATTTTAACAAAGGAACAACAAGACAAGAGATTTTTTTGAGTTGTTCTTTCAAATTTTCCCGTTTGAAAGGAATATATTTTTTTAAGTAATATTTTTTGGGGGAAACCGACTCGCATTTGATTACAATCAGGATAAAGCCAAATGAAATTTAGATAGAAATCAGGGAAATTTTATAAAAAGGGCAATTTTAGCAGTTTATGCACATAGATTAATCAAAATTTCCAGAAACAGGCCCCGGGCTAGTCTCCGCGATTAGCACAGGCATGTGCGGCAAAAGTCGCCACGGCATCGTTAGCCTTTCCAAATTTTAACAGTGTGGACTACCACAAATGTTATAATCTGAAAAATTGTAGCATATTTATTATTATTATTATTGTTATCAGAAATTTAGTTCACTTACCCAATTTGCACCTTATTCGACAATGCAGCAATGAATTCATTACTTCTTACTGATTAACTTCGTGTTAATTTTATTACAGTAGGTAATAACTAGTAATTTGTATTTATATTTAAATATATTGCATAACTTTTCGACCTATTTTGTTTGGACAAACCTAAGGGATTGAAACACCATTCTTATATGAGTCAAGTATATTTTTTTTCCGCGGCGGGTCTACAAGACCAAGTGACTTGAAGTATACGGCGGACGCGAGAAGTTTTGAGTGCTCAAATTTCTTTTGTTTAAAGAAAATTTGGAATTGAGAAAGTTTTTATTATTCCTATTGGGTTTAAAAATTTGAACTCCTTAATTCCCTGATGCTATATTTGTTACGGCATGGAGTTTCAACGAAAAGTCCAAAGTAGCATTTAATAATTTTTTTCATTGTAATAATGACGACGGCTAAAATTGCACCGGCCTATCACCATTTATAGGAGGCCATTAGAGGCTTGCCAAAGCAACCTCTTAGGAAATTAATAGCTTGCTTTGCGCAACTCGAATTATATATTTTTTTTAAGGGTTCACAGCATATTTTTTTTAAATTAAATTTTAAATTGCTTGCAAGACTTACTTTTGTTTAATAATTTTAAATTTTGTAATTTTGAAGTGAAGTCTATTACAGACAATGATTTTTTTCAGTTTATTAGAACACGTATTGGTATTTTAATATCAGGCACAGGTCAATTTATTGTCATTCAGAATTTGAATAATAATTTGAACACCCACAGATCAATTCAGATTAACGTGGGGCAATCTATATTTTTTAATTATCAGGATTTTTCTCAGATTATTGTGGATCAACAAATTTTACATACCAGAATTTTAGCTTTTGAACAAGTAAAGATGAAGGAAGTTGAATTATAACTTGATATTCCCAAGAATTTATCTGATTTCACTATTCCCCAGTGGACTCCGCTTGAACTTGCCTTAAAGCAACTTGATCAATCCATTAGTAAGGGCATTTCATTTCATGAATTAGTTTTAACCCCTTTGCCCATGTCAATATTAGTTTTTATTATTTGGAATTTTTTGTTAACTGCAACACTTGGTTATTATTTTTATAAACACCATCAACTTGTTAAACAGTTAGATTCAAGGCAACACAGCAATAATTTATAATTTTATTCAAGGCAACACGTCAATCATGGACATTAATATTTTTATTTAATTACGGTTGTGTATTTTATTTAAATTTTCTTTATTTATTTTCAAAGAATAATGGCAGATATTTAATCAACTTATTTTAATCATATTTTATTTTGATGAGGCAATTTAATTTAATTTAATTTTAAGAAAAGGCAATGGAAGGAATTTGGTTTTGTGTGCATAACGTGAATCAATTATACCATTCCCAATAGTTTCCTTTCATTATTATAATTTTCTCTTAATTAACCTAACCTGTCTATACGAAACAACTTGGACGAGCAGTGCCTACACCAATCATGGGTATTTTCGTACGAGGGACTTCCGCAGCAGCAGTCAACTACCGTGCGGAAAGACTCGTCACCAATAACTTGAAGGAGGCATGCAGACACCATATTTGTTTTACAACTACACCTTTCCCAGTAAGGAAGAAATCGACCATGAATTCCCCAGTTCAGTGGACTACAAATTATAAATTTATCCACCACATTTTGTGAAGGAACCAGATAGAATTTACCTCCACATCGTTTGCAGTTGGGACAAAATTTTTTCCCCATCTCTCAAGTTCAACCGGTATTTATTACACATTTTACATTGCCCAAAACAAAATTTAGAAGACAAGTAACACAAAGGAAGAAGAGAAGCAGAGAAACCAGATATCCCACAGCAGCAGTTTTGGTTAAAACAATAATCACAGAGTTGTTGTTCAAATGGTGCTTCATTGTTTCCTCACACATGCACATGTAAGCTTACACCATGTGTATTTATGTGGATGTTTCCCATGCATCATGCAAAAAAAAACACATTTTTCCATAGCCCTTTTTCATGTGTTCAGTTCCGTACCATGCATGCTACCCAGTTTTTTGCATGCCTACAAAGAAGCAACAAGAAATGAATGCATGCTAGCCAGTTTTTAACATGCATCGTAATACAAGGAAGCAACAAGCAGCAGTTGTGCCAATTATCCAGTGCTAGCAACAAATAGTGTTTATATTTTTTTAAGAAGAATTCTTTATAACGGATAATCAAATGAACATGCAAATATAAGCAAAGCATTTCTACAGTACTTCCAAACATTCCAGGAAATATGCTTTATTATGCCAATGTTTTATACATATGCTCATTTATAAACTGTTATTATGTGAGCATCTAAGCAGTTATGTTATTTTTATCAAGATGAAACATATTAAGTGACAATATTTTTTTAAATTTTAGCTATGATAGCAGGGAAAGAACACATTTTTACACATGACATTTTCTTTATGTGTGAAATTTTATATCTGATGTTTACAATCAGAACAGGCAGTTTTTTGGACACTTGCAAGATTTTTTTAATTGTGCAGTTACATATTAACAGTTATATACTACCGTGTATATAGCAACGCAGTAAGAAAATCAAGTGTTATTTTGATTTTCTGGTTTTCATGCCTGTGACAGTTTCACTATTCAGTGCAAAACAATTGGGTGCATTGAGTAATCTTATTTACACACACACATGAATAGCGAAATAACCAGTGAAAGTTTATATATTTTGAGAGGCTTATTTGGCTTTAAACCAAGGGAAGATTTAATATAAACAGTGCATAACAACATTTTTCTTCCATTTTGTAATAAGTGAAGTGGTTATAACATAAGCACAACGTACTATACGTCGGTGTAACCGGCTTTTCTACATGCACAAACAGTGATACGTGTATTTGTGATTACAGCGAACACTTGTTTTGTTTGTCATAGATTCAATGCAACATACTACATCTATTTTTTTATATACGATATATACTCTTATTTACAATATTACTTACACGTTTGAGCATCCACGATATCGTGAACTTAATTATAAACATTTTTTGTTCACGATATTTACTTGAAGGGTCCAAATCGGGCTCAATTTTATAGAAAACATTGATAAACTGTTGACTTCATTTCAACACACGGCGGCCATTTGCATGAAGTATTTTTGTTTACTTCCGCTGGAGTCAAGCTTTGGCGTCGCGCTGGCGATGGACGAAAGACAAACGAAGATCGCTCGCGACTCAGTAGGAATGAGCAATCCTACATAAAAGGCTTACGTACGCAAAATTTTGTTACGTTGAAAGTTATATCATATAATGACATGAACTTTTGTAAACACCAGTCAGGTAATGATACATAATGTTTTGTTTTACACATCATATTGAAATGCGTACTTATTATTATGGATTGTAAGGTTTTTTGGGTAATAGAATATTTTTTTGGGTCAGGAAAATAACAGAAAGCTATATGTTGTTATTTAATTAATTTTATCTTGTTGTTTTTATATTTTTTGTTTGTTTATTGTTTTTTAAGAAAATATATCAAACTGGAGAACCTGGGTCATGTCAAGCTTTGTCATTGTCAAGATGGCCGCCACCTGTAGAAAGCTGTCGGATCGCGCTCCGCATAAGATTGGATTTTCTGTGTTCTCAGTTTATTTCTTTATTGTGGTACTTTGCACGGGTGTTAAGAGTAGTGGGGTTGATGCTATAGCAAGCACAACTTACAAGTGTAGGAAAGGCGAGGCTATTTGATTGAACAATCAGATTTGCTTATACTTGAAACAAAGCCAAGAGGGGCCTATACCCCAATTTTTTAGGTGTGATATGCTCTGATTTTTAAGAAATTCAGAATTTCTAGTGTAGGAAAGGCGAGGGCTCAACAGATAGATTTACCCATACTTAAAACAATGGCAAAAGGGGCCTATACCCCAATTTTTCAGGTGTGGAGGTTCGGGTTTAAGTCCTCATAAAATGTGAAGCCTCCTCTGAAGGCAAAATGATAATATTGTTGCCTTGTAAACAAATGGCTCTCGGTTCGAGTCCTGATAGATTGAAATACATGTGGCAAAATAAAATCTCCACAAGTGAGATTTTGAGAATAATTACTGCTACTTGATAGCCCCCAAATCTGAAACCTGGTAAAAAATATTGTACAACAGAGCAAAATTATTCTCTATTGAGAATTACCAGAGTTTTGTTATTGCTGTTATCTAAGTATAAAATCACCAGCTCAGCCTAGGCAAAAATTGTCCAATCAATACAATGGAAGGGGGCGAACAAACATAATTTATTGCTTGCATGTTCTTTCCAATCTTTTGATCAATCCTATGTTTTGGCAAGCAATAATTTATTGCTTGCCCGGGAAATTGTATTTCTTTTATGCCAACAGATACGATCTACACTGGGTCTTTTCAGAGAGAAATAATATATTATTCATCATCAAAGAGTAATTGCCTTCTTTCTGTATGCCTGGGAGATTATATCTATGCCAACCTGCACTGTGCCTTTTCAGAGGGAAATTACATGTCATTTATCATGGGACTCAAAGAGAAATTATTATCTACACTGTGCACCCTTTCAGGGAAAATTACTTCCATCCATCATATTGAGGAAATTCCTAGTAATAATTATATTGGCTTCTTGGGATATTGTCATGCAAACTGAATTGTATTTTAGGTTTGGTCTTGTCGCAATAATATAAGCCCCGAGTCTGTAACTTACAGAATATATTTCTGTATTTCAGCTTTCCTGCCACAGGCAGATGTGGTATAAAATTTAGGTAAGTAATAAAGCTTTCCTGCTGCAAGCAGAAGTGTTGTAGACATAATTTTATGGCCTATAATCAAGATTTCAAACCTGGCAGAGTGCATAGGCCTCCCTGACAGCAAAGTGTGTTGTGCAACAGCATAATATCTTCTAGAACTGCTCTGTGACCCTCTCATTTCTTACATCATAAACATATGATTTTTCTCCTATGAGAATAACACTACATATGGTGTCATTAGGTAATGCTTCATGGAATTCACAGATAATTTTAATATTTGTTCTGTCATTCACCACAACCTGTTTTCTTTTTGAAGCATTGATTACAAACATGGGTCTCTGTGCTTTGAATTCATCTGGTGTGTAGTACATGTCAGTATTGCCAGTTGTGACCCTCTTGAAAGCCGAAAAAGCTTCATATAATTTGAGGAAGTCATCCTTGGACATGTCTAAATTGTAATTTTCTCTAGGAAAGACCTCATTTCTGCCATTTTTAAGATATATGTTCTTGATGTTGCAGTTATCAAATTTACTTGAATTTTTTTCCTGATTATTGTGTCTCCCAGTCTGAAACAATACCACCACAAAATCAGGCATGTCATATTGAATACTGGAGAATGAATTTGTAGCATCAAATTCATAATATGTACCAGATGCGGGCTTCTGTACACATTGATATGTATAAAATTGTAGAGGAATTTGTGGATTTTTTATTATATCAGCTTTGTATTTAAGACCATAACTGGCCTCGTATTCAACAACAGGGATTCTTAGCTCCATAGTCTGAATAATGCATTTGCCTGCATCTGTCAGGGTATCAGGCAGAGCTTCTCCTGTAGGGTTTATTGCACTGTACCTCATCAAGGCATTGTTATCATTTGCAGCTCTTCTAAATGTGATTCTTAACCCACCCTTCCACATAATTTCTTTGTAATCTGAGAAGAATCCTGGCAACAGGCGCATAGGGAACAGCACAGTGTGGTTCTTAGATAATATCTTATCACCAGCCTCGAATCCTCCTATTTTGTAGTATGAAGCCTCGGTTTTAGATAATTTTAGTGTGGCCAAAGCTGTGGAGGTAATGCCGGGATAATCCACTCTGTTTATAACAACACCATGCTTTCTGATCTCAATTTCAGAGAATAGATGAGGCACAAAATTGTCTACAAGTCTTATATTTGAATTTGCCGGATAATCGGTACCATCGAGCTTTACAACATCAAATTTGATGTATAGATCTGCTCTGTGGGGGTGTATAAAGCCATCCCCTACATCAAGATCAACCTCAATTTCTGTGTTGGGTTGATTTAAATTTGCAAATGTCCTCCTGTTTGGAGGGAATGATTGTAGCTCATAACTCTCAATATTTTCCATTGTATGTATTTTTATTTAAATGTTAATCTCTATGATTGCAGTTGTTGTGGCTCCAGCAAAATCAACTAATTCTTCTTTTTCATTAGTGACCATCAATTCAATATTATCTATTCTATTATGACACACAGGAAAATATAATGTTGGGGATGGATTGTAGATGATGGGCTCCATGAATTCAGAATTAGGCTTGAATGTTGCAATAATGCCTGTTTGTTTGTGAGTGCCTATGCCATTTGATTTGGTGATCATACCCTCGGCCACATTACAGTGAATATTCAGAGTCTCTATGGCTAAGAATTTAGGTATATTCATAGCAGTGTGTTTGATGCCTGGTTCAAGTTTTGTGTTGTTCTCAAAGCCTAACAGCTCTCCTATAGTACCCAGATTCACTGTTTCTGTAGCAGATACAATTTCTACTCTGTGAGTGACAGAATTTTGACTTAACACTACACCTCTGGGTAATTGAGCATTTAGAGTGGACATATTATATTGCCCTGGAGTGATGACAATTTTTTCATCCCCTACTGCAATTGTGTTGTTGTGGTGAGTAATATTAGGGATCAGGTACATGCCATAAAATGCCCTGAGAGCTATTGTTTTGGGATATACAATGTCATCATGCAATTTGTGTTTCAATATTGAATTTTGGCTGGTGAGATGGAATACCCCCATGATGTTTTAAATACCACAAGGCTTTTTGAAAATCTTCAATTGATGGTTTATTTATTTGAGACATATATCTAAGAACTGATAAACACAAATGTCCGCAATTAACATCTTTGAAGTTTTGAACACGGGCATTATTGTAATAAAGATTAGCTGATTTTAGATATTTTATTAAATTTTCAGGTGGAACACCTCCAAATGAATCAAACACAAATGCCTCATCTTTTAAATATTTAAGATAACAGATCCAGTGAGTGCCCTGATTTTTGAACTCATCCAAATTAACAATGCCACACTCTTTGTTGAGTGGTTGTTCTGGTAAAGAATCAGACATATACACACCTCTAAAATGTTTGATGCCCAATGGCTTGATTAAAGCTTCAATATCTTGGTTTGTAAGCGGCTCTTGTTTTCTTAAACTTATTCATGGCTCTTTTAACACCTTTGCCTTTTTTCTCCATTGCCAGGTTATGGCGCTTCAATTCATCTAATTCTGCCCTATTCTTCTTGGCATCTATTACTGTTTTTGCTATGGCGGCTGAACCCCCAGCCAAGCTCCCCACAGCCCCGAGAGCAGCTAAGATGGCAGGGATGGTAAATATGAATCCCCCCACATGTGATTTTTTTCTTGATTGCTGTAATTTTTTTAATTGGGGGGTGCTAAGTAACAATTTCATACCATGTCCCTTTGCAATACAAGAATTTTTTTTCTTGCGCTGCTTTTTGGTTAAAAGACTGTCAATAGTTTTAAGAGATTTGAGACCTGCATAGGGTACTTGATACATAACACCCTTGGCCTTCATTGTAGGTTTATTATATACATATTCACAACCCCCACCCCAGTTTTTGTTTGGTGCTCATAGCTATGGTGGTCCCCAATGCTGCTATTTTTTCACTCAAAGAAGCATCTTTGCTTACAAATCTACCAAATGCAGCCTCTTCTAATTTCTTGTCTGCAACATGTCTCTTGTCAAGATCAGAATGTGTGTTGTATGCAATATCATGGTCTCTACAAGCAGCATCTAAGGGATTAACACCAGGATCACCTCTGTTTAATCTATGGTCCAATTTTGTGCCTGGACCACAATACTGATAACCTGGAATATGTAGTTCAAATGGCAGCTTGTTTATAATATCATTAACTAGGCCCCGACCCTCAGAAATATTCCAAAATTTAGGTGGTAGAGTATTAATAATTTTTATAAGATATCCAATCCCCTTAGTGTCATTCACTATAAAATTAGACAATTTGGTGCTTATCATGTCCATAATTCCAACCTTTTCATTGTAAAAATTGTGGTTCCCAGCATTTTCTTCCCCAGCTATTACCAATAGCCTATCTACAAGTTTCCTGACATCATCAACCCACACAAATTCTTTGGGCAGGGTGTTGTATTGTTTGATTACACTGCCAGTCTTGATCTGTGACCATATGGGCTTGATTAAATTGTTGTATTTTGCTCCACTGCTCGACTTAACCCTATTTTGTGTGGGATCATTGTTCTGGTATAGAGCATCTGATTTTATTAATATTTCTTTGTAATCCTCATAATCTTGATCTGTATAGCTGCCAGGCCTTTTCCTAGTCATCAATTCCCACAATCCAGGTGTTCCGGTGTACTTAACAAAAGCACCTTTTTCTCCGAGACGAGATTCTGAATATACAATTATATCATCTCCCATAAATGTTACTCTGAAATTGCCAATTCTATGAATAATGCTGCCATCAAGCTCTGTGTCGGCATATAAGCCAAAAACCTCATCTTTGTTGTCTTTAGGTGTGGTTAAATATTTTTGAGCAAGAAGACCCAATTCAATAGGATCCTGACTAGCCTCAATTCTTCTAGGAGCAATAGGACTAGGTGTATGAATACTGGAAAGTGGGGTGATTGGATAATCTAATATGTTCCTAGCAGCTACAGGTACAAGCTCTGTGATCAAATTTTGATTTTGCTCTGTAACAGTTTTGATATTCTTACCTAAATTATTAATAGCATCAATTACAGGCTGTTCTGTTTGTTTGTGTTTTTCATAAATTCCTCGGTTCTCTGATTTCCATCCCTTAAATCTTTTTACAAGATAATCTCTTAATTTAAGATCATCAATGATTGGCCTTTTCATGTTTATTTATATACGTCTCTACGTCTAGAAAATTGTTGATTTTATTTCTGTATTTACCAGTATTAGGTGTTCTTGTCATATCAATTGTGACAAACCCATAACTGTCCTGGTTCCAGCACTTGCTGCAAAATTTGGAAAAATCATTGTAGCTCAGGTCCCCACCTACATATTCATCATGTATGTGTTTGAGGTTGGTATGGTCTTGATGAAACACACATATAAAATTGCTGTTGTCACGGATCAGTTGCTTCGGTATTTTTGAAAAAGTCTGTGCCAGGTAGAAGCAATCAATGTTTTTGTGCCGGCCCTGTGTAAAAAAATTTCTAACCTTGTTTTGATTATCCAATATAATGTCATCAAACACAACAACAGAATTATCGAGACAGTCATGAAGTGGCTTAACATCTGGTTCAAAAGTGGCAATATCCAATCCATCATAAAGCTTCATCAGCTGCTGATATTTTAATTGTTCCAAGCTCTTAGAAAAAACATACAAGTGCCTGTTTTTCCAGTCTAACCAGTTGGGTGCCAATAAAAAATTATCAACCATTAGTGTAGTTTTACCACAAGCAGATGGCCCAACAATAAGACACCTAATATTATCAGGTAGCAAGTTGCCATTTCTCTTATTCTGCTGTTCAGGTTCTGGCAGCCTTTTTATAACATCCCAGGTGTTCATATTATCACTTTGTTTGCATCGATCCAGCTGTTTTCCGGATGACCCAGCCATTTGACAAGTAACTTTTTGCCTTTTCTGCGGATAATTTTTTCTATGAGATATGTGTCAGGCTGTTTAGTTTTGCTGAGCTCTTGTTCATAGAACCTGCCTTTGAGAATTTCTCCTCGGTGATCTTTTATTATATGTGTTAAGGGTCCCGGGTTTAACCTGAACCACTGTAAATAATTCAGTGCTCCAGTTTCTTGTAAAGCCTCTCTTGAATAAGTGCTTATATTTGCTTATTCTTACTTGATCCCCAATCTTGTATCTGGCCTTTCTTGTTGTTGGCTGATATTTAGGATAATAAACAGTGCTGATCAATTTTTGCTCATCAGATGAAGTTACTTCAGAGGGTTTCATGTTGATTGTGGAATGGACCGAGTTGTTATATTTATGTAGAAGTTCTGGAAGAATATTAATCCATTTATAATTACCCTGCAGTGTAAATTGTTTATACATAAGATTTTTTAAGGTTCTGTTGAATCTCTCTACAATTGAGGCTTTGAGATCACTGTAACTCGAATAATGTTGTATTGCCTGGCTTTTAATAAATTGTTGAAACAATGAATTATAAAATTCTTTGCCATTATCTGTTTGCAAATAGCGCGGGGATCTTCCACTCTGATTGATGATTGTCCTGAGGGCTTCTGTAACACATTTTCCAGTCTTGGATTTGAGTGGCACAGCCCAGGCAAATTTTGAAAATGTGTCTATTACAGTGAGTAGATACTTGTAGCCCTTGTTGATTTTGTCTAAGTTTTTCAACTGTCCACTTGCTATTTCAATCAAGTCCCCCTGCCATAAATCATCTATGCCCTTTGTGACTACTGGCAGTCTCTTAAAATTATGTCTGGCTTGTCTGTGTAATTCATCAACAATAATTTGTCTAGACATAATATGTAAACAAGAATATTGCAACTATAGGGTGTTCAGCAGCTGAGACTGCAGGATTTTCTAAATATAATTTGTCCCCTATCTGTATTTTAAATTCCAGAGTGCCATCATCTTCAGTATAGGCTGTTTCCAATGTATTGGGATCTGTAAAATCCTCTAATTCTACACGGGTGATTTTCACTTTGTTCTCAGCATTTGTTATTGATAAGATGGGGTAGTGGTGTGCCTGTGGTTGAAGCCAATATTTGATTTTGATTGGTCTCAATGTGCCCCCAACAAAAAACTGGTAATAAAATTGTGCAGGGGACAGCATATATATTTTGCCTCCTGGTGTAAATGGAGAATCATATTCTTTGTTGGGGATGCTGTACAATTCAAGAATTACTGTATGTTTAGGATTTTCAATTATGCCTGTTATTTCTTTTTCTGCTGTGAGCAATCTGCTTGTTACAGATTCAAGGTGCTCATTGATAGTCCTAACAATCTCATCGTGCCCCGGCTTGATTCTTATGTCAACAGCAAGTTTTTTGTATTGTTGCACAATATCTTGTAGCTGGGTGGCAAAAACAGACAAAGCATTTGCTTGATTGGATTCCATGGTCCCTAGCTGTTGCTTGATATTAGCTACAATTTGTTGCAAATTTTCAACAACTGCCAATTTTGAATTTTGAGCAGTAAGATCATGGACCTGTCTTCTGATATCCTCAAACAGGGCATGCAGTTCATTAATATGTTGATTGGTTGGTAGAGTGGCCACTGTCTGAGTGAGATGTTTGATCTCTGCTTGGATATTCTTGATATCTTCTGATTTCAATATCCTATTTACTGCTCTCTTAATATTTTTAAGTTCCTGTGATGTAGGAAGATTTGATACTGTATTTTGCAAAAATTCAAGTGCCAATTTCACATTGTGTAATTCAGAAGCATCAGCCACATTTTGCATAGCATTTTGGAGCAGGGCTATATCTGCCTGAGAGGGTGTGGATTGTTGTAAAATTTCAAGTTTTGTTTGGATATCATCGATCAAGTGATGAAAATGAGATAGTTCAGATTCAGTGTTGAGGTTTTCAAGCTTTGTGATTTGTTGCTGGACACTGACAAGGGTATCTACAATCCCAGGCAATCTGGATTCTAGTACATTTGCCAAATCACTTTGTACTGCTGCTATTGTACCTTCAAGATGGGTTATGGAACTTTGAATTTTTCCAAAATCTTCATATGTTTCAAGTTGCAGCTTGATGTTTGCAACACTCCGAGTTATTGCATTCAAAGCATCAGAAGATGGCAAGTTGTTCATAAAATTTTCAAGTGTCTCAATTTTTTCTTTAACCTCGGCTATGGCATTGTTCAGAGGGTCCAGATTAGGTATTTGGAGTGACTGAATCTGTTCCTTTAGAGTGGAAATCACTAGATCAAAATCTTCTTGTGATTTTATGCTTTTGACAATTGTTTGGAGCTGTGCCTGGACATTATTTATCTGTTCTTCCAATTGTTGTTTCAATTGCTCAGAGTTGTTAGCCTGGGTCTTAAATTTGGCTTGAAGAGCTGCTACAGCTTCTTCTAAACTTTGAAAATTATCCAATGTAGCCAGGTCAGTATATTTCTGAAGCAATAATTTGAGTTCAGAATCAATTTTAAGAAGAGGGTCCATGCATTGTGATTGTAAATTTGTAATTTCTAATTGAAGACTGGCATTGAGTGTAGTTTGTAAAGCTTGTAAATCACTTCTTAATTTCTTGACTCTGACATCAAGCATCAAAATCTCATCACTGTGATCTTCATGTCTTGTATGGCCAAAAATATCATTAGGCATTTTGTTTAGTAGTTATTTATTATTGAATACCTGATTCTTAATTCTATAAAAAAGGGTATAAGCTTATCATAAGATCCAGGGACCTCAATATATAAGCAGTCACCAGCAGAAACAGTATAAACAGTGCCAGAAACCATGTTTGAGTGCTTAATTCTGTAAATATTTCTCCCTACTGAAATTTTAACATCACCCTCAGGAGTTGTAATAAATTGCAATTGCCCACCTACAGGTAATTGGTAATAATTTAAATTATTGTTAAATATGTACAATATTTTGCCTGTCTCCTCATCAACATCTGTAAGTATGCTGTTCAGATGAATAATTAACAACCCACTCAGTTTAGACAGTATATCAGAAGAGGGTTGTGGTGTTGGCAGGTCCATAATACCTTGTTTTTTAAACCCAAATAACTTCATAGGCATGTTTATTTATTTCAAATCATGCTCTGTGCTTGGGCATTGATTGCCATTTTTCAAATCACAATGACCCCATGGTAAAGTATGTATGCCGCATGATAAAATGCATCTCTTATCATCATGTGGGTCCAGAGCCACTTTTTTTACAACATTTGAAGTCAATAAGTGATCTTCACTCTGAATTCTGGATTCTGATGTTCTGATTGAACTCTGGGATTTGATGCAATTTTTATAATCTTCAAATTGGAGCTCTTTTTCCACAGCTACTTTGCCAATGCCCTTGGCTTTTTTGACAACAGCATTACATGTTTTAAAACTATACACCTTGGCACTTAACCCAGCAAATTCCACAATAACATCACCAAGTGTCTCATCTTTTAACTTGCCGGGTACCTTTTTGTTGTGGGGTTGAATATTCAAATGGCCTGGCAATTCACTGGTATCAAAATATTGAAACAATTCAGGCTGGGCCATATCTTGATAAACATCTTCTGTTTGAATATCAAGAACAAAACTATCCGTGTCCATGTATATCAGTTTTACTCTATCACCATAAAAAGGTTTGAACACATCATAATACAATGTTAACATATGTAATTTGGACAAATCCAATATTGCAGCCCCTACATAAATAGGTTTATCAAACTTAATCTTTGTTTTTTTCATGTTGAAAAGTGCCATATCTTCACCATAAATTCTTCTGTAATTGAAATTAGGCTTTGCAACCAATTTTTTGCTCAGACTGGGGTCAGTAATTATTTTAACATCGGTATGTTTTCTGACATTTTCAATTGTTTTGCCATATACAGAATTAACCATCAATTTAAACAAGCTCTTATCAAATTGGCTCTTTGCAGATGTTCGAAGCTCCGTGTTTGTATCAATGTATGGCTTCAACCATTCTGAGTGTTTGAACCTCAAAACTTTTCCAACTTTGGTCACTTGGACACCATGTTTCATCAGGAACTGGAGGTACTTGTAATGTATGACATAGCCCTGTTTTGGCTCCAGTGTCATCATGAGCTTCTTCTGTTTAGAGCCAGGTGAGCACTGAACCTCGGGAATTGGGGGCAGATCAGAAAATTTTTTGTGGAATTTTTTTGGAATTGTCATATCAACCTCTAAGTAGAGGCCATGTTCACGGTCATCTAAACCCTGAAGATCCTCAATATTAAAATTTTTAACCCACTCAAGCCCTGCATATGGCAGTTTTTGCATCATGGCATGACCATAGAGGCTGTTTGCATCTATATACACTATATAATTTGATGGTAATTCTGGATTATAATCATGCATATATTTGTTATTTGCTCTGGCATATCTCTGAGAACATTGCACCATCCCCCCTCTTATACCTTGCTCCATAAACAGGTACATATCTTGATCTTGGATAAGATCCAATTGCTTTTTAGTGTTTAAAAACATTGCAGCCCATGCTAGGCCCGGGGCACTGTAAAAATACACTGGGTCCAGTCCATAATTTTGCATAGAAGATTTTCTGAATGTCTGCATTATATCTGCTAAGATGGTCACATCAAGTTTCAAATATGCCATGTGATAATCACCAAATGTCCGGCATTTTAAATTGTTCCACACCAATTGGGCATGGTGATAATCCTCATCTGTGATTCCAGATCCTCTGATTTTGCTGTAAAACTCATGTTGTGGTGGCAGGGAACACTCATCAAATTTAGAAAAATCTTTAACATAGTCATATGGATATACACCCTTTCGCCTAATTAATTTCAGGTCCTGATTTGGAAACAATGCACGTGTGATTTTGAATTGACCATCAGATAATTGAGTGGCCAGTGTAGCCAGGCTAGCAGGTAAAAATCTGTATGAATCAAGAAATCTCATGTGAATAGGAACACCATTAACTTTAATTGTTTTGCTAATAGATATATATTTCTCATCATTTTCAGCTAAAATATTTAAATTCTGCTTCTCAAACCCCTCGTACCTGATCAAATGATGAAAATCATAATTGGATGCTCCATGGCAAAATATGGGGATAAATCTTGGTCTCTTGATCTTAATATTACAGCTATTACACAGGGCCATTAAGAATTTACCATCTGTATGAGAATGGTGTTTCACCTTGATATTTGTATCTGAAAATTCAGAATCACATACCGGGCATTTTTCTGCATTGTTGAAATCTTCAATCTGTTTCTCTGTTAAAGGCAACATGGGTTTTGATTTTAATAAGATGTTAGATGCTATGTCACGGCACTCATTTTCTATTCTATGTGCAAATATTTTGATGGCATCTGGTCCCATGTATGAATATTCTTTGGTAACAACACCATCCTGTACAACCACATAACAAAAGCTGGAAGGTTCATGTAGCTGGTATGGTGTAATTGAAGATTCTTCAGGATCTGGATTGCAGGATGCAAAAGATTTGAGATTTGATTCAGAATCCCAGACAATATATGCTGTGTGTTCCAACAAGGCTTCAAACTTTTTGAATTTTGCTTTTTCACTTGGATTGGGCATCACCATATGAACAGGTTTATGGTTGCCACAGTATTTCAGATGCTCAATTAACCTGTTTTTGCAATTTCTGCATTTTTTTCACGAACCCCATTTACCATTTTTTGACCATCAAGTACAGTTAAACATCTTCTGCACAACTTAAATATTCTATTAGATTTGTCTAGTTGTGTTCTCACTAAAGCTTGAAGATTATGTATCAGAGTGTAATGATATTTGCCATCCTCTTCAATTAAGAGCAGATCAATCGGAACAGCAGAATCATCATCATCAAATGTACTGATTCTGAGAGGTTCTATGGAGCAATTGCCAGTGGAACAAATAAATACATTAATAGATAATTGTTTGCCATTGATATGCCTGGCCCTTTTTTCAAATTTATCAATATTCTGAACAGACATTGGATATTCTAAACCCTCCATTGCATCGTCAAAAATATGTTCATATTGTTTATAATAACTTATTCTCTGAGGATTCTTTGAAACTGGAAACAAAGCAGCTAATATACACCACAAAAAGCATTTCTGGTCGGTATTTTTTATATTAACCACGGCTTGTTTGTTTTTAATATTATCAGGTAATGGTAAATAAGTAGAACCTTGTAATGGGCTGAATTCAGAAATATTAACATATAACTTGTGAGGAGAGCCGCATAGGCTCCATCCTGATTCTTTTGCCGCAAATTCAGAGTGTTTATTATTCAATTGATCCATCAAACTGCTTATTATTTTGTCTGAATTTGCATTTGAATATACCGGTACAGTTTCTGTTATGTGGGGCTGTGTAAATTTTGTGCCATTTGGCTTCTTATATTGCGTATACAATTTGAGGGACAGCTTATAAGAGCCATTTTGTGCATTTAGAATTGCCTGCACATCAGGTTTTTTACTGTTCAAAAAATTCTTAATGTCACATCTTGGCTCTGATACAAACCGATAATCTCTTAATTGGCTATTAAAACTGCTATGAATGGGTGGTTCATAGCGTGGCTGCTTTGCTGCTCTGGCATTAAGAGGTGCTTCATGCTTCCTTTTCAGACCAGATGTGGATGGTTGTGGGGGCAATGTTGATGACTGTACATAAGAATTACACTTATGCCATTTGTAATATGCCTTGCTTAATATTTTATGGCATCTTGGACACATTTTCATGGCCTTTCTGCATTTCCTAGGCTTACAAATACGGCAATGCCTAGCCCAATGAGAACTAGATATATTTTTATTACACCGATTGCAATATTTTTGTTTTGACATTTTTTTTGTTGTTTATTATATAAGATTTTCTGGGCTTCAATTCAAAATTTTATACTTAATAAAAATATCAGTTGGGTTCAGCAGTTAATAGCTGAGCTGGTGCTTTTATACCTAAACAACAGCAGTAACTAGGTTTTGGTGATAGTTTTGCTGATGTACAACACACTTCACCAGGTTTAAAACCTCATCTCTATATCAACTAAATACAATTCAAAATTGGATTTTGAACTGTGCAATAAATATTCTGTAAGTCTTACTTGTGTTTATATTAACAGAACAAGACAAAACCAGAATTGTATTCAGGATTGCATGTTTTCATAGAAAAAAGCCATATTTTTGACAAGTTTATAAACAACAATCACACAGATATAGCTTTTACACACATGGCCGAATCTGTCTGAGGAGAGGAGAAAAAAAAATTTCAGATTTGGGGGCTATCAAGTAGCAGTAATTATTCTCAAAATCTCACTTGTGGAGATTTTATTTTGCCACATGTATTTCAATCTATCAGGACTCGAACCGAGAGCCATTTGTTTACAAGGCAACAATATTATCATTTTGCCTTCAGAGGAGGCTTCACATTTTATGAGGACTTAAACCCGAACCTCCACACCTGAAAAATTGGGGTATAGGCCCCTTTTGCCATTGTTTTAAGTATGGGTAAATCTATCTGTTGAGCCCTCGCCTTTCCTACACTAGAAATTCTGAATTTCTTAAAAATCAGAGCATATCACACCTAAAAAATTGGGGTATAGGCCCCTCTTGGCTTTGTTTCAAGTATAAGCAAATCTGATTGTTCAATCAAATAGCCTCGCCTTTCCTACACTTGTAAGTTGTGCTTGCTATAGCATCAACCCCACTACTGTTAAGCTATTGCTATTGAACAGTGCCGACGATAAAAACATTAACCCAAGTGAGTGGAAATGCAGTGAGAGGTGTTTTATTGTTCCAGCGGCAGGCGTCCTCCCGACGCTTTTCTCTGCTTCGCCGAGGGAGACACGTGCAACGG
This sequence comes from Lepisma saccharinum, assembly GCF_977018435.1. Taxonomy (NCBI): domain Eukaryota; kingdom Metazoa; phylum Arthropoda; class Insecta; order Zygentoma; family Lepismatidae; genus Lepisma; species Lepisma saccharinum. The sequence goes on along the minus strand of NC_139242.1, from coordinate 8,986,553 downwards.
ACAGCGGCCAAGGTAAGCCCAGGCCTCACCGGCTCTTGAACTTTCTTTTCCTTGTGCTGCTGTGTGGAGACATTAAGTTAAATCCAGGCCCCAGGCCAATGGAAAACAAATTCAGTGCATACTATCATAATGCCCAGAGCATAAAGAATAAACTTTCTGACTGCACTTCGGAATTGGGGGAATTTATGGAGCAGGACTGTATTGCAATAACCGAAACGTGGCTCAATGACAATGTACTGGATTCCGAACTGCCTTTTTCAAAACATTTCACTATGTACAGGAAAGACCGAGGCTCAAGGGGCGGGGGAGTGATGCTTTGCATAAATAACAAATGGAAAAGTGTGGTGCGAAGTGACCTGGATCGCGACTGTGAAATTCTGTGGGTTGAGGTGCTTCTCGGCAAGAAAAACAAACTTTTCATCGGTTGTTTTTACAGACCACACAAAACTTGCCCCGTAGCAGTTCTGGAGGCTTGCTACGATTCTGTGCTGTCGGCATCCTCTATGGGCGACGTAATTGTATTCGGAGACTTCAATCTGTCAATTACATGGACAGACTCCAGGCATGGCCTTACAAACGACAAGAACGACACGTACTTCATGGATCACTTCATACATGGCCTCAGACTTCAACAGCACAATATGTTCAATACACGAAAAGACAATAACCTGGACTACATTCTCTCATCACTCCCTTCAGCGCACATTACCCCTTCGAGAAATCTCATCCCTTCGGACCACGAATCGCTGGACGCTGTATTCTGGCTCCCGGACCACCTGAAAAGTCAACGACCTTCCACCCCTCCACGCCAATACCTTGTTTGGCGCAAAGCACCCTGGGGTGACATCCGTTCGGCGCTGGATTCCATTCCCTGGACAATCCTGGAGAGTGGAAGTGTCGACGAAGCGTGTGACGTGTTTACTGATGTGATTCATGCAGTGATAAAGGATTATGTGCCACTCAAAAAAACGAAATCAAGCAAATACCCTTCCTGGTTCGACTCTGAGCTCTTGCTTGCCCTTTTAAACCGAAAAAAGGCCTGGGATCTCTGGAAACATTTTCCTAATGAATACACACGGAAAACTTTCACCGACTTACGACGTCACTCTAAACAAATGCAGAAGACCAAATACAGGGAATACATCGGTGCCATCACAAACAATATCAAATCAAATCCAAAACGTTTTTGGTCACTAATCAACTCAAGCAGGCAAAATTCTCGAATACCTTTGAAAGTAACACATGACTCAGTATGCGCAGAGGGCCCTGACAAAGCTAATCTTTTTAACTCTTTTTTCTCCATAAATACAACCTCGAATACACCGGCTTCATCCCTTCCCAACCTCCGTCCAGTTTGCTGTCACTCTCTAACTTCTCTCTCCACGTCTCCAGAAGAAGTGCAACACATCCTATCTTCAATGCCTCAAAATCGCGCCAATGGTCCTGATGAAATCCCTTCTATTTTCCTAAAAAACGCTGCTTCCTCTCTCGCTATTCCCTTCTCTATTTTATTAAACAGATGCTTCAATGAGGGTACATTTCCAGATTCATGGAAAAATGCTAACGTGATACCATTATATAAATCTGGAGACAAGTGTGCTGTTTCTTCTTATAGACCTATTTCCCTTCTTTCACCACTTTCTATCGCCTGTGAAAAGATAATAAAGGACCGACTCTACAAATTTACCTCTCCATATATAAATACAGCACAGCACGGCTTTTTACCAGGAAGCTCCTGCTTAACCAACTTAAGCATTTTATTATCTGACTTTATCAACTCTATATCTGAAAACTCTCAACTGGATGTAATATATCTGGATTTTTCGAAAGCTTTTGACTCTATAAACCACAATTTCCTGCTTCATAAATTATCCCACCGTTTCAATATTCATGGAAACTTTCTCTCTCTGCTCAAGCACTACCTCCAAAACAGACAACAAAAAGTTGTTCTTTCCGGAATGTCTTCTTCTTATCAAGCTGTATCTTCTGGTGTACCTCAAGGCAGTGTTCTTGGACCTCTTCTCTTCATCCTGTACCTTGATGATCTTCCAGAATATCTTTCCGAGTCATGCAAGAACCTTCTCTTGTTCGCTGACGATTGCAAAATATATAGTAAAATCTCCAATTTCAGTGACATGACACTTCTGCAAAAGAATTTAGATTCTCTAATAAAGTGGTGTGAATTATGGAATTTAAAACTCAACCCTCAAAAATGTACCATGATGACCTTCTCCTTAAAGAAAAACACATTTAATACTAAATATTTCATAAGAAATAATTGTCTTCAAAGAGTTGCCGCACAAAAGGACCTGGGCGTCATATTTGACGAGAAACTTTCCTTTTCTGAGCACATCTCTACAGTCACAAGGGGTTCAATGCGTATGCTGGGTCTTCTCTATCGTTTCACGGAAATAAACAACTTGACTGCCCTCAGCACCTTTTACAAATCTTTTGTGTCACCTAAAATTGAATACTGTTCTCCGATCTGGTCTATGGCATGCCCCTCAAATTCAGATAGACTTAATTCCGTCCTAAATTTCTTCCTGGCCATTGTTCGACACCGAATTCCGTCCACAAAACACTTGCAAAAGTCCATCCTCCTGCAAATGTTAAATATCCAAACTCCACAAGAGAGACATAGACAGGCTGACCAAATATTTCTACATAAAATAGTGAATGGCAACCTCAGAAGTGACCGCCTTCTTCAGGAAATTCACTTTCGTGTGCCTGCCCGCTCAACAAGAAGCACTCAACTTTTTGCTTCTCAGAAGCCGAGATTGTGCCTCATCCAGCGCTCTCTGTTCCATAGACTGCCCAGTGAATATAATAATCTAGGAAGCCAAATAGACATTTTTGAAAATCTGGACAGTTTTAGAAGAAAGTTAGCAAAAAATATGTAAGTCTTTTAACCACATGTAATTTTTTTATGTTATTATTTTTGATGTATTATGTTATTATTTTTTTGTCCTTATGTTCTATAAAAACGTTCCAATGTAAAATGGCTAACGCTGTATTTGGAATCTTCTATTAAATAAATAAATAAAATAAATAAATTTGACTTTTAAATTTTCAACATGGAATTTTTTTCCGCGGCGGTAGAACGTATCAATCCATAATATTATATTTTTATTTTAAAAGCCTCTCTGAATGCTTCATGTTGACCAGGGCATTCACTTGTTTATCTCAGCTGTCTCAACCTCTGAGGCATGTTAGTAATGCACAGTGTTGTGCTATGCAAACCTCCTGAGGTATTCAGGAAATAAGTAGTTCCTTCTGCCAATGGAGTCAGCGGTTTGCATAGTGGCAGTTATAATCACGATTCGGCATGGAGGAAGAGCTCCATGGCCTGGGTAATATAGAGGTGAGACAAGCTGAGAGGAGACTGACTTTGGATTGGGATTGAGGAGAGCTGAGGAGAGAGTGGAGCAAAAGTGAGACGACGCGCTGGTCAACCTATTAAGAAGCCAACAGAGGACTTAGTTTATTTTATTCATCAAAATTTTCTTCATTCGTCAGATAGACAGGTAACTATCCTAAACCCAGCCATGATTGAGGTCCAAAGGTTCATAAAACCCAAAGAGTGACCATTGTCTTTTCTGGTTGTTAAGTTCCTAAATCTTACTTGTACCTTTCGCACTGCCAAGCGTTAACTCGTCATGTTAATGACGAGTGCACTTATCATCGAGGATGAACAATGAATAGGTTACATACCCAGCAATTAATTGCGAAGTAACTGGTTCTGATCCCATCATTCTATAGATTAAATAAGAAATATTTGCTCAGGCTCCCTCTCGCTCTCGTTTTAGTAGTGTTTTATTAAAATATACTAATCTCGTGGCCTTCAATAAAAAATGGGTAAACTAAACGGTCGTAAATATTTATTTGGGCAAGAGAACGCGCCTTCCTATTGTTGTTGTTGGTTTGGTTTATTTTACTTCTCTTTACTGCCTCATTTGGTTATCGCGAAAAACAGGAAGAGTGATGATATGATGAAATTGATGAAGGGGCCTCACAAAGAATAAAGCAGGCCGGGATTCGAACCCGTGATGAGCGCGCATTCTTGTTCCTATGTGTTGTACTCTGCATTGAGTAATGAAATAATTTGAAACGAAAAATGTATCCCAGAACTCAAAAAGCCAAATGAATATTATTGAAGAGACTACAAAAAAGTGTGTTTTGTTACCGGTTTATCTCCTCTAATATGTTGAATGTTTTCCACTTCCCATCACTTTTTCTAGCTGCATAGATTTAATCGAAATAAGTAGCTAATGAGCTTAAGGAAGTTATGAAGGATAATCGCAAACAGTGAACTCTAGACTCCTGATTTCACAATGCCCTGCAGATTCACTGCGAGGGATTTTTTTTAAAAGCGCTGCTCTTACATCACTTTACAACGATTCTGCTGGATTGTTACAAGGTTTAGCATTTGTTCTTTTCTTGTCATTGTTGAGAATAGCATTGTGTAATCTTATCTGTTCTGTTATCGATTCTGCATAGGATTACACTGCTATGCGTGGTAGAAAACGAAGTTCTACTGTATCTCACTAGGGAGCGTTATTATTCTAATAGTTTATTGTTAACCTGTATAGATGGCACTCAATGTTAAGCAGCGGTCTCGTAGTTCACGAGTATCCACTAGAGACGCTGGCGCTGCGCTCAGAGTTGCATGTAAGGAGCAACGCGGCATTAAGTTGTGTTCTGTGTCGACCAAGAGCCTTCGAACTCTGCTCTCGCAAAATAGCCCAGCATTTGAAGCACACGGGTGCTTAGGGATACAAGAGGGCTTTTAAAAGTGTGGCCAAATCTGGGAGACCGGAAACGAGTGATAGCAATATCCCTCGGTCCACCAGGTAGATTAAACGCATTGTTTTAACCTCAACCTCCTACAGTGTGGCCTGCCTGTAGAACGGAAACGTACTACTTGTACGGCTTACAGGTAGATTTTACGCATTGTATTAGGTTACGGTTTAGCTCGTGGATATATTTACTGTTGGGAGACGGCCTACTAGTAGATTACGAATGGTATCCGTATTTTCGACCTACTAGTAGATTATACATTTCACAACAGCCGATGTAGAAGTGACTTCATCTTTTGGCCTACTCTGGTAGAACGGAGACGAGAAGTAGCAATATTTCTCGGCCTACCAGGTAGATTACACGAAGGATGACTTTCTTCAATAGTTAATTTTCATTAAGGGTAAATAAGCACTTGACTAATTTCTGTCGTTAGCTTAGCTCTATTAAATTATTAATTATAGTAAATAAAATTAACTAAGCCTTAACTATTATGAGCTTATAATAAATTCATTTTGCTTTTTGATATTACCTTTGGTTAATAGGAAGGCAGATTTAAATGTTCCTTGATTTGCTAGATTGATGCCCTACTGTCCCCTATGCCTACACAGATGTATTCCAGAAGAGAAATGTTAATGCAACATATAAATTGATGCCCTAAAAGAGAAATGAGGCCCCATATTCCCCTCTGGTATCTCTAAAGAGGAAAAAATAGAATGGTCCCTGTCCTCCCTCTCCAATATTCAAGCAGAGGATCTTCGAACCTGGATCTTCAGGAACGACGAAGTGCAGTGAGATCGTATCAGAAGATATTGTGAATTCTTTATTTGCGGATGTCTACATTTACCCCCAGTGTAATAAATTTTAGTCGACGCTAACTTTCATTAAGTATACCCGAACCCTGAGCGTATAAGATTTTCAAATCTCCGGCTAGCATAGAGTTAGCACTATGGGTAAATCTGAATATTGATGACCATCAGAACGTCGAACCCGTTACGTTGCAGTTATTGGCGTCCATAACGCAGGCCAGGTAAGTTTCAGATATTGGTGCTCGTAAAGTGGGGCCTGTTTCTGATTTTTACTTTTCCCCAACGGGGACGTGTGTGGTTCGTTTCAACCTACCTTCTGCCATGACGATGAATGTTGATTAAATTAAACAGGTGAAGGGTGGATACAAAGGAACACTCATGCAGAGGCCAGCGATCGAACCCGGACCCTTCAGTAACGAGATCGTGGAATGGAGAAATTAGGGAAATCGAGCAAAGCAAAATATTCGGAAAAAACGTTAATCATATACAAAGATGATGTTTCAAAAATGCAGTTTGTTTTATCGATGCCTATGTATTTCCAGTCATCTTTGTTGTCGGCCGACCTCCGTAGGTGAGTGCAAGTGGTCCCGGATCGGTAGCCGATGGAGGCACATATTGGTTTGGATTCCACTTTAAACTGTAGGTTCAGTTCCGATTAGCCTTTCTGTTCATAAAGTGAACTTAAAACACCAAATCGACAAACAAATCAAACAACCGTGGGGGAGCACTACAACAGCAGGAGGTCCGGTTAAGAACCCCGACCTGGGCATAAATGTTATTTGTGTTTGTCCCTTTATTAATTTTGTCGTATCATCTTCGCAATTAAGGAAATGTGACATAAAAGTGACGCTAAGTAACAAAAATCAAATCATATGATTGATTGATTGCTTGATTAGGTTTATTTTACTCTGCTTTTCCGCCACTTTTTGCAATTCGCGAAGATGATACGATAAAATTGATGAAGGGACACACACACAAAGAACACCCATGGCCAAGGCGAGAATCTAACCCGGGATTTCTGGCTTTAGTAGTCAAATCAAACCATTTTTCATTTTCGAAAGTGGGTGGGAGTTCGTGTACGTTTTTAGTACTCATTCATCATTTTTTAATCTTTTCCCTAAAGGGGGGAGGGGTATGACCTACACCAACCCCCCTTGGGAACGCCACTGATTGCTACCCCAAGTGTCGAAGTCACCGCACGTCACTACTGACATGATTAGTGGGGAAGCAACCAATCCAGGGCGATATGAAACGCAGCAGCCTGTAGAACGAGGCGCGGGTAGTACTTCCTACAGCCACGTCGTAACTCTTGGCTCCACCGCTGTTGCTTGGTTGGTCTGCAGCAGACCAACTCCCCGCCCCACATCTCTTGCCAGCATGTAGGCCGATCACCGTAAGAGTATATAAGATATAACAATGCTAACATTGGCGCAACAATTTGCTTAGTAACTAAAACTTTCGGCTTACTATTTTCCGTGTCAGAGCTGGCTGGACGAGGAGTTAAGCTTCATTCACATCTAAGCTCCAGTAACGCTCGAATCACCCTCCCCCCATGGTCCGGTCAAATAATCGTTGAATGTATTTTAAAGAGAAGCATTTACACCTGGTGCTGCGGTCAAGGTTCGTTCAATCGCGCAAAGTTCGGGTCCGGTCACGATCGGGTGGAAACAATATTTGACCGGAGGTGAGGGGATGGAGCTTGACTTTGCGAAGCTCGATCGTTGATGTGAACGTCTGATACGGTTCAGTAGCAGTCTTCAGCCCCGTTGCAGGTGATACGTAACCCAGTTTTGTGCTCAGAAGATGAGCCGTCAGAAGGCAAGGACCTATTGAAACACAGGAAAAGGCGAGTAATGATAAAATTGATTGATGGGGGCATTGAGCAAAAAAATCCCATAATATTTTCCTCTCAATTCTGTTTGTGAAACATCGGTCAAAATATGCGATTTCATGAACACAAGTAAAAGAAATTTAGGAAGAAAAACTCACCGAAACAACCAAATTACAATTATAGCCAATGAAAAAAAAATAGTATGGGACTAACCACAAATATGATCCATAAACACTAGTTGTAACGACCTTTTTCCAACCCGTTTCATCAATTAAAACCATTAAATCAAAAAGCTAACCTATTGACGGTCATATTTTCCTGGACAACCAAATTGTCATTTTTGTGTATGCAAAGGCAAAGGTGGCCGAATGAAGATTAACAATGAACTTGTTCTTCGTTTACGGAAAACGATACAAAATTACTCCCTATATATTTTTTATTTTTCTTTTAAGTCGAGGGAGGCCACGTTTCACACAATGTGCGTAACAATCGGATCCTTGCAACTAGGCTTACAACCTGATGTATATTTGTCAGGTGATGTATCGGAAACTTTCTAAGAAAAAAAATGGTCAACAATGTCGATGTGAAGCAATGAGCCCGAAATTTTTCATGTCAAACCTAGACCGATAAAGTAGTGTTACCATTGTTGACATTTACAGTTCTGCACATTGTAGTTGCAAATAAACGTTTGCCGCTTTCAAACCAAAAGTATAAAATCAAGAATCAACATTATATTTATAATAGCCGACCTCCTGTTCTTGTGGTTAGCACAGCGTGCTACGATACCAGGTTCGAATCCCGGTCTGGGCATGGATGTTCATTGTAATGTTCCTTCGTCAATTTAATCCTATTACCACTCGTTCTATCCTCACGATTAGTCAAAACTGTCATAAAAGCGAAGTAAATCAACCAAGTCAATGAATCCCCGCTTTCGCAATTCTTTTTCTTCATTGTCATTTTCTTCTAATTCACACCAGTGCTGCAACAGCCAAGTCCTTCGTTGAAAATCACTTAAACATTGCAGTTAGCATAATCGGCAGGCTTTTTATACAGAAAAATCTGTGTACTCTGTACAGAAACCAACACCAGACTCACGTTGATCTTACCTTGACCGGGGCGAAGCTTGACCGCTAGTGTGGATACCCCTGCCCGTGAGCGGAGCGTTAGGGAGAGTGACCTAAGTTTTGCTTGAGCGTAGATGTGAATCAAGCCTTAAAGGGTGAGCGATGACGTTTCTACGTCAAAGCGCACTTGCTCCACGAGTATGTTGCCAGGAAATACACTTTTGCCTGTTGTTTACAATTTTCACATTGTTCTAAAATAAGATAAGGAAATTTGATTTTTATTCCATGGTCACTATTATATAAGCATTGCATTGCTGGCCGTTACCGAGATTGCAACATTGTTATTAAGCAGTAGCGTAGCAATATATCACGAGAAAATGGTTGAGATTAGAATGCGAGGCCACTAACCGTTCTTTACCTCTAAATCTCAATGTCATTCGATACAAAGTCTTCAGGGATACGTCAGCAATTTATCACATTTAAATAATAATAAAAATTTACTGACGAAAATGATATTTATTAATTTCAGTCACCCTAACAATGTCTTTCTCTGTTTTCCGGTAGCTGAAATCTGAAGCAGTAGGTCAGGCCCGTACCCAAGGGAGGGGCCATGATACCCCTCGAACTATGAAATATTATAATGTGAAGATATTAAAACCTACGAAAATAACATTAACGATTTTTCAGATTGTGCAAGACTTTCGATTTCGTCCTTGCATATATCACTGGGTTCTTCGGGGAGAGAAGCAGGCTCTAGAAGTCTGCAGTCTTCAACATTGAGTAACCATGGATGCAAATCTGAGTAAGGGCCAGCTGTTGGAAGAAATGAAACAACCCAAGCATTTAAATGCGTTACACATGCTTCGTGGCAGTTGGAGGTGCTTGCAAGGTCCCTCTAGTGCACCTCTTAAAATAAACTTATACCACGGCTACAGATATCTTAATCTCGGGGGATAGGTTCTTTATTCGAGAATTCCAAATAAGAAAGCGTTTTATAGCCAAGAGGATATAGTTAAATGCGGATCTATATTCTGAAAACTATACACAATAAAGAGAAAATATATAGCGAAGCTTGTATATACATTGAAATATATATATATATGCTGATTCCAAATTTACGTCGGTTATATTCTTCTTGAAAGGAAATCTTCTTCTTTCTTCTCGTAATTTCTGGTTCTAGGCTTCTTCTTCCTTCCTATCTTTGATTTGGGAAAAGGCTTCTTCTTCTTTTCTTCCTTCTATTTTGGAAAGAACTTCTTCTTCTTTTCTATTTTTGGAAAGGACTTCTTTTTCTTTTTGATTTGGGAAAGGCTTCTTCTTCTTTTCTTCCTTCTATTTTGGGAAAGACTTCTTCTTCTTTCTGTTTTTGGAAAAGACTTCTTCTTTTTCTTCTCTTTGATTTCGGAAAAGGCTTCTTCTTCTTTTCTTCCTTCTATTTTGGGAAAAGGCTTCTTCTTCTTTTCCTTCTTCTAATTTATTTCTTCCCTTTTAAATCGTAATCTTATTTATTACATATATGCGCTCGCTTTCCCCGCTTCACAAGCTATACTTATAGAAAGAGTAGGGTCGACTAAACTGACAATAGCGCCACCTCCTATGTAACGACCAAAAGGGGAATAGCCCAGGATCGCTAACAGCAAGCGCTGCCTATGGTCCAGTGCGTCTAATAAAAAGCGCAACCGTAAGTGCTTCGTGGCGTCTAATTGAACACAGCGCCACCGAGGGACGGACAAATACAAAAGCTGACGATGTTCTCCTCGTCAGAGGTATTAAATCAAATTCTAATCACTAAGATCAAAAAGGAGATACATTTTTGAATTCATTTGGTCTCTTATTAACTTTCCTAATTGTTTCATAATTATCTTAATTAGCTATTTACAACATTTTATTTACTCCTTCTATAATTTTTATATTCTTCCTTTATGTATTTTGCATTTACTATAATATATACAATCGCTCTTCTCCGCTCCTAGTTTCTACAATGAACTCTGCTCTTCTTTATGTGGCGTGCTGCCATCTATCGTCGCTTTCGGGAAACATTTCTTCCTTGTGTTTTTCATTGTGTCATCGGAACTGGCACGTGACATGCTTTATTGTTAACTTATTAAAATCGGGACTGCAAGGTCAAGAGAAAGAAGAAAATACAAGACAAAGTGCTTTTTATTCAATAAAATAATAAATAGGAAAAAAATGTCCAAGCAAGTTATCGTGAATTTTTGCGTAAATGTTTCACATGAGAAATACGACGACAATTTTTACTTTTTTCGGGCCCCTTAGGCTTAGGGCACCGCCCGCTGGTATGTTACGACTCTGATTTGACGTATTCGTTCGAATTATAACGTTTAAATAGAATTTAAACCAGATAAAATCATTATGTTCTAATGTTATTGCACACAAAAAAATAGCATTTCCATTTTTTTTCTCACTTCTATGTATTACACTTTTCGTATCAACCCCATGCGACGCGAGACCCAGGCGGTTGCCCACTTTGCCCATTCCTTGCTACGCTACTCTTATTAAGCATTAATTGTGACTTTTCCGTAAATAATAGCAACATCGGATATGACCGACATATTCCCACATAAACAAGCTTCAATTTAAAAAATTTATATTTTTACGACAGGTTTACAAGAAGCTGCACACAATTAAATTAGACTTACATGAAAAAAAAAAACTTTTTACAAATATTTTTGCCTACATAAAGAACAGTAAAATTTAAAATCCCTGCGTCTTACTTTTGTCTAAAAGCACACTGCTGGGTTTCCAATAAGGTATATTTGATTACTTTCTCCCATGGAGTAAAATTTTCCAAGTACGTAAACAGAAGTCTCAATATTTTCTTTACGCGAATATCTTGCTTAACCTCATTAAACATTTAAGTGAGGAAAACAGCAATATAATCGGCATAGGGTCTATAAGACTACTATATGGAATGAATGGGTAAATAATATGCGGCAAAAGGGATATAGGCTACCCCAAAGCACTAATGTTTTTATTTGCAGATTATAAATTACTACTATATATTACTTCATTCAGTGTGTCAGAATATTAAAGTGTCTATGAGATGAAAACAAACTTTGTTAGTTATATTTTCTGAATTTAATTGTTTTTCTTGATAATTGTTTCATATGGTATTATGCGTCCACAATACAGAAATTACATTTTCTTAACATTTTTGATGTTCTTTCCTTTATAATGTGTGTAACATGCTTTAAAATTCAAAATCCATACTCTCGGAATATGTATGTGTTTTACATGCATATGTATGCATATACGAGGGATGATCGTAAAGCCAGATCATCATTCGAGTGAAACATCCACTCTGAGGGTTCATAGGAGTTTTTTTGTTTGCGCCTCTTTTGTCCTTGTACTAACAATGTAGCCTTGTGACTAATACACGCATGTGGAAATATAATAAACCAACAGGACTCCCGAGTTCTATGAGACAGGCACCATGGACCTCGTATGGTGAAACTATGTTGAGAAGTAGTGTATGGAGTATCCTTTCACGTGAGTCCTTTTGTATTCGTCTAATAAATATCTACTGGAACTTACAGGCATTGGATTCTTCTTTTCCGATCATCCCTCGTAGGTCAGCCAAAGATGGTCATAGTTAAGTTTGTAGGGCAATTTACAAATCTCCAATTAGAGATAAAGTTATGAAATTTTAAGAAATAACTCTTATAACTAATTAACAACATGTACCATATAAATATTTAGAAAAATTGCATGTACCTTTTTTTTTTAAAAATAATAATTACAAAACCGTTACATCTCTTTCAAAGGTTGCCCTCTGGTTATAGTTTCGTAGAGAATGTTGCTTTTGCTCAATAAAACATATTTACTTATGTTTATTCATTCTTTTATAATTTATTAGAAATGTTTACTCTCAAACTTTTGATTTGTGACATGCATTATGTACAGTAACGACGCATAACCGACCTCCATGGCGCCGTGGTTACTTATTGACCGACCCTCGTATGTACAATGATTTCCCCAAGCTTCCATCTCTTGGTATTTGGTATGTGAGTTGTCCTAACTTTGGGAACATTCCTGGAAAAAAAATATTTTCTGTAGTATCTAATTTCGGGTTGGAGCAAAATTTTAGCTAATTCCATCCTACTATTGTCTTCGAAATAAACAAAATAAACACTTCCGAAAAAAAACTCAAGTATTTAACATACATATAAACGCCATATATTAATAAAGTTTAGTGATTCATGGAAGTTTGTGCAAATTTAACATCATTAGGTAATCTTTAACAATAAAACTTATTTTAATGTGAAAAAAGTGTAAATTCCAGAGGCAAGTGTAAGCATGGGCCACATTAGGAACTCACCTCTGGACTACGTTTTTCAACAAAAATAAGTATAGTTACTTTTACACAAAAAACATTTTGATAACGTTACTATGTGATCAAAAAGATAATTAAACGAGCTTTCAAAATATGTATAAAATATTAACATTCGATAATTTCAAGGACTTACACACACACATTTCTTACTGACCTTAAAATAACAACGACAACTAATCTGCTCGATCCTTGACACAATACCTTACATAAACTGGCTGCTGGCAGACCGAGACAGTTCGTTTTCTGCATAGTGCAGCAGAGGGGGAGTGGGTACATTGATATAGTGAAATTTGTTAACTTTCATAAATACTAATATGATTTTCATGAACCTTGGGAACTATAGCCACCTTTGGCTCACCTACCTTCATGTATTAGGGTCTTCCCTATTACGTAGTGGCAACGTCATCGCCTCGTAATCATGGGATCCTGGTAGGGTTGTTAAAGGTCCATGAATTGTGAATAAAATCAATTTCGGTCCTGTAGAGAAAATTAGAAAGCGTAAATGGGTTCTGGACAATAAAGGACATGGTTGTCTTTAAATTATTTCAATTCCGTCCCGGAACCTTTTTTCCGGATCAATTTAAATAAGGTCCAACTTCGGTATTGAAATGAAACAGTATGGAACTTGGACCGAATTTAAATTTTGCGCGAAATAAAGTTCCAGTCCCTGTCACGGAACCCAATAGAACCCATTATATTTATGGGTTCATGAATCTTTAACAACCTGTTGGATACCTGTTGGAAGCGCATAATGTTTGGATCACACTTTAAATTGTAGATCCATTTTATTATTACACTATTTGTGCATTAAGTGGTCTAAAACATTCAAATATGATATGGTTGTATTATTTTAATTTCTACCGTGAATTCTTCTCTTGCAGCTCTCCAGTTCAAATTAGGCCATCCTCAACCACCCGAATCGGTATGCAGTCTGAATTGTTTGCAAGGCCAAGCTAAGAAATACGTGGAAGGGGAAAGCTGTTGTTGGCATTGCTTCAATTGCACACAGTACCAGGTATAATTAAATTGATATAGTTTACAAATTTTCAGAAGAATAATAAAGGTAATGAAACACGTTTCGCTAATTATGGAAAGAGACTGCCTGCTCGAGTTTCCTTCCACAGCCTTGAGATCGCCTCATAAGTCGCCGTGTAAGGCTAGCTTTACACGAAAGCATTTTCCTTAACATTTATGACATGACCGTGTAAGGTGAAAAAAACTTATGGCATATTTCATGGCATTTCTCAAGAATAGAATCGGTATCACTTCACATTTTTAAAACTCGAAAACTATTCAACCGAGAGGAATAACGTTTCGTATTAATTTGTTTTAGTTTCAAATCAATGGCGCTGCTTAAATACATGCTTCATAGCGTTTACTCTACACGTATGTAAGAATATTTCAGTTAATTCAATTGTAAACACCGTGCACTCACCACAGATCCTGTAACTCGACGTGCCTTTCATTGATTGATTGATTTGATTTATTTTACTTCGCTTTTTCTGCCACTTTTGGCTAATTTGCCAAGATGGGGATGAGTGATGATGTGATGAAATTGATGAATGGACACTCACAAACATCCATGCCCAGGCCGGGATTTGAACCCGGGACCCCTGGCGTCGTAGCGGACGTGATATTATATTATACATTGTAATCGCAGCTTATCGAAATTTTACTTGAAACGCTTCCGTGTAAAGTACTCTCTTCTATAAAATTTTTGGAAGCATTTACGTAGCATTTATGCTACGAAAAATGTTAATGGAAGTTATTTCGTCTAAACCGAAAGCCGGCTTTATGCTTGTTATGCCAGGACCATTGGCCATAGCAAGGGGTAGGCTAGAAGTGCTGAAACCTAGCTACGGGGCAGGACCATGAAGACCTGAAACGAAATACAATTCTTACTGTCGCGTTAATACTAGTACAGCAGGGGTTTTCAAACTTTTTGCTTTTGGCTTCCCTACGCTGCCAAAATCTGCACTTGCCTTCCCCCCAATAATAATGGAAAAATGTATGTGATGTGATCACGAAAGATGAACACAAAAAATCTCTTTGTGTGTTTATTTACTGCTGGTACAGATGCAAGTAATATATATATAATATGTGCAGTGGCGGTCCCTCCATGGAACAAAGATAACAGGCTACTTATCGCCATTTTTAGCTATTTAAATTATCTACGTACGTATATTAACATTACAAGAACACTTCTTTCCCCCGAAATCAACCTTTCCAAAAGTAACGCTGAAGAAAACCTTTCACCGTGGCTGGACGTTTGTTTACTTCACCTACCCTCGTCGCATAGGTTAACGATCCCCGCGGTCCCACGGAAGCTGGACTCCCTAAGCCCCGCGACAGATTAAGTTTGCGGCAGGTTTTATGTATCAATCCACTCTAAAACGGCATTCAGCATTCCCGTGCCAGTCTCGCCTTAACCGCTGAGCTGTTCATATCACAGACAGTGAGAAAATCCGCAGTATTGTAGCGGAACTATTTTCTGCGTGCACGTTTGGGTCTATATGGCCACGTCCTCTCACGTGAGCATCTGCCAGCTTAGCACAGGGTAGAAACAATTAGATACCTCTGGGTACAGATCAGGGTGACTAACACTACGAATATATGGAAAGAAACAATAGATTTAACCCACTACGGAGGGTACTTGGTTCGGATTCTCATAGCTAACTTGGAAAACGATGCCATATAGTTTTATATCTGCTCTTTATCTTAGCCATCCTTGTTTTCTTGTTTCCTTTCTCTCCTTCCAACACCATGATAATTAGGGAAAGGAACTTTAGGTAAATAAATGTTTTTTCTGCGATAAGATAGAGACCCTCATTTTTGCCAAAATTCTGATCATAGCCTTATATGTCAACACAGCAAATTTTATTTTACATAAAAACACATATTTTCCAGTTTTCCGTATGTAAATACATATTTTGCGAATTTTCATTTTAAATACATAAAATCGGTCATTGACTTCATCTAACTCGAAATCCTCGAAGGAAAAATGTTTATTCTCCACACCTCTTTCATATCGAAAGTGTTAGGTTTGTTTTGTCTTTGAACACGCTCGCTGGCAGACTTTTGGCGCTTCGCCTACGATCCTATTGGGAGAAAATAGCTGTAAGTAGCTGGGGCTGGCTACACGTAATGATAGCAAGGCTTTTTAATGAAGCAATGCAGCTATTGTGGCCGGAAGGCATAAAATTTGACAATGTTCTTCTCTTGACAGATGCTGCAGCTTACATGCAGTAGGCCTTGCTGTTAGCTACCCCAAAATGGTGCACGTTAAATGTGTGACTCATGCGTTGCAGAGAATATGTGAAAACATAAGAGCTCTTTATCCCAATGTCGATGAACTGGTTTCAAATGGGAAGAAGGTTTTTATCAAGTCGCCTAGAAGAATAGACATTTTTAAACAAAAATGTCCTGAAGTTCCCCTTCCCCCTACACCTGTAGTTACGCGATGGGGCACTTGGTTGGATGCAGATGTTATGCCCAGAACTTTGAAAAAATTGTATCTGTTGTAAATGATCTCGACAAAGAAGAATTCTGCAAGAACTGTTGATGGAGCCCTCCTTAAAAGTCGAATTGGCATACATCTCAAGAAACCTGTCCTTTCTCTCCAATTCCATACGAAAGCTTGAATCGTCCGCGTATAGTAGAAACGAAACTGAAAGAATTCACTGGATCTAACGCACGAGTGCAAATGTCTATATGTAGAGAATTTTTTTTGGAAAAAACAAGGTTTTCAAACTTTGTGCCAAATTGCACGTGTTTTGGAAAGTGAAGTAGAGGAAGAGGAAGCTTTGGAAAACTTCAGCGTTAGTGACATTTCGTGCTTCAAATATGCAAGAATTTTTTCTTGTGACGTGGAGCGATCTTTCTCACAATATAAGATGCTTTTTAGAGATAATCGTCACAGATTTACAATGGAGAATTTGGAAGAAAAAACTATGGTGATCCACTGCAACTATTCCAAAAAATAGCTCGCTAAGAGGTAATCATTTAGAAACTGATTTCAGGTGTTTAAAATGCATGTTATATTTTGTTTTTGTTACCAAATGTTTTTATTTTTGTCACATATTTTCCTGTTTTTATCACATATTTTCAACATTTATGACACATAAGAAATAAATATTTCTGAGTTTTTTAGCACATAAAGTTCCGTTCCCTAATGATAATATCCCTTAATTCCTCATCTTCCTCTGTTCCAACTCGCCATTCCTCTTCTGTAATACCATTTACTTCTACCTCAGCGATAGCGTTTATTTCTAGCCTAATCACTTCCTCTGGTTCCTGATTTCTTTTCAAAGGTGCTCTGCTTAGAGTATCTGCAACATGGTTTTCTTTTCCTTTTATATCCATAACATCAAAACTGTACTGTTGCAGTAAAATCGCCCATCTCCTCAGTCTTGCATTCCACTGTCTTGCAGAATTTAACCAAACTAGACTCTTTTGATCGAACACCACCTTGAATCTTGTACCTTTTAGATATGCAGAGAACTTTTCTATTCCAAATATTATCGCCAGACAGTCTAGCTCGCTTATCGTATACGCTCTTTCGAAGTTCTTCAAGCTTCTGCTAGCATACTGTATCACATTCTCTTGAATCGTTTATCCGAAATAGGTATGCTCCCAATCCAATGTTCAATGCATCTGTGCCTAAAAGAACATTTTCCCAAAATCAGGTTGGCTTATGGCTGGCGCTTGTAAAAGGTCTTGCTTAAGTCTTTGGAAAGCCTCCTCTTCATCTCCTTTCCATTTCCATTTTATATGTTTTCTGAGAAGTCCATATAATGGCTTGGCTTTGCTTGCGAAATTGTGTATAAATTTTGATCGCCAATTACATACTGGGAACATCTTTACTTCACCTCCAGATACAACATGGCCTAGGAAACGTATTTCCTTCCTTGCAAAATAGCATTTTTTCAATTTGGCAGTTAATCCTGGTTCTGCCAATTTACTTAATACCCAATCTATTTTTCCTATATGTGTCTCCAAATCTTTCGTATGTATACACATATCATCCACATATATAACAAACCATTCTCTTGTTTCTATACTAAATATTCTGTTTAGAGCAGTCATAAAATCTGATACTGATGAAATTAGACCATATGGGAGCCTTCTAAATTTAAATAATCTTGATCCATATCGAAACGCTGCATATTTTCTAGACTCTTCTTTTATTTCTACCTGAAAATATCCCAAAGTCATATCAAACGATGTGAAGAATATGCTGCCTGAAAAAGTGTGTAGTTATTCATTTATTCTTTCTACTTGATTTCTGGGAAGTAGCACGTGTTTATTTAACTCCCTTAAATCAATTACGGGCCTCACACCTCCGTCCGGTTTGTCTACCACGTGCATTGGGCTTATGTGTACGCTATTGGTGTTCTCTATTATCCCCCAACTTAACCATGTCTTCAATTCCTTTTCTACAGCTTTTCTCTTTGCAAAGGGTATAGGATATTGCTTTGACACTATTGGACTCGCTGTGTCTACCTCAATCCTATAGGTATATACATCCGTCACTCCTGAGCTTTGGCTAAATACTCCCCTATGTCTCAATAAAATATATATCTAAAATTATCCTTTTCATTTTCCGAGATCCAATGACACTCGTCCACTTTGGCTTGTATTTCTTCTTTCGATGATTTGTATTTATGGTCCTCTATTTCGACCTCTTTTTCATATTCACCGTTTACATTTTCATTTTCAATTACATCATCGTACTCTTTCTTCTTATACACTGCATCATGTTTCTGATATACAAGACTTTGCTTCCTAATGCCTAGTTTTCTCTCGGAACCTTTAATCTCTTCCTCCATAGAGATATCTACTTTCATGTTCTCCATTGATTCTAAATTTAGCGGTTTTTCTTTTATATGTATGTGCACATTGTAATTTTCTAAGAAAGGTACCCCTAGGATTATATCACACCTTAGACCCTTTATCACCAGAAATTTTACTTCAAAATTAGCTCTTCTGATGCTCATCATGATGCGTACCGTGCCCCGAATTTTGTATTCTTCAGTTCCGGCAGCCATAAATAAACTTACTTTGTCCTTTTCAGAAGTGTCTAATTTTGCTTGTGGGTATTTCTCTTTAATTCCTTGCCAACATTTAAAGCTCATTACTTCGACAACACTCCCACAATCGATCAAACATTTAACCTTAATTTCTATTATTTCTGCTTCCGCATACAATGATCTTCCAGGTTTTAAGTTTTCAAAACTCGGCTCTCCAATTAAAAAAAAAACTTCAGAATTCCTTCTTCATTTATCGTATGTTAAGCCTTCATATATTCATCATTTTTCTTTGCTCTCATACCTGGGAGTTGCTGCGAGAGCTCTACAAGTTTAGCCTCTCGACCGATTCCACGTTCCTCAACTCCTCATTTATCTGCTGCCACCCAGTATTTCCTACTTCATTCTGCACCTGGCTTCTGACTAATTCCACTGCTTCTCTTCTCTCTTCATTTATTTCAGTATCTCCCCTCTCGCTCCTCTTGTTGTAATTGTTTCCTCTAGGTTGCCTTTCTGAGTTTCTTTGATTCACATTTTGCCAATAATAATTTCTTCCTCTATATCCGCGGTTTCCTCTCCACGGTCCTATATTCCTTCGATCATAATTCCTTTGATCTTCCTGAACATAATTTCGCCTTCTGCTATTTCCGTTATCTTCTAAGAATCCTGTTCCTCTGCCTCTATATGCATTTTCTGACTTCTATGTTCCTAATCCCGAATTATTGTTTCCGGAATTTCTGCTCTGGACGTTGTTCCTCGTCATGATGATGCCTCTTAGGATAATATCTACCTTCCTTTTCCTTATCCCATGACCTTTGAGTCTCTTGCAGCATGTCATTTCTTCTGAGGTAGTCTATCAAGTATTCCACCTTCCTTATCTTTACTACAGGCACCGCTCTTTGTGTTCATATTGGTAGCGTTTGTATCACTTGTCTAACCAACTCTTCCTCATTCCATTTTTCATTCAAATTTCGGAAGCTCCTTAATGTTTCCAAGCTCTCAACCTTGGACCAATCTATATATTTTCTTTTCAATGTCTCCAGTCGCCTTTCCTTAATTTCCTCACTAGAATAATATTCCAAAAATATTTTACTAAACTCTTCGAATGTTTCAAACTTGTGCTGACTTAACTGATACCAGCCTTCCGCAGACTTTTCAAAACATCCTTCGATAAGGTACAATATCATATTTCCTGGTATCCTCATTAGCTTCACGTTAGTTGTAAGTTCCTTCAGGAATTTTCGTGGACACTTGTCAGATATATTTGCATTCAAATTGGGCAAGTGTTGTAATTCATTAGGCTTAGGGAACCTTGTTTTATATCTTCCATTGTCGCTCCCTTCTTCACTACTTTTCCATTTCCTTTTCTTCCTCTGATGATTCCTTCTATGCTTTATTTCCTTCTCTGTAGTTGATTAGTCGCTACTATATTTCCTTTTTTATTCTCCTCTTTTCATACTCTTTTTTTCCATCATTTCCTTCTCCATTGAAACCTATTGGCTTATCTTGTATTCTCTTATCCTCTATTTTAGGGATTATTCCTCTCCATTGTACTTTATTCTCTTTCTTTCCCTTGTCGATCTTACTTTCGAGGGTTTGCATCTTCTTATTACTCTCCTCTAATTCCTTCCTAACTTCTTGTCGATCTCTAATTATCATTTCTCTGAATTTCAAGGTTTATTTTATTATTGTTTGATCTGTCACAATCTTCATTTCTTCTACTCTATTTTGAAGATGTTAATATCTATCTGCTTCTTATTTGCCAAAATTTTGTTTTCTAAACTTGTACTCCTCTGCTGGCATTCTTCACTCACTCTTGAAGCTTCCTTTTCGATCTTTCTATTAGTTTCTTCATGTCTTTCATCTGCCATCCTTATTATTTCTCCTATCTTTCTCTCAAATGCTTTCCTGTTTTCTTCACATACTTCTGTCATCTCTTTTATTTTCTCTTCCAACCTTCTGCTGTTGTAATCTTGATTTTCTTTTATTTCCATCATCAATTTCATCAACATCTCCAATGTGTTTTGTTCTTCTTTCTTTCCTTCCTTTTTCTTTAACTTTGCTTTCCTGCATTCGTATCCTTCTCCCTTTCACATATCTTCTCATATTTTTCTTTCCGGATTCCTTCACATAACCAGTGTTTCATTTCTTCACATACCTTACAGTGTATTATTTCTTCCTTATTTCCTTCTTCGCCACAACATATATGTTTTCCTTCTTCCATTTTTGCTTTACTTATCTTTCCAAATTCTTATTCCTCGCGTTATTTCAACCTCTGGTCTGTATCGAGCCCCACACGTTGTTCGCCATTGATCAATGCCACGTCCTCTCACGTGCGCATCTGCCAGCTTAGCACAGGGTAGAAACATTGAGATACCTCTGGGTACAGATCAGGGTGACACTACGAATATATGGAAAGAAACAATAGATACGGAGGGTATAATTATACCCACTACGGAGGGTATAATTCGTAATATAGTCTTCAATATCATGTACAACACTAGATAACTTTGGAAATATTTTCATACAGTATTTCTCTTCTATTTCTATTTCTTATTAATTGCAGCCAATCTCCTTCTTTGGGCTCTTATTGTAATTACTAAGGTTTCTTCTTCTTACAGTTACTAAAGCATCTTCTTCTTATAATTACTAAAGCATCTTCTTCTTAAAATTACTAAGGCATCTCCTTCTTATAATTATTACGAAGGCATTTATTCTTATTATAATTTCTAAAGCTTCTTCTTCTTATAATTACATACTGTATATTTATAACCTTATTGACAAATTCCTGATGCTACTTGAGTTTCTTCATCTATGTAACATCATCCTTTCCTTTTTCGTCTTGCCAAAATAGATTCTTTAGTTTTCCTCGTTTCTTTGGCATCACCTTATACAAATTGACGGAAATATTAAGAAAATCTGTCTCCCAGATAGACAAAGAGAAAGGGGTTAGTTAAAGATCGCCGTCTGGCCGGCGCTAACCTTAACTTGGAGATGCAATAGATGCATCTACCAAAAGTGCTTGGGTGCCTGCCGTGAAATGGCGCTACACCTGGGAAAACAACCCAAAAGCCGCACGAAACTCTCAGTTCGTGGGAACCGTATTAGACTCAGAATCGTAATTACAATTCAAATTCTTTACTTTTATATAATGATCACTTATGCTATTATTGAATATTAATTACCCTTTCCACCTTATTTATATCCTGTTATTGTGCTAAGTTCATTTATTTCTTTCATTATAATTAGTATTAATATCTACAATCATTATTTCACCACATCAGCGCTTTCCCTTTTTCCTTTTTACAATGGTAGCCATTTTCTTGAGTGTTGCCATATCTAGCCCACTTTCTAAAGTGCTTTATGCATCATCAAATATAAGCGTCGTTCTTTTTGCATGCTGCCATCTATGTTACTCTACCTCAAACAACAACAATGCAGTTTGTGTACATGAAAGTTTGTATAGGTGCCAATACACGGTAAGTCAAAATGATGGACCCGATTTCAGACATTTATCTCTGAAATATAATAAACAAATGTCATTGTGAGACATGTGCTAAGAAAGGTAAACTGTCAAAGTTTTTTTTCAAACAAATCACAAGTGTTCTATGTGAGCACCTCGCGTAACACGGCACACATCAAGCCGATAGTCTATCTCCGGCCAAACCATGTGTAGCAGGTTGCTTTTCAATATCAGCAATGGCTACTGTGGTGCGGGCACGCAGGTCATCCAATGTTGTTGGAAGTGGTGGTACACTTCGCAACATCTTATTTGACCGCCCTGAAAAATTTCAAAGTCCGGAATTCGTAAATTTGGCAGCATAGCGCTCCAGAGCCAACTAAGAGTAGCCAACTTTGCAACATTTCTTCTCCCTGAATGAAAACGCTATTGTGATTTTTTTTCATGTATGTCCATTGTGAAACACTGAACAGGTTCTCATCCACATGGAAAGAATTGCGGTCACATTTGAATGCAAGAAGGCAAATTTATGATGATTTTATGCGAAATGTTTAGTAAAGATACCTTGCACAACACCAAACGATTCTGCAAAGTGTGCCTTTTCCTTGTTTCTTGGAGAAAAATGGTTCGAAACTCCGGCACAATGTTGCTTCAACTGAGATTAATGTGTTTTACTGAGCTTTCTGTTAGCAATCTCCTGGAGTAGTTGGTTAGATGACAGCACTTTCGTTTTTTTACTGTTTTCGTCAAGATGGAAACATCGTAGGTTCAAATCCCACCCTTTCCTTATTATTTCTTCGTTTTTATTTACTGAGTACAAAGTGTTCTAATAACGTAATATAACATTACATGATATTACTGTAATTATGCGATGCATGCTCAGTGGTGGCGATTGGGTTTCAAAACTGATGGGGCAAGGTGGGGGGAGGGGGCAAGGACAGTTCCTTTCCCTTGGTAGATAATGTTTAGCATAGTGCTGGGTCATCGGCACCTCCACACTCCATAATCGTCGACACTGTGCATGCCTCAAGTAATGCTTCTACTAATGTTTTTAATCTTTCAGTGATTGGCAGGATTTTAGGAAATACTTTTCCTTTTAATCAGCTGTTATATGTTAACACATATTAAGAACTTACATGTCAACTTTCTGCATCCGGAAATGCTGGACATAAATCGCATAAATATCAACGGAAATATCCAAGAAACGTAGATAAGCATTCTCGTCCAAAGCCGTTTACTTCCCGAAAAAGATTTTGCAAAGAAGTAGGTTTGAACCCATGACCTTCCATTCCATAAGCAAACGATCCCCCTACACCATACGGTTCACGTTATTTTATGCACTCTGTTTGGATCCCACTTTAAACTATAGGTCCAGGCCCGATTAGCCTTACTATGCATAAAGTTGACTTAAAACACCAAATCAACCAATTCATCTCCTTTCAGAGTGGGCCTTCTATGATACTGTAGTCGGCCAGCTTCCGAAAATACAGTTCTGCTTCGCGTATACCAGAGTGTAATTGCATTTAATATTGTGACTAATTTCACTTTAAAACCACAGATTAAAGCGATAATAGTGTCCAGAAAAAGAACCTCAAAGTAGATATTCACACAAAGTATTTTAATCCATAGCCAAACATTTCAGTTAAGAATAATATTATGCTTTTCCATTGACCGTATTTTCAATTCATGGTGAATTTGCTAAAAGGACCATGTCAAGAAATCTAAATATGTACGTTTTACTAGTAAATGCATTTAAAATGCACGAAACAACAGGGGAGGAGAAAAACAAACCTCAAAAATAAGTAAAAATGCAACAAAAACTGTTGAAAATACTGACAAATAAACTAAAAGGCCGAAAAATGAAAAAAATGTAAAATACAGTGTTTTCCGGCTCTAACTGAGGGGAAACGGACATGATATCAGGTTTAGATTTGTTTTTAAGGCTCAGAAAAAAAGTTGATTTTTCATCAACTTCCAGACCCTAATTAGTAATTATGATCATTGAAAAAGTTGGAGGTAGCTTACTTAAAATTTTCTCCCATATCTCAACTTCATAATAAAGAAAAACATCAAGTTCATGTTTCGAAAATGACTTGGAGTTTTCCACCACGAAAATATGTTTTTCATAGTTTGAAGTTCGTTAGTATTATCTTTCAAGGTTTCCATTGTTTTAATTTCACGCATATTTTATATTTCATACGTTCCTCTCTCTTTTCATACAGTCTTTGGAAAAAAAGCTGAAGTTCCTTGCCAAACGGGGTCTGATTCAAATGACTCCTTTTCGCTCTCCTGTTTCTACTTTAAACAAACAACAAAATACTTCGTAACTAAACGATTGCTTGTTCGAAACACAGAATTTTTACACAACTTACAAAATATGACAAAACGCCAATAGACATGTTCATCATTTTTCCCTTTCAGCGTTTCTCGATTTTATCTGAATTCGTTTCCTCATGAAAATTGCCATGAGGAAATTATACATATGACATTATGTGTGAATTGGTTTCTTCAAACTGGTAGCAAATTTTAACATAAGCTACCTGGAGAAGAGGTAGCGTGCTTGATTCTTACGAGGGAGGTCGTAGGTTCGATTCTCCACCTAGGCAGGATTTTTTTCAGGACTATATCGTTGGGTGTAAAGTTTATCCACCGTGCTAAGAAGTTAACATTGGTCTCTCTATTTCACGAGAGAAAAGCAAATAATAAGAGAAAGTTATTTCGATGATAGGAGGAAGTCACATGAACACGTGGAATGGGCAGAAGCAAGTTACATAGAGTTAAGTCTGTAATGGTGGTTTCGAATATTGCAAAGTTAGTGGGGAAAGTTTGTTACGTCTGATACTCGTACTTTCTGTTCAAAGAAGACAAACATTTTAGATACAAAGCAATGAGGAATTAACGATCATTATGAGGTTTTGAATTTTTTGTTTGTCACTCACTATATATAAATACTTATTAGTAGTTTCTTATCAAATCGGCCTCCGTCGCAATAACCATTTACTTATGTTAATTGGTGATTTACTACTAGTTTTAGACGCATGGTAGGATGGTGGAGAGGGGATTGACAACAGTCATTACGAAGGAACGGACATAAAATTACCAATCTTAGCAATTTCAACTCATTAAACGCTCTCCTTCTTTACAGTACTCCACTACATCACTACTTAACATGGTAGTGTTTTTTTAGTATATCGAAATCAAATAATCAATATTTTAGGTGTCAGTGAAGAACAAACAATACATAACTTAAATAACATTACACTTCGCATCCTGAATACATATATGTGATTTGTGAATTAATCATGATGTGTGTGTTAACACAACATATGAACAATAACTAAAAAGAAAAGTTTTAACTTTAAATCCTGGAAATCCCCAAGGGAAATATGCGCAGAAGGGACGTCCCTCAAGTGTGCATCGGATTCATTTCTTAAATATTCTAGTATCAACATTATCTGTTCAGCAAACAAAAAAAGAAAGAGGAGAGGGTGGGATTTGAATCGGCGACCTTTCACGCTTGATGAAAAATAAGGATAGTAGCGCCTAACCAACTGCTCTACGTTAACTTAATGACATTATACTCTTAAAAACATATTGACGTTTATGAAGAATCCCACCTTCCTGTTCTTCAAGCACATTTTCTCGACAAGTCGTGTAAAATATATGTTTTTGAGAACTGTTCGATATTATGCAAGGTATTGTAAATAAAATGTTGCATAAACTCCTCACAAATTTGCTTCTTTCTGCACAAACTTGATGGCAATTTCCTCCAGGTGGAGAAAAACTCTATTCAGTGTTTCAAACCCCCCAAATTTCAAGTCGACCAAGCAGAATCGTAAATATCCTTCAAGGTTCTTTTTCCAATTTCTTATTTCTGTTTGATTGCGTATTATAATAGCGGTTTGTAGTTTCTAAGTTCATGGAAAGTGTTAAATTCAAAAACCTATCACCTCAGCGTTTTTCGTCTAGTGTAAGGACGTACTCAAAGTTGGCTAATCTCACCTGGAACTGAAGTGCAATGTTGCTAAGTTTACGATTTCGGGACTTAGAATTCTTTCGGGGCGGTCAAATAAGATGTTGCGAAGTGTACGTAAACATAATCCTTGACAAAACCCCACATGAAGAAATCACATGGGGTCAAGTCGGGGAACAAGGTAGCCAATGAAGGAGAGGTCGATCCTCCGGAGTTGCACGGCCTATGCAACGTTGTTCCAATGTCCCATTGAGATGGTCCCGAACGCTGCCATGGTAATGCGCAGGGGCACCATCCAATTGGAGAATGAAATCTACGCTATCCTCTGCAGTCTGTGGAAGGCGCCATATTTGCAGCATATCAAGGAAAACAAGTCCTGTCACAGTACGATCATGGAGGAAACAGGGCCCATAAATCTTTTCATGGGAATGGCACAAAAAGGCATTCACTTTGGGAGAATCGCGTTCGTGTTCCACAAATTCATGGGGGTTAGTATTTCCCCAAATCCTTACGTTGTGTCCATTCACTTTCCCTGAAAGGTGAAAAGTTGCTTCATCACTGTAAATTAACCTCTCAGAGAACCCATCCGTTTCCATTAATGCGAGGAAATCAGCACAGAAGGACGCGCGCAAAGCATAAACAGTGTATTTTAAGGCTTGAACTAGTTGCAAGCGGTAATGTTTCATTTGTAAACGTTTCAGCAGAGAGTTTTCTCTCGAAGTTGAAGTTCTTTCGGTGCTCGGTAAGTTGCGAAAAGTTGCTGCAAGGTTAACCTGTCGCGAGGCTTAGCTGTTCCCTCCGAGAAACAAAGCGCCAGTGGCTTAGATGCCGCCCCAGCAACCCCCGCATTGCGGGGGAGGGTGAGGTGTAGGGGCTCCGATGTGTTCTGTACTTCTGAAATTTCATATAATCCCAGAAATGTTACAGGTAGTGCCGCTTATTTAAAACATGGATTTACGAAACAGAAATCTCGATCCAAGTAACATATTATATAACGACGTCTGCGATAATAAGCAGTGGCGTTTTATCTCAGCAAGAGGGGGATGGGCAGAATTACTTACTCACAGATGGCAATCGATAGAAAAATTATCTCATCTCTTACCTTTATAGCTACGTAGTTTATCGTAAACGTGGCGTCAAAATGAAATTGAAATAAGATCAGATATAAATATCCAACATTGTCCACACGTCTTATGTTTTCCTTCAAAGAGGCCCAAAACTTCACGAGGTGGAGCCCAGGGTTAATTATACCTTTTGCCCTTAAGCCCAATTACTTTTATTCCGCCACGAGCGTACACAGTGCTCAATGTGAAAACTTCTACCTGCGAATTTGCTTGTTCGAGTTAGGGTATAGGAGGAAAGATCCTTACATGGATCAACGGGAAGACAATGCAGAAGGTGGAGGAGGATGCTTCTGCAAATTATCCTAGCTGGGGGGGCGGGTGATGATTTGATTTTGCACTCCCCTCTTACACACGCTCTTCGCTCACTGATTAACAAAATGTTTATTGTTTCATGAAAAAGTCTCAAAGAAATATGAGTGATCTATCGAAGAGAAATGGCATCGTTAAAACTATGAATAATTGACCTTATGATGTTAGGTCACCATCGACAACAAGCAAAACTGAAATGATAAGTTTGGTTGAGTATATAACTCACTATTTGTATAAGATGCGTAATGTGAGCGGCTCTTACAAGGAATATTAGCCTGGCGCAGCCAGGCTTTGGGGGCTGAAGGTGCATTCACCTCAAAGTCCAAAAGAGGAGTGCTTACCACTAACCAATTTCCACAAACAGTATTTATACATGTGTATTGTATGTAACCTAATGTTTTAAAAGAAATGTTTCGAGGAAAAAATACAAATGATCTCGATCAAAACATTTGACTGTGTGAAGCCTCCCTCCTCCAAAAAAAAGTAACCTGGCTGTGCCACTGCGATGAAGCAAGATAATATATTTCTAACTTATTCTTACAGTTATTGATCAGAGATTCAGACTGTTCTGATTTAGTTTCGAGCAGGGACGTAGCTAGGTTGATAAGTTTGGAGGGGGGGGGGGGGGCAAATGTCAGAATTTTCTCTATCGAACCCTTAAGAAAATGTATAACAAACAACGTCCTGTGTACATGTATACTTATGTGTACATGTATACATGCATATATATATATATATATACACGTGTGTGTGTGCCGGCATCCATGCCAGAGTGGTTATCACAGCGCACTATGACGTCAGGGGTCCCAAGTTTGAATCCCGGCCTGGACATGGGTGTTTGTGAGTGTCTTCATCAATCCCATCGTATCATCACTCATCCTCATAATCGCGATTAGCTAGAAGTGCCACAAAAGCGAAATAACATGAACCAAACCACTCATATGAGTGTGCGTGTGTGTGTGTGAGAGAGAGAGAGAGAGAGAAGTTAAATTTATAAACAATTCATATATACACACACGCACCACACACCAGCATTCGCAGGATGTTTGGTGGGGGGGTAAATGTACAAGTCACACAAATAAGTAGTTCGACGAAAACTGAACGAGAAATGCGTATCATCTTCCGCAATCCTTTCTCCAATGTTCACTGAAAATAACGAAGAGTGCTCTTCGAAAACACAATCATTGCATTACCAAGATCCATTTTTAGAAGATCTATCTACAATATCTAACTACAGTACCCTCACCAAAGGCAACCATCAAAATTGGCATAACAGGTTTCACCAACGTCTTTAAATGAGTTAATCACGCATATTCATACTCAGGCAATGCGTAAATGAAATTCAAGCAATTTCGTGAAAATTATTAACAACAATTGTTTAATTAACTGTAATCACATTTTAAATTTTGCGTACATGAAGAGACCAGAGAACAATCTCTATTAAGAATTTCAATAGACGTAGTCGCACTTACTTTACACAATCTTTGATTACGATTATAACAATGTTTTAATACAAAAATAAGAAAGATCAACAACCACGAC
The DNA here is from genome assembly GCF_977018435.1 of Lepisma saccharinum. Taxonomy (NCBI): domain Eukaryota; kingdom Metazoa; phylum Arthropoda; class Insecta; order Zygentoma; family Lepismatidae; genus Lepisma; species Lepisma saccharinum. Next base: position 8,957,267 of record NC_139242.1, on the reverse strand, counting down.
TCTTCCAGGAGTCGTCCAACATGTATATAAATATATTCACAAGTTAGGCGTAAAAGCAACTATACGCGACCCAGCGCGTGCTTCCATACACCAATACTATCTATGGCGTGATTCTACTACTAAGCTCAATCTCAAAACTTATAATTTACAATTAAATAGTACGCAATACATATCCTTGCATCTATTTGCTTTATAGTGCTCGTTTGGGATAATTTGGGATCAAAATTGAAGGTCACCAGAAATTTCGCTTTTGATCTGCATTACGCATGTCATTTTCGTATAAGTAATCACTCAGTATTGGTGACCTGCCACCAAACACCAATTGTACAATTTAAGAAAATATCGGTTCATTACGTTCCTCTCTTTACACTCTTAATGCTGAATGTTGATAGTCTCGATTGCCTCAAGTACGTAAATGCGACGGTGACGTAAATGCTTCCGGGACACGTGCAATTTAAATCCATATATATGTTAACGATACGTGAAGTACATAATATTAAACACACCTTGCTTATTTTAAAGCGCACAGTGAATTCCCAACGAGAGACTGGTGGGGTTGGGGTTTGATGGCCGAGTAACTGTTCATTTTACTTTTGCCAATTTCGACACAAAATAATAAAGCACCACACGTACCTGCATTTTGCGTTATTTCGTCCAATCGATTAACAATCGACGGCAATCTAGGAACGTAACATGCAACCTTCTCCTTCATAAAATGCATGCTATATTTCGGGAAATTCCAAGTTTTCGTCCTGGTAAATCATTCGTGCGGATTTTGGCGATGTTCTCGAAGTTTCTCTGCATGCGTTTGCTTATCGTAGACTTTCTTGTACGTGTTTCCAGCAACTTACCAACACTTGTACCCTAAAAATGAAGTTCGTTTCTGCAGTCAAATCCACTTCGCAGCTCGGTCAAAATCCGATCAAAGTACTTCATAATTGCAACGCTTACGTAACCTTTACGATGGAAGAACGTGCTACCTCATTGAACGCCGTGCACGAAACTTCAGAGGCGGGGGGAGGAAGAATAGCAAACAGCTGTATGCGATGCGTGATAAGAATGAACTGCCGTTTTCTTCCACTCGATTGGTGCGACGTCATCGCCCGGTAACGCATCAAGTTCAATGCCACTATGTGCTGCCATGTAGTGGGGGTTTGCAGAATTAACGTCATTTCTTCCGCTGCACAACAAAATGCGAGTAGGAAATTCGCGACGCGGAAGATTGTGGACGATTTCATAAGTAAGTTGAAATAAATCGCCACAGAAAGCAATGAATATTCTAAGATTTTGGGCAAAAATTGCTGACTACTTGCAACCAGATGTCTTGCAACATCATTTCTTGATTATGTTTTGGACTATTGATTTCTTAGAAACCATCACCATTTAACCATGTATCTGCAGATTGTGTACAGTTCAAACAATCCACACAGACGATTTTTATTCCATAGAAGCATATCCACAAACTTCCACGCTATTGTTAGTCAAATTTCTTGTCCTTTTTACAAATTTCAAGGTATTCTTAGAAGTCACGTCAAATAAATTCTCAAATGTTCATCTGCAAAAGGAACAAATTATGATTTCTCTGAAAATCAATCCATACTAATTTGTAAATTCTCAGTAAACACGCAAACTAGTGTTTGGTAGACGGTTAGGACTTTACCCTTCTAGCTGTTAGGGTGTACTTTTACACTTTAAATACATAAAGCACCATCATATTGGAAATGCTGCACTATCATAACAATGCATTCTAAATTGTGAAAGAACGAGAAAACCGATGAGTCTTATACAGCTTATAAATCCGGTTTTCTGACCTGATTCTGTGAAAGAAGATAACATAACGTTGTCCACAACTTGCACAAAATTCGGGGATCTCACATTAAATCCATTCCAATCCAACCTAAATTAGCTTAACCTACTAAATGCATTAAAAATTTGCGAGATTTATGAACCGTGTTCAAGTTTCAAAAACAAGAAGGAGAAAAATCATGTTCAAAACAGGTCAGAAACGACTCGTTCCAACCATGTACAGGGGCAATGTGAAACACTATAATGAACGACTGATTTTTAATACAAATTCCGAAGTACCTACATTTGAATAGCACCAGTGAAATACGATGTCACGACTCTGCGTGGTCATCACATTTAGCGATCGTGCGTGATAGACATATTATTTAATATATAATTATTAATGCTTGCGAAATGCCCTGAGAGGCTTACTCTTTTGATTTATCTTTTATCTAATTTCGAGTGCATTGTTGTTAAGCATGAAACATATATTGTTGTGGCACACAAGTTTTGATTAAAGAAAGCATGCTAAATGCCCTGCGTGGCTTACGCATTTAGTTATCTTTTGTGCAGTAATTGTTGTTTAATATGTAACTTGCATTGTCGAATCTCTTTGTCTTGTAAATTCTTTAATGTAACGTTTTTAGTTTAGCACACAAGTGTTAAGTTTATATCGTCACATGTTAGTGGTTTTTACAATACAAAAATTGATAATTTATAACGCATGAGTTGCATCTCGTGAATTGAAGGGAGTTTGCAACGCTGCAGCCGGAGAGAGACGAGAAATGGATGTATAAACCCGTGGACCTCAGGGAGAAGGTCGACACAGTACATATGCTAAACGATTCCCAGAAGCAGAAGTTGTTAAACGTGCTGATTAAATTTTTGGAAGTATTCTCAGAGAAGCCCGGATCAATGAAAAGTGCAAAGTATGAATCCTTCTGAAGAGTAACGAGCCAGTTCACCGTGGTAGTCAGACGCGGTACCGACTGAGCCACCGTATCCAGTACCGCTTTCAAAACGGGCAGCTCTAGAGGAAGAACCCAGCTTATGGAAGACCTGGAACATTATTTAACCATCTGTATCACCCTACCTGAATCCATTGCTAGTCGTGGACAAAGCTGATGGAAGTGTGAGACCATGCCTGGATTTTCGACAATTGAATGCATTGATGATAGTTCCCAAAAGTTCGTTTCCACCCATTGATGAATCCTTACAGAAGTATAAACAAGCCTGGTATTTCACGAGTTTGGACCTGGCCTCTGGCTATTTGCAAATTCCTTCGAAGCCAGAATGCCGAAGGTACACTGCGCTTTCATAGAAAGGTTGCCAATACGAATTTTTGAAGATGCCGTATGGTTTATCTAACACTGTATCTGTCATGCATCAAGTTTTTGGCCCTGAAATAGAAAATTATTTGACAGTTTACATAGATGATCTTCTAATCTTTGATGCGTATTTCAGGAACCACCTTCAGCACAAAAAAGCAGTATTACTCAGACTAGAAGAAGTAGGACTAAAAGTAAAACTTCGAAAGTGCAATTTTGTAAAGAGTGAACTAGTGTATTTATGACATGTGACCAGATAAAAATAGACGCGAAGAAGAATGAAGCCATCTTGAATTTTCCCTTGCCAAAGAAGAACAAGGATATCCGGAAGTTTTTAGGACTAGCCAATTGGAGGCGAAAATTTATAAAGGATTTTTCGGCTAAAACAGAACCTTTGCTGAAATTGCTTTCCAAAAGTGCTCAGTGGACTTGGAGTACGTTTCAAAAATCAGCTTTAGACCTGCTCAAGCAAGAATTAGTAACCGCTCCTGCTCAAAGCTCCAGTCAGCAAGCACACATGACGTGGCCAAAGGCTACGTTGAAAGTGCGGGAGTCAATGTCAAGTTGTTTGTTGTTCCACAAAGTTTGGAAAGCATTAGTTACCAGAACTGATAGATTTGTATTTGTGGATCTCCATATAAAACTATGTTGAATTAACTTAACTCTCTATCCATCTTAAACCCGAAGGTTTATGGCTTAAGCAACACAAGCCTTCCATCTGTCCCTCCTCTGGACAAGATCAATCCAATCTTTTCCATCCTTACCAATTTCCCTTAGGTCCATCTCAACGTTATCCCTCCATCTTCGTCTTGGCCTTCCTCCAGGTCTCTTACCTTCAGGCTTCCCAGCAAGAATCCTGTAAACTCTTATTTCCTCTTCCATCGTGCCACAAGGCCTTCCCACCTAAGTCTTCCTGATTCTAATAATATCTGGACAGGGATACAAATTATGTAACCAACTATATTCCTATGGATTTTATTTTCAAATACTCTTAATTTGTTTTCCTCTTTCTAATGTAAGGGACCAAGTTTCACATCCGTACAATACTACAGGCATCTTGTATATTTTAACTTTTAGTTTCTTAGCTGTTAAACGAGAAGATAAAAGCTTATTGAGAGAGAAAAGTAACATGTATTTCCTGAATTAAGTCTGAAGAGAACGTAAACCTATGGTGGCAATTATTAAGTGTATAGAAGAAAATTAGATGTATATGAGAGACTGGAATATCTTACCTAACAATAGTAATCTGTTCGTAAATATAAATTTTACTACATTCTTTGAAAATATAGATAGGTATATTGGAATTGTTTTATCACTGTAACAGAAATTATACAGGGTGTCCATAATTCATTCACTCCATAACATATCAGAGTATCTTTACTGTAAAATGTTTCTGGGAAACACAAAACATGGAATTACATTAATTGACTCAAGTAATTTAGTAAACATAGTTCTCATTATTAATAAACTTGTACATGAGCACATTGAGTGGCTTTGACAATATAAAGTATATTGATGAATTCACTCCACGTGTTGCGGATCATATCCACGTTGATTGATGGCACAACCTCCTCGATCCTGGAGTTCAATTCCACCAAGTACGTAACTTTCTTGCTGTGGACGATGTCCTTCACGTAACCCCCATTAAGAAATCTAGGGGCGTCACTAGATTTTGTTTCCCACAACCACGAAACACACATCGTCTTTTCCTGCACCGTCGCCAAATGTATTTTCACACTTTTACTGTTTGGCTGCAATGCATGATGGTAGGTAGTTGCACCCCACTTGCATAGAAAGTTTTTTATGGACAACATTTATGGGGTGAATAATATCTAGACACGCTGTACTTCAGCAGTACTTCTTCTTATTCCGCACCTTTGTAAAAAATACTTTTATATTATTTGCATACAAAATTATTGTCAATGGAGTTAAACTGTAACATTACATGAACGGCCACTTTGTTCCTAATTTATGTTTTTACATTTTATTGCAGATACGACATCTGTTGGATGAAACTCAATGTGTAAACTGTCCCGAGGGAACTATCCCTGATCCTACACACGTGGAATGCACGCCGATCAGAGAAGTGTATCTGAGACCAGAGAGTGGCTGGGCGATAGGAGCCATGGCTTTCTCGACGTCAGGCATCTTCGTCACGTTCTTCGTGGTGAGCGTCTTCTTCAGGCATCACAACACTCCAGTCGTGAGGGCGTCAGGTCGAGAGCTGAGCTACGTTCTGCTGGTTGGAATTCTACTCTGTTACTGCATGACGTTCATTCTCATACTGAAACCTACCAATGTAGTTTGCGGAGTGCAGAAGTTCGGGATAGGGTTTTCCTTCGCTGTGATGTATGCTGCTCTTCTTACTAAAACAAACCGCATCTCGAGGATTTTCAATGCTGGCAAAAAAACTACCAAGAGACCTAGTTTCATCTCCCCCCGATCGCAGCTGGTCATTTGCAGCGGGTTAATCGGTTTCCAAGTGCTTGTCAACGGGGTTTGGATTTTCGTGTCTCCGCCGAAAGCCATACATCACTATCCCACGCGAGATGACAATCTCCTGGTGTGTTCTTCGTACATCAATGCCTCTTACATGATTGCCTTCAGTTATCCTATCTTTCTTATCATCGTGTGTACTGTTTACGCCGTGCTGACAAGAAAAATCCCGGAAGCCTTCAACGAGTCCAAGTACATAGGATTCACCATGTACACCACGTGCGTCATTTGGCTGGCCTTTGTTCCTATATACTTCAGCACGGCAAATCACGTCCCGCTTCGAATAACTAGCATGAGTGTCACCATCAGCTTAAGTGCGACGGTCACCATAGCCTGTCTCTTCACCCCCAAGCTCTATATCATTTTAGTGCACCCGGAACGCAACGTTCGTCAGAGCATGATGCCAGCTCGATACAGTGCCATCAAGAACAATTTAAGTAGCTCATCACAACGTGTGGACTCAGGAACGCAAAGTGACGGTAGGTATTTTCTTGTTCGTATTTAGGACTCGGAATAGAAAGCTGGTGCAGGGTGTCCCAAAAATCACGCAACCGAGACTTCTCCCTTCTCAGCGAGGGGGACAGAGTCATAGAAACTATTATTATTATTGTTGTTATTATTATTATTATTATAATTACTGTAATTATTTTGTTGTTGTTCTCAATACTACCACTACTAGTACTTTCCTTACAAATCATAAAATTGAATTGAAAATATTCTGTCGTTGTATACAAGCTCAGACTCGAGTGTACTATTTAGATAGAAAGTGGATTCGCCTTTCATCCTTTAATAAACATCTATCACTTTATTGATGATCAGTTCCTTGTCTTTTTGTACTTTTTCACAATGCACAGATTCCAATTAAAATCAGAGACTTCTTAATCTACTGTCCCTCTGATACATGGTTTTTACGTGCGGAAGAGTACTGTAAAATAATGGTAATAATAATAATAAAAACAATAATGATGATGATAATAATAATAATAACAGTTGCTCTAATATATAACACAAAAATATATTAAAAAATATCGGTACAATTCCACTATTCGAATTACATTTACTCTATGCAGAAATCTCAGAAGGCGGAGGGGGGACACTTCCCCTCTGCGGCCGCCCTTGTCTGCCATCGTTGACGTTTCTATCCATTAATGGTCCAGTCATCAAAGATCAACCTGCCGAAAAGTATGCAGCCTTGTGGAGTAAAGAAGGTTACCGTTCAGGAACTGACCAACCTCCCCAAGCCGAGACTATTTTGAACTTAAGTTATCATGGCATAGTGCTACTTTACATTTATTAAATACATTTGTAGGTAGGTTAATGGACATTACGTTTGAACTTGGCAATTAAAATATGGAGTGTAATATTATCATAACATTTAGTGACCTAGGTTATATAACACTCAAACTTATAGTTTAGTTCACTGGCTGACAACCGGCTAGAAATGGACCAGAGCTCTCGGGAATTGTTCGAGAATATTTGGAACGTTACCGTTCCGTCTCGTCACAAATGGCAATGGACCTTTACGATTCGTTTATTATTATTATTATTATTATTATTATGTTTAGATACTTCACTACATTTTCCTTTTCGGTGTTAATTAAATTGTTATTGTTAACATCCTTTATTAGTACTTATTGTAACCGTATTGCACTGCCTCTACGGTGCTGGGATCGTATCTGGGTGGCGTTAGCTGATCGCTCCTCGCTTATGCTTATGTTCATCTGGAAAGGTACCTAGATACATGTTAATCTATACAGGTCTTAAATGAATGGCGACACACATAAATTGGGTTTTATGATCTATAAGACAACCGGCAGGGATATAATTAGAGAAAGGGAATTACCTGTCTCGTCCTACAATTGTTCATCAGTCAGTCCTCTCAATCGTTCCTCCTCCTTCTTTCAAAGTCAAACACCGAAATCTCACTCTCTCTCCTGAACTCCTATTACTTTCCTCCTACTCCCAAAGCCAAACACCGACTGTCCATTCCTCTCACCTCCGATCTCCTACCATCGCTCTCTCCCCTACTTCCTTTTTACAACTCATGATACTGGAAATGTACTGCTGTCATAAACTATTATTTGTACATCCTGCCTTCTACGAAGGCCAGGGTAGCTCAGGAATGTGAGGTACACTACATAACATTTATTAGAAATTAGAAATTCTTTATTCATGGGCGAAATTCACCCTATGAATGCTCTACCACTTAACCTGGCCAAAACTTGTAAAATGAAGCAAATATACAATACTAATTAATTAATTGTTAACTAAATAGTAAACATAATTAATCCATTACATTTATCCCTATTAATATTTCAGTAACTAACATTGTGAAAAAGATAAAGACAAATTTACTCATTCACGCACATCAAAATATTCGCTTTGGGTTCAAATCTGCTCATTTATTTGCTTTCGACTTCAACGTAAGTATTCTGATCTAATCATGTGTATCGAGGATCTGTCCCTGCTCATCGAAAAGTGTTTTGTTACTCCCTTTTAAAGCTGTTGTATGTCGCACACGAGGTAGCAGCGCATTCCAGCAAGTTTCAGAAGCAACTTTGAAAGATTACAGGAATAGGGACTGGTTAAGTTTCATCAAGTGTCGAGACGTGTGTTGTGTCTGTTGTGTCTAAATTGGAGTCTGTCGTACAGTCACGGACACTTCTGGGTTGTAACGACCCTATTGAAGAAGCACTGAAGCAAGCCATCCATGTCTGACCACCAAGCACCTTGTGACTAGACAACCCAACCAGCATTGCAATTCTGCGGCTTGTATACCAGTCACGGGTCTACATCTCTGTAAATTGAGTAGTGATGCCAAAGAGAAATACGAGATGAAGATTGTCGATCGTAACGTCTCGTGTTCTCGACATGGAATAATACTCGGTCCACGTTACGTTCCATTATTTAATGTTGTTTGGGAACGAACCTGACGGACTGGGTTTATATTTTCACTCCTTGCATTACAGTAAATTCCATATTTTACAATTATATTAATGCTTTGAACGAAAATAATACCCAGAAAAACATCGAACACACGTTCACGCCATTCTTCTCACACACATGCACGTGAAAACAAACACACAAAGCTAAGTTTTAACTTCCAAGTGAATGTCCAAATAACAGTAAATGGAGAAGCACGATGTGCGAAACATGGGATTTTTCACAAAAAGAATGAAGAAGTATGTAATATTGTTTTCTAGGCATTTTGACGAATGGGTACACACATCAAATTTGTTCGTTTAATCTGTATTTTCATTCTTCTAATAAGTTCTCTATCGCAAAGGGATATAGAGATTCTCTATCTATGCGATGGATATCTTCTCAATGGTTACGTAGCTACGATTCTCTAGTCCCTTCCACCCACTTGTCTTATTTATTTACTTCATTTCATATCTACCGAAAACACACAGACATATTTTTGAACAAGAAACACACCTCGCGTCTAAGATTCCAGACTCGAGTTCTGGCTCTTTTTTTTGCGAGGGTGATTATTCTTGTGTGTCTGTTTATCATCTTTGTCAAAAAATATTCCTCATTATTGCCGTGATTAAACTAGGAGAGACCAAAGCGACTGAAATAACAAAAGTACAGAAAATGCAAGACACATCTGCCTAGGCATGTTATACCTTGGGAAATAGCAATCTGAAAATGAACTTGCGTTTCAGTCGACTACTTGCGAAAGAGTTTAGTGTTGTCTCATTTGGAGTGTTAGTTATCGTGTCGAACTAGCATGCGGGCAACCCGAGTTCGAGCCCAGCGGAAGGAAAGATTTTTTTGTCTAATTTCATCCAACCTTATTTATAAAACTGAGGTTTCTGCAAAACCTTTTAAATTGCATGCCACTTCGTATGTTGTTAATCTGAAAGCAGCAAAGATGAAAATTTGATGTTCCGAAGCGACGATGTATTTGTGTATGTGTTGAAAAAACGCAGTTATTTATTAGCGAAAAACATGCAGCCACGTGATCATTGAGAACGCTTTCTAGTTGTCAGTGCTAATATGGCAGTAGCTACAGTCTGTCAACACACACCAACTTTCACGTTTCCCGTAAAATGATTACCTTTCCACGTATCAAAATCATGAGTGCTGTCTAAAGCAATACTTTGATACTTGCGTTTGCATGTTCGAATCTAAAGTAATACGAAACTTTTTTTTCCCAACAAATGACATTGAAACCATTAATAACAGTTTGCAATGTGATATTGATATCATATATGGAAAGAATAAAAATGGAGAATTTCGCTTAAAACGGCTTATAAATAAGGAGCGGAAGTTGATGAAATGTCATCTTTTTTCTGACATTTCGGACACGATGCCCATTAAATATACTCAATATTACACTTCATCTAGAACCCAAAAAAGGTAATTCTAAAGTGCATTTCTTGCATTTGTTGCCATTTGTCAGGTTTTAGGCCATTTTCTCCGATTTTCGGAATTTTCCCGTCATTTTTTGCAATATTCGGTATATTGTCTCATCATATTTTGTCACTTCTTTAATTTTGGTAATATTCTTGAATCTTTTCACCAAGGTTAATATATGCCTATATATATCTCGCAGGATTGCAATTTACGAGCAAAAGAAAACTGAACTGGTGACAATCTTTGTTGTGTCGGGGGTATCCACCAGGTGCCCGTCTGGGGCAAACTCAGATTTAAGATCAGATAAGGAGAGGCTGGAAATATCATAGCTTTTTTTCGCTTTTAGGTTTAGGCAAAGCACCTAGAAAGTTGGCATCGGTGGACAAGAAAGATACTTTCCTGTACGTAGCGAGTTACACAATATGTTCCCTTGTACAAAAGTACCAAAGTAGCTATGTATATTCATTCGCTTGTTATTTCTTTAGATGCTTTTGTTTTACAATTTCTTTCAAAAGTTACATATTTACATATTCTACAATATTTTCCGATGTGAAAAGTAATTAATAGTTTACAAAATTGATTTCTTAAATATGTACGTACACGTTGATGTACTTTTTATAATTTTAAAATTTGATACAAATTTTAATTTGAACAAGTTATGTCCTTACAACTATGTTGAATATGTTCAAATAAAATAAATATCTAGCAGAATTCTTGATATTACTTGGATACTCGATTATTATACATTCTTTGATACAACATATTTAGTTATATATCCTTTCGATAATACATATTTAGGTATGATTTATCAATTATAGTTACATATATGTACATATTTTTTACTTTGATATTACATAATAATTCGGGGTCTACTTATCATAGTATGATAGAGTCTTGTTGCCTTTATCCTTTTCTCTTTCTGCTTCTCGATTTACCTTCTTATTTGTTATCATGTCTTGTGGAATCGATCGTTCACACAGAGGTATCCTCCTGTTTAAGATCGATCATTACTCAAATTCGGGTTCTGACCCTTTCCTCTCTGTCCGAATTAACACAAGAGCAAAATTTCAAACCAGTCAAATCATTAATCCAATTCCTGATCATGCAAAAAATAACAACCTTCAAATATGTTTCACTCGCTCAAACTGATTGATTTTATATATTTTACTTATTTGTGCCACTTTTGGATAATTTGCGAAGATGGGGATGAGTGATGATGTGATGAAATTGATGAATGGACACTCACAAACATCTATGTTCAGGCCGGGATTTGAACCCGTGATCCATGGCGTCGTAGCGCGAAGTGAAATACAAACTTTGTGTTGCTTAACTTTAGAGAGACAATTGAGTGGATTTTGAAATTTCGATTTTTTTTTTTTTTTTTGTAATATGGGAGAGTAGAATGTCATTTTATAGGTTTTCAAGCAAGCTGAGTGGTCTCCCCGATGGCGCAGTGGTAGCGTCGCCGCCTTGTAATCAAGGGGTCCCGGGTTCGATACCCGGTGGAGGCACAAGTGGTTCGGATCCCACTTTAAACTGTAGGTCTAGTCCAGAATAGCCTTACTGTGCATAAAATGGACTTACAACAACAAATCAATCAATCAAGCAAGCTGAGCTTAACGAAAGCACACATTATGCTCTAGAAATAAGAATAAATGAAATGTGGCCTTTCAATTTTGAAGGAGGAGGCCTTAAGACTGAAAAGAAATGTAATATTTCTTTTTGCTTTATTTGTCATTTCAATCAAACGTTTAAACATAAATTGTTTCTCTTGCATTTTAAAAATGTACAGTTATTGATGTTTCAAACTCTTCAAGGACTTACCATAGCTCGTAGGCACTTCTGGCATGTGCAGCGTGGAACAAAATTAGTAGGTCTTATATGTTATGTTATAATAGTATTGTAAGTAGTCTTATTGATATCTTCTAAGTGTTATTATTAAACATATTATTATTATTAGATTTGTTACTATGTCGTTATATTATTCTTATTATTAATAACTCAGTAATACTCAGCGGTGAACGATGAGACTCGGCGAATTGCACAGACTCCTCTCAGGTACAAGGATAGTGTTAGGCAAAGACAATGCTTCATAGCACAGAGGAATAAAACCATATTATTGCAGTAGACAAAACGAAAGGATTTATTCTTTATTTATTGCGATTATAATGCAAACAGGCTTAGTACGAAGGTGAGGATTTCGCTTTGACGATGACTTGACTCAACTAAAACGCATAAACTCAATGCGTGGCTATCGGCATGCCTATGGTCAAATAGGTTTAGCTTGTGCCCCGAACTACCACACCAAGAGTGATGTAATAATAACTGAGCCAATGTTTGCTCTTAGCCTTTTATTCCACATTAATCCTTAAGCTAGCTTTATTTCTTAACGTAGAATGGTTGCAGTATTTTACATAGCATCAATGCATGGCCATCGGCATACCTATGGTCACATAGGCTTAGCTTGCGCCCCGAACTACCATACCAAGATGTATTCACAACACCGAGGAGCTATTTTGAAGTTAAAATTTTTCAACGATCTGTGGCATTCACTGGATCTTTGCTGTTACGTGGGATCTTACCGTGAATGCAGTAAGACCCAGATGATCGAGCAAGGGCGTTCAGGTTTAGGTCCCCCTATAATCTCCCTATTCAACCCCTAGCCAGTGACATGGAAGGACACAAGGTATGTTGAGTACTGCTCGGCGCACAGATTCAAGTACAGATGAATCATTCACTATACACAAAAAGATGTTACCAACAAAACCGACATCTACACACGTTTAGAAATACAAATTTTCATAGTGCACTCTCGCAAATATAAAGATAAATTGAACTAGTAATAATAGAGCATAAAATACAATAAATATTAAACAAAATATGTACATTACAAACAAGGTGCAATATTGCATATAATGACACGAAAATTACGCTTTCTTTCACAAAATAAATATGTTAGTGACATATTTTAAAGTTGTGACGTCCCAAAAATATGGATCATATCATCTGCCCCTTCCTTTCGGAAACTAAGTTTCGGGAAGGAAGTTATCTACCTGGAGGAAACTTAGTTTTGAAATAAAAACGCTTTCTTCTTTCAGGTTATTCAAGTTAACCTTACCATATAATTCTTTAGTCTTTGGAATTAACAATGTCACAACATTATTTTCCACTTAGTCCAATAGATAAGGTCCTATCCACAACATAAACAACTTTTGAATGGTCCTATCTATTAGGGAGCTTGGGGAGTGGTTTCTAACAATCACAAAGTCTCCAACTGTCACTGGCTTGGCGTTTCCATTTTGTTTTATATTCTTCGGTTGCTTCTTGTTCTCCCCGACTTGCGCTAAGAATAATTTCGACTTCCAATGCGGTTGGTCTTTTTCCCGTTCGGGCCAATTGGAATTAGTTAGGATCTCTCTGGGTATGGGACGATTGAAGAATAGTTCAGCAGGCGAATATCCAGTGGTCTCAAAAATAGAATAATTAATTAACCAAACAACCTTTGATATGTAGCGAGATCAAGTCTGATGTTCTCGATAACAGAATAAACGAAGTAATCTGACTATCTCCTCATTTGCTCGTTATACCATGTTCCCTTTTGGATTCTAAGCCGCTGTGCAAACATAATGGATACCATAGGTTTTGATAAATTCTTGCCACTTCTTAGAGGTAAACTGAGCACCTCTGTCACTTAGGGTAAACATAACGTTTGTTTAGGGGGCAAAATATCCTCTCTGAAGTGTGTTTACAATTTCTGTAGTGCTGGCAGTTCGTAAGGCATATGAGGAGACAAAACGCGTACCAACATCAATAAGGCTCAAGATGTACTGGTATTTGTGTGACCGAGGAAGCTTCCCAATCGAGTCCAGAGAAAGCATCTCGTGAGGTTGCTTGGGACTGACATGAATGGTCTCCTTGAGTATCCCTAATTTGTCTTGTTTACTCTGGGTACAAATTTCACAATCTCGGATGTACTGTATCATGTCATCCTTCAAGCCCTTCCAGAAGTAACATTCTGCAAGTCGTTTCAATGTCTTGGATACTCCAAAATGTCCAGCTTCATCATGAACTACTCTTAAGAGAGGCTGCTTCTTTACGACCGGATCACATAAATTTCAAAAGGACTGATCATTTGATCCTCTCTTAAATAAAATTTCTTCTTGAATGCGATAGGAACGATGCAATCTGAGAATAGGTTCCTGAGAATTTAGAGATTCGAGTAAATTTTTGCAGAATTCATCTTAAGGTTGTGCCTCTCTTTACTTGTCAATATCATCTATGTCTCCTCTTTCGGCCCACAGGCAGTTTGTTCTGAATGTCTGCTGGCTATTTTTAGGATGAATCTGGGTTATATCGTCAGCAGGACACCGAGATAAATTATCTGCCAGATCGTTTTGGTGAACATAGACGTATACTATTTTATACTGGTACTGTTGGAGTTTTAGAGACCAGCGAGTCAAACGACTGTTCCAGTTACGAGCGTCTTGTAACCTTACCAACCCTTTATGATCATTGTAGATAGTGAAGGGCCTGCCTTTCAAATAAACAGCATACTTCTCAACTCCGAAGATTATGGCCAAACATTCTAACCCATGGGTGAAGTAATGACGCTCGTTCTCGTTCACTTTTCGGCTTGCATATTGAATTACTTTTCTCTCTTCGCCATCCATCTGGAAAAGAATACTACTCAATCCTTTCCCAGAAGGATCACATTGGATACAGAATTCCTTTTCAAAGTCAGGCTGTGCTAATTCAGCGTCTCTTACAAGTTCATCCTTCAGTAGCTGGAAACTTTGTTCTTTCTCCTGTCGCCAAATCCAACGTTGATTTTACCTAAGAGCTTGGTTAGCGGTTCAGATTTTGCTGCAAAATTTTCAATGAACGTCCGCCTCCAGTTAGCAAGGGCTAGAAATCTTCGAACATCCTTTCTAATTTTAGGTTCAGGAAACAACTTAATGGCTGAATTTTTGTCAGGTAGGATTTTGATGGCATCTCCAGAAACGATGTGGCATAAGTAGGTAATTTCCTTCTGGACAAATTCACACTTTCGCAGCTTTAATGTCATCCCCACTTTTTGGAGTCGCTGCAACACCTCTTCCAGATGCTGGAGATGTTTGGATAGCTCTTTGTCGAAAACCAGCAAGTCATCCAGATATTGAGTTAGATACTCTTCGGTTTCAGGACCAAATACAGCACGCATGGCAGCTATGAAAATTGATACATCCACTGACGTCCTTTATAGGAGAAGGCAGTACATGGTTGGCAGTCAGTTTTTATAAGGATCTGTAAATATCCAGAAGCCAGATCCAGATTTGTAAAATAACGAGTGCCTTTAAATTTTTGTAATGCGTCCGAAATGGACTCAACTGAATTCCGTGGTACACGTACAATTTTATTTAAATTATTGAAATCAATACACGGGCGTACCGTACCTTGTCGACTAAAATTAAAGGGTTTATGTAAAGAGAATTACAAGGCCTTATAACACCCCATTGTTTCAACTTTTCCAGTTCTTCCTCCAGGAGTTTCCTTTTTGCTATAAGTGTGGGATATGGAGATCGATACACAAGTTCTGTTGTGGTGAGTTCAATCTCATACTGGAAGTTTTTAATAGTACCAGGTCTCTCGGAAAATACATTTCTATGCTTCAATAAAACTTTTTCAGTTAGCTTCTACCCTTTTCGCATAAAATTTCATTCGCATTGACCTTTTCAAGAATGTCGTCAGGACTAGCCGTCCACTGATCGACATGGGAATCTTCACGGACCATTCTTACACATATCCCTGTCTAAGATTCATTATTCACGAGGATTTGCTCTACCGGAACTCCATCTACGGTGAGGGATAACTTCTCGCGCTGTAGTCCATTTTCTGCTTCATATTTCCTGAGGAATGGGTAGCTAATAAAGTCAGCTTCGAGACCTTTCAAGACAAACATCTCCTACAATAAATTTCTTCCAAAATCTCCAGATATACTTGTCTACATCACACAACTCACGTTTTGTTTCTCTCAGTGAAATCAGTCAGCCTAACATCTGGACATGGTTGTAACTGGAATGACGGCAACTTCTCTTTAATCTTCTTCCAAATGGCGTAGTTCATGAGATTACATTCGCTTTAATTAAAGGAGCCCTGAGAAAATTTTTCTTTCTAACTGCCTGTTGTAGAGCTCTATCTAAACATTGTTCTCCTTCATTGAGAGTCAGCACAACAAAAAGATGATTATCTTCACTATTTATGACGCTGTCATCTGTTCCCAGATAAGTCCAAGACTTTAGCCTAACCGTGATCGGGAACGAAGAATTAACGTTGGGCGACTGGCTAAATCCGACTGCATACCACTCAGATTAGCACTGGTCGACGGAACCCAACAAAAGTCTCTAGTCATGTCGACGCTTTGCCGTTGCTCGTTCGTCAAAGTTGAAGCAGAAGATTCAAACGGAAGCGCCGTCGCTCTGAAGTTACTGGGTTCAGAGACGTTACGTGAGGAGTCACGGGAATGGTCTTCTGGATCAGATCTGGAACGACGCCGCCCACGTGCGTAGTTGTTGCTGCCATCCCTTCTCGGAGGATAACTTCGCCTGTTGTAATTGAAATATCCATTTTTATGATTCTGCATAAATTGTCTGACCTTAGGTTGCTGGTTTCCAATTCTATTTTGTCTTGGAGCATTTCCCTGGGCAGCACCTTCTCTATTCCACGCAGGCTTCCAACTGTCCTTCTCCTCAAGTACCTCAAACCTTTTCAGAAAATCGGCTAGCTGCCGTATAGTTTGTGGAGAATTAGCTAGACTCAAACTACGAGATCTATACGGATGCTGGGAGATGATGAATTTCACAATTTGTGGTTCTATGTAACGGGCAGACAGATAGTGGTAGGCTGAGTAAATATACCAGGCATATTCCTCCATGCTCATATCGGACAGCTTTGAGTTTTGGTTTGGTTTGAGTTGGTGTTTTAAGTCCACTTTATGCACAGTAAGGCTAATCGGGACTGGACCTACAGTTTAAAGTGGGATCCGAACCACTTGTGCCTCCACCGGGTATCGAACCCTGGACCCCTCGATTACAAGGCAATGACGCTACCACTGCGCCATGGTGGAGGCCCATGGGACAGCTTTGAGTATCGACGAGATCTCACTGCTGTCAGCTGCCTCTCCTTGGCCTCTTCTCAAGCATATTGTTTGCGAAAAGGGCAACAGAAATCAGAATAGGACTTGAACTCTAACTTTTTGCTCGAAACCAATGTTCAGCCTGGCCCTTGAATAGCCGAAGAACTGTTCGAAATCCAGTTTATATTTCCATTTGCCGGGAAACGTGCATAGTATCTAACTGATTAGTAAGTTTTTCTACTTCAGTCCTCAAGGTCCTTGCTTCTTTGAGACACAACTATGGAAATCTGACTAATATTTTCTTGGATCTCAACCCGGAACTGTATTTTGTCAGTCTCGGCCTCGGCCAATATCTGTTCCATCGTCAGCTGCTTTTCAATACTCTTTTTGCACTCCACAGTTAATATCCTCTACATCTCTGCGAACATCAGCTGTTTTTTTCGTTTTTACGTCATGGTGCCCTTCCCTCAGGAAATTTTCTTTGTTTTTGGTGCCATTCAACACATGCCAATTTTCGTCGATACCAGCTCACGCAGAACGCACACCCACCTCACTCCCGTCAACATCTTCGTTCGCGTCCTTTGGGGAATCCCTTGCGCCGACATTGCACAACATTGCCGCGTGATTTTTTGACAAGAGCGTACCCAATTTCTTAGTGGACCGCCCAACACCGACGACTTCTCTCCACCCGTTTTGCCATTATTCACTTCGGAAAATCATTTTCCCACGTATTCAAACATCAATAACTCGGCAACAAAGCCGTTTCCGGAATTTCGTTACATGAACTTTCCACCTTATTTTCACTCATACAATCACCTCTCAAGCGCTGTAAACCAACTTACGAAACACCCTGTATATGGCACTAAAAATAGGCAAGCTTTGTGTAAAAGAGCATGTTCTAGAACGGGGGAAAACATTTCGAAAAGTTAACATTTTTTACTTCGTTGCATTGTTGGAACTGCACTTCGTCACTAGTTTATCTAGATGCAGACAACGAATTGTTCTGCACATTGAACCATCGTCCTATTTGAATTATGCATACTTGTCCCTTAACTGGCTTATTGTAATTTTCTCTAAAGTTTGACCTAAAGCAATACTGCAGAATATTTTGTTGAAATGAACGGTGTATCACAGGGTACTCCTCTTTGAGTTTCAAGCAATCATTGTAATATGAAGTACACCAATGTGAATAATTGTATCAAATGCAAAGAAAAGTGGTAAGCACTTTTTATACTGCATATACGGAAGTCCCGATTATTGTCTGTCTGCTCAAGGGAGGTCTCAAAGAAGAGGTGCTAATACAGACAGAAACAGGTCCTAAGGACAACATGCTTCACAAAATGTCGGAATTCCCTAAAATCTATTGTGCTACTCACCAGAATATGGAAAATATTTTGTTTCACACAATAAATGATTTTCTTCGCGCACTGAGAAGGAACTACACACGTGAATAATTGAAAACATCCCTGAATACTTTGATCTTGAAAATTATCTAAAAAAGTTTTCCGCTGAAGTGTTTCTATGAGTCCATAAATCATCGGAATTGTTCTAACTGCCTGAGTGTATAATGATGTCCATTTACAACTCTTTAAGCTGAACGTGAACCCGCCGTTCAATTTTCTACAAGAATTTAAAAACTTCCGCTGGTTTTCAGATACAGTCCAAAACGAGGTTGCTGGTTTTTGCAAAATATCTCCTAGGCCAAGAGAGATATTCTAAGACCTTTCCGGGAGAAGAAGCTGAATTTCCTCAACTATTCGATATACTCCTTCACCACGCCATAATAAACCCTCTTGATTCAACTGACACAGAATATCTTGCAAGTTGATCATGGTTGAATGTATGTAATCATATTTTGTTGCTGTGTATGGAAGGATTTGAGTAATCAAGTTATTGTCCGTCGATATGGATCATTAAACAATGCACTCATAGGGGAATGTCTTGATGGTATGTCTACTGCTTCAGGGAAGTCAAGCTGAGATACATTGAAAGAATTCAGAAATCGCTAGAGAAACCACAAGTGTTTTAAATTTCTTTCTGGCTTTCGAATGTCAGATGCTGTATCTAAATCACTATTTGATATAAAATTACTAGAAATGGTTCAAGCTGAGCGATTGCTAAGCTTCCATTTCTTTTTTTGACTAGGTGATGTACACCCAACGGCAAAAGAAACAGTAGGCGAATTGTCCACCATTATTTTCATTCGATCTGTATTACACAATGTAATGATAATGAATTGAACCAATGACGTCAATAAACAGAGGACAAAGCCTTCTTCGAACCAACATAGTTTAATCCCTTAAAAAAACATTGAATGTAGAATAAAAAAAGTAATGAAAATAGCGGTGGACAATTTGCCTACAATTAACTTTGCTGTTGACTGTAACATGAATACCAAATGCACCAACATAGTTTTCTGGACTTTCAATTTCTTCCTGTATAGAATGTGGATCGTAATTTTAAACCTCACGATCTTGGAAAAGAACGAGTACTGTCCTGTGTGTTCCACGCATATCTGACAGTGTAGCTTCTTCTCTATGGTAACTGTCTGTAGCATCACGTATGAGAATCTCGAGAATTATTGAATGTGGTATTGGGATATGGTGAACTTCAGCTCTGATGATAGTTCTGTTTGCTAACATCTGATCTTGGCGTAGGACAATGTCATAGCAGAAACAGGTCGTTGACGGTCGAACATAATGATAATCTTTTTTGATTTACTTAAAATGTGAATAACGTGAAAACTGACAAAGTGAATTGCAGTTGTTTTCAACCCATTATGAATGAGAAAAGAAGCAACTTGAAACAATGTATTGTATCTACGCTCAGTACTTGGCGTTTTAGAGGTTGAAGCTGCTAATTCTTGTAAAAAACCCTCCGTTGGTTGAAATTGCTGAAACTTCATTACTGACGTTGTATCACACACATCACCAAATTTTCCATCCAAATTGAAGTCATAGTTTCTTGCTTCTTCACGGAGACTATTGGTACATTGCTTAACAACACCAGTAAACTGTCCTTTATCTACTAACGTACTGTAATGTAGACAGAGAGGCTAGCTAGGAAAGGGATTTTTCCATAGGATATGAAAAATTTCGCAACGATCATAGATTCAATATCTTTGAAATTTTAAGTTAGTGCTTTTGCTCCAGGAATTAATTACGTAGATCATTTAAAAATTCAAACCTTGGATAAATTTCCTTATCTTACAATCTTTTTTATTGATAAAGGATCACTTTAAGTTTTGTTAGAGGCTTTGAACTTCTTGTTTTGAAATCTTGCACCTGAGGCAAAACACTTGACACATCACTAATGGTAGAAGTTATTTCAAAAACTGCATCTAGAGAAATTCCTTTGTGTGCTATTCCACGCTCGCAAATTTGGAAAAGTTGTGTTTCTCCCTACTATTTTAATTGAATTACATACCACACATACGGAAGATATGGATTTTGATTCACTTGGCCTTGCAGTGAAGACCTGTCTGTCTTCTTTTAAGTAATTTGTTGAGGATACTGATCTAGAGATTTAGTTACTCGTTTCGATATATGGTCGCGTGATAGAAAAGTCGTCTATGTCTATTTACACATTTAGCACAACCGCTTGATTCGTTGAATTTCTGTCATCGAAAGTCCGTCCTATATAACTTTTCTCGTCCTTTAGATTTACGTTATCAAACAAACATAAGCTTCATGAAAGTCTTTTCTCTCTTACTTTGATGGCAATTTAACAATTGTCATTATTAATTCTTCGCAAAGGCAGGAAATATTCCGCAAAATGGAAAAGAGAAATGAATGAATAGTGTTCTTAAAGGTATGTACAAACGTTAAAAGAAACTATAACAGCATTTCAAATTTTGCCCTCAATTTCTACAAAACTCGTACTTCTATCTCTACAAATGCGATTTGCATGTCATTATTGCACTCTGGTGTCAAAAACATAAAATGACATATTACATTGCCATATTATACGATAATATTTTTTAAAAAATGGAAAAATCCAAGATGACCGCAATTTCTGCAAAATGACCATGGGTCAGATCATGTCACCAATTTTTTCTAAACCACTAACCATAGTAGAGAAAGTCTGAACAATCTAAACTTCTGGCTCTCTATCTTCCAACAGAACCTGCCCAGTTGCTACATTACAGAGCCTGTGGAAAGTAATTAGCGCCGTCAAAAGGGTGGATGGGAACTTGAAGTTACGAAGCCATAGACTCAAGAATCTCAGTGTTATTTACTAAACTTCATCAAATTACGTTGTAGGGTGCATTATATATATTACATCTTGTGTTTACATTGTAACATATTGAAACAGAAGAAAATCTTCTTGCTCGTTTTAAACATCGGGCAAAAGTTTATATTGCACGTAATGTGTAATTAGTAGCTACCCGTCAGTGTATTCATTTTATCTCAAGCGATAAACTGGTTTGTTGCTTATAAAGGAGACAACATGGTATATTTGTGTTGTTCAGTTTCTGACATGTTTCCCCATCTGCATATTGCAACACTAGCGCATAGCTTTGCAATTTGTTTCGATTGTTAAATCCGCCTCTTACCTTCCATGCCCCACTCCCTTCCCCCGCTCTGCGTGCGGAGAGGGGTGGATAACGACACCTGCACAGCAAAGGGCTGGGCGATCCAAAGTTATTGAGGACAGGTTTTAGGCTACATACCGGCAAGCAGAAACTTTCTCTTCCCTACTGCTGTCTTTGGATAGGTGCCTTCAAATTATCCAAATGAAAGGTTGGAAACTTCGAATTACCTTTGAATTTTAAACATTGATTTCAACAGAAATTTCATACTTCCATTTTAATTACCAAATAATTCGAATAATACAAATTCCAATTTAAAAGATTCCATTGAATTAACTATAACTAATTAGACGACACCATGTAAAGTGTTGAGGTTGTGAGAATTTTCATTTCAAGCCTTGCTGGCAACATATTCAAATTTGCATACCCCAAAAAACCTACCTTCTGAAATGAAATCATATAGACGGCACTTTGTGGGCACCCAATTCTCCCATCTTCTCAAAGCAAAAGCTGAATTCGTACAGTGATTCGTACCGGGATCAAGTGACGAAATTTCTTCGTTGTGCCCTTCTATATCCCTCTGTCGTCTTGATAGTGATACCATCCTTCCACCATTCTCGTCCTGACATATCCTAATGATATCTTTTATCGCTCTTCCATCTCGTTTACGTCTAACCTTTGGAATTCAAAAGTAAATTCGAACTAATATAATCTTCCTGACAAATTATTAGCTGGAACACGCTCACCAAGTAGGGCCGCGACTGATACGCACTCGCGACTGCATGCAAAATGTCCTTTTTGGAGGGATGGTAGCAATGCACACTATGTCGTACAATCTCTGGAGCAGGCGAACGAGAGCAACTGTCTGCACAAATAGTGAAGCGTGAAGGCTCCACCAATGAACACATGAGAGGAACGGGATTGCGTGGAGGTGGAAAAACGACTGAAGTACACGCCTTCGCAGCAGCGTGTACTACTTCGCTCTACCCAATCGATTTCCTTCCTTCTCTTCCGCTATGAGCGGCCTCGCTCCAGATATGGCTAGGACAGGGTGTAGACAAAGCGTCCACTGAGAATGTAAATGTTCTATGTCCAATTCTTCCTTTTTTCAGGAGAGCCCTTTAAAGTTTGACATGATATTTATTGGACCTTTGTCACGATTGTACTGAAAGTTTGTATCATTGCAAAGGCTGATATATTGAAGCCTCTCTAAAAATAAGTTGTTGTTTGGTTAGGTATTTAGGCTGTAATTCATTATCGAAATTTGAGATAGAACAATTGCACGCAACACCAGCTATGATTTCAGAGTGTCAGTGTTCTATCTCCAATATTTAACACTGCATTCTGGAAACGAGATGGAGATGGAAACAATTACATTATAAATTTGTCATTTGATAGCAAAGTAAAAAAAATAAATATTATTTTGGGAAATCAATCAACTACTTTGAATCCACTATTATTCAAAATCCTTATCTGTTAACAACAAAAGTTGAAAATGAGATGATACAATTTCATTATAAATTGTCAATTGATAGCAAAGTAAAATAAATAATTCATATTTTGGGAAATAAATCAATTACTTCGAATCCACTATTATTCAAAATTCTTGTCTGTTAACATGAAAAGTAAGAACCGAAGACTACTACCATTGTTAACCATACCCCACAAGTGACTGAGGTTAGCAGGCAAGTGGTTTATCTCATACTAGGATGGTGCTTGTAGTTGGTTTAGGAAATTGTCGTAAGGTTTCATTGGCTGTCGGAGTTTGCACTCTCGTGGCTGTTTCCAAATTCTGCACATGGACCAAAAATACTCTCAATATATCAATATTGGTTGTATGTAGGCATCAGCCAATTCGCAACGTTCCTCAAGGAACTGGGGTCGACCTTGGGTAGTGTAGCTCATTCATCACACATCACTCATACTCGCTATTCATGGAAAGCTTAATGGTAACTTGAGAGAGGTGATAAATACACATGTGAATGGCAAAATACAACACTTGAGTTTTATACCCTCAAATTATCTGACCTGATCTCAGCTTACTGCCCAAAGTTTACTGCTCAACTGACCAACTGATCTGATCTGTCCCGCTTGTCTTTTCATCCCTGTAGTTCCACTTATTTATTGCAATCGAATTTGCATAAGCAATGACGAGTCAGTAATCTGTAGCTTCTTCCCCGATTACATCTGTTTACATGTTTACACCGTTGGTGACCCGGTTAGCTTAGGTAATATCTGACAAGCCATTCCTTAGATATTTTCTGTCTGGAATACAACGCCTGGTGTCTGGGTTTTGGAGCTTTTTTCATACTGATTTTTCCCTATTATTTATGGATTGTTACGTATTGCAGAGATGAAACAATTACATTCTAAATATACTACAGCCAAAATATCCATTTGTTTACAATTTGGAGAAAAAAAATTTGCATTCTCAATGGACGAAAGGTTTATTTTGAATTATTTATATTATTTTACGTTGTACTGTCATCTATTTCAAAACTCCTTTCTTTCCTGGAGGCACATAGTGGTTCGGATCCCAATTTAAACTGTGGGTCCAGTCCCGTACAGGCACGTATCCAAGGGAGTGAGGGGCTTAGGGGCTCGAGCCCCCCGAAAGTTTTCTGTTTACACTAGATAAAATGAGGTATTTGGTTCATGTGGTGTGAAATAAAATAATGTGACGATAATTTAGGAAGAGAAATAATTATAGAGTCAAGACGGAGAATGTTCTATAACCCTGTTTTTGTTAATAGCACGTAACCAAGTTGGGGACTAGGGGGCTCGAGCCCCCCCCCCCCCACAAAAAAAGATTTTTCTCTATTTACGCTAGATAAAATTAGGTTTTTGGCTTCTTGAATAATGTGATGATAATTTGAGAGAATTTATGATCGAGACAAGACGGAGCATGTTCCATAACCCTGTTGTTGATAATATTGAACGTAAACTTTTGTTGTGCTCTCGGTGTTGTCGCAGCAAACTTGAGATTTATGTAAAGACTTGTCAGCATTTAGAAGGTGCACAACATAGGTAGCGCCACAAGTAGGACGATTAGTTGTTAATTTTTAATCTGGAAAACGCGAGAGGGAACGTTCTTGAATAAGAGAAGGAAGTAATGCCAATATTAACGAATCATTTTCTCTGCAGAATGCTCTAGAATATAATCAGGATATAAATACGCGGCTGCAATGTCCCGGTTGATCTGTCCAACAGAATCGGTTAGTGAGATTTCAGAGGTAAGTGTGACAGTTCATACAGTCGATTAGTGATCAGTCAGTGTCCATTGGTTTGCTTTATAAGATCTAGTGATCCGAAAATGAAAAGGACTAAGTACCGTAAAGTAATGAAGTCTACTACTTTGGGTGCAAAGCTGAAAACATTGAAGGCAGCGGAACTTCGGAAACCTCAGTGTAGTGCTATTTCGGGTCGAGAGCCGAAGAGATCGAATGTCTCTCTCTCTCTCTCTCTAAAGGAAAATATTTCAACAGTACCGGGCATTGGAGAGGTTTATTAAAAAAGAAATAAGCTTCACAGATCAACTGAAAATCAAGGTTTTGAGTGAAGATTTAGTTGAGCCCGGACCAAATTTCGTGTATCCAGTCAGAGAATTTCATGCCATAAAAAATACTTTTGTTTAAGCCTACTGGGTTTGACACACACTCAAACACTTAACTACTAAGAAGGAATTACCGAAAAAGTTATGAATGTAGAGAAGAGAAACAAAAATATGTTGCATATGTAGATATTTTAGCAGAAATTGCAGGCTCAACAAGGACCCGAATCAGGGCTCTGGCATTGCTCTACCGTGTCATTGCTCTACCAACTGAGCCACCGTTCACTTCGAATTTTTTTTCGCTAAAATGTCTACATAGTACATATCCTGTGTATGTCAAATCGTAAGATGTTGCCTGTACGAACAAGCACAGAAAATAAAGGAGAAAGAAGAAATCTGAGGGGCATTCCCACCGGTTGAGGAGACGTTTTATTTCTGTGGTCAACACGAGCTCCCACATCGAAGTTACGATGACAGTGGCCTACTAAGGGAGATTTCACACCGTGTCGCCTGAGGATTTCACACGTCGAAAGTAGGTTTGTGCGGCCTTTTGTGTCGCTGCGGTGTGAAACGTTGCTGTTGATTGGCTCGTTCCAAATGACATGCATCGCGTGTCCCTTCGGTCTGAAATCTTCCTAAGTCTTAAAGATCCAAGACACAAGGATGGAAAATTAGTGCTTTGTTAAGGTTAGGTGCGAAGGCAGGCAACAACACTCTAAAAAAGATAGTATTCAAACCTGCAGCAAGAGCGCATCTTACTTAAGTCTCCAATACGAAATGATAAAAACTTCTAGTGAGTTTATTTTAAAAACTGTGTCCGAGATATAGAGTGGCGTGCTCACGATTTTCGGAAGGGAGAGAGGTTACGCATACTATTTTTGGTGGTCGGTCCTCATTTTGCCATATTTTCCTGTTTTGACGTTCTTTTTAAGGAATACTGAGTAAATTGGGGTTATGATGACACCAACCCTCCCTTGGGCACGTTGCTGGAGATAAATGAGTAAGCATTTGATCATATTGGAAGACGAAACATTAGATGTGTTGCGAACGGAAGAGTTTTCACTGTGCATTAATTGTTTCGCGATCCAGCTGTATTCGAGAAGACTTCCTTTGTTTCTTGCGGATATATGACAAGACTGAGGAAGCTGTGACAGACAATTTTGAACACTTGCTTAGACTCGAATCAGAGATAAATATTCTAGAAGAGAGTGGTAAGAGACGTTCCAATTTCACGTTCTGATTAAAATGGCAGCCTTAAAAGTGGCGACGATTTAGGGGATAGTTGCTCCCCTCTATTTTGCTCCCCACTATGGCCTCATAATGCTAACCCTTGTATACCAAGAGTAAAAGAAGGTAAACTTTCCTTGCACCCCTCCTCCCCAGTTTTGGAACCCAATTGCCGCCACTGGCCTTAATCATACAATTGTGAGGTTCTATCTATGCCCTTAAAAAGATGGTGTTCAGCCCCCCCCGAAAGGAATTCCTGGATACGTACCTGAGTCCCGATTAGCCTTTCTGTGCATAAAATGGACTTAAAACAACAATTCAATCAATTGAATCCTTCATTCCATCTCATGTCATTGTTTTAATATGAAATTTCTCATTTGTAACAAATAACCCAAGCTCAAAGGAACTTGAGCATAGTTGGCAACAAGGTGGATTGATTTAAATCACGATTTAATCCAAGATTTAAATCAGGTGACTTTTTAAAAAAATAATATAGAATAATATACAAAATGTGTATGTACTGTGATTATCATTAAACTGTAAATAAACATGGCAGCAGATATTTTGCAAAGTATCATTAAAAAGTTGGCAAAAATCAGCTACAAAGACTATAAGTTACAATTATAGATTACATCCAGAATGTTTTATTTTTACTGCAAGAAAAGTTGCTGAAATTACTATACAAGGTGCATTCAATTAATAAAAATCTAAAATACGTTATATGTTTGTTATTTTGTGAAGGCATCTGTAAGCTACTCAGTGAAGTGTCGTCAGATTTTTGTTGAGTGAATGCCGGAAACCGATAGAAATTCATCGCCGCATGACAGTTCAGTATGGTGACAAGAGTATGAGTCGATCACAAGTGTACGAGTGGGCTGAGAAGTTCAAACAGGCCATAATCAGTATTGAAGGTTCTTCGCGTCCAGGTCGCTCTGTCACTGCAGTCACTGCCAGAAAGGTCATGTTAATTTTATTTTGGGACCACAAGAGGCCAACTGTTGAACATTACATGCCCAGAGGTCACAATGTAAACAGCACCATCTACTCTAACCTATTGCGTTGAAAAAATTGAAACCAGCCATTCTGCGGAGACGAAGTGGTCTGGTGTCAACTGGTATGCTGTTGCTCCATGACAATGCGAGACACACACTGCCAATGTATCATTGTCTACCATCGAGGACCTAAAGTTTGAGTGCTTACCCCACCATCCAAATTCGCCCGATCTGGCACCTTTCAATTTCCACACCTTTTTCCACTGAAAGATGGATTAAGTGGATCGAGGTTCCAGAATGACGAAGACGTACAGTCAGTGGTGCATGGGTTGTTACGCATGCGTCAAAAGATTTTTTCCTGTGGAATCAGCGCCCTTATCAAGCGCTGGCGTAGGTGCATTAAACTAGGGGGCTATGTTGAAACATAGTACTGTAGTTAATTTGGTGCTTGTAATAAATATTTGTTTACAACATTTTTCCGGTTACATATTGAACGAGCCTTGTAGTTTCATTAACACACTCAACGAACATTTCCATAGTAGGTTCATATATACTATAGCAGAAACAGAAAATTGGATATTTAGTAAATAATTTTATTTGCTTTAATTAACTGTTCAAATATTTTACAGGGCAGTTTAACAGAAAAAGCCCTTGTATTAAAAAATATATATATGTATGGTGCATGGTATCTATTTGTATGGTGCAATAAATCTTGCAAGAAATTTTAAGCGTGATTTTGAAAAACATAAAATATCGATTTAAATAAAAAAAGTCATATTTAAATAAAGAAAATATCATCAAATATGTTTTTTCTTAACATATATCATGTTTAATCCACCGTGTTTGGTATTAATCATGTGCAAGACGGACATATATAATGATATAATACCATTTACCTATATTTCCAGGTTTGGATCTTGATATGAGAGAAGAACTTCGGCATCTTAGCTCCTGTGGTAGTACAGTGAGCCGCTCCACTTCGGCCACACAGACAGTGAGTTGTCAAGAATTAGCTGTGCATTTCTCCTCTCAGCACACTTTGAACAATGTAGGCAATGGCCCCATTCAGGAAGTTCCCGATGTTCAGTTGTAGCAGGTCCATAAGCTGTCTCAGATTAATTTCCTGTGGCAGCATAAAATAGCTTGCACTTCAATGAATGATGGATATTTCGTGTATATATATTAGACGAAGAGAAGAGAGACTTGTGGATAATAAATATATATTTCTAACTACGAGTGATAAAACTTGAAAATGAAAATATTAGTGATATATTCGATGATTTTCAAGAAAACATCTGAAAATTTTATTTTGTAAAAGTGTGAATATAATGTTAATATGTATTGGATCATTGCTGGATGTTCATAAATGTATTTATATGTAATGTTCTTAGTTGTTATTAAATGACCGTATTTTTATCCGGAAGGCTGACTGAACATCTGTGAAAGGTAAATACAATCTGAGCCCATGCGTTTTTTTTTAAGTTTTCGTGCAAACAAAGAACGTAAAAGACAAGAAATAATTTCTTTTTAATGACTGTATTTCTTAGGGTCCAAATTAATAATCATAAAAGATAAAATAAGGATGCCAATCTTGGCACAAAAATAAATATTAGTAATGTATTTCATTCAATGTATCAAAACCTACATTACAACGGTTTAAATAACTGGCAAAATGACACAAGAAGGAATACGTATATATTTTTAAAATTGTATTTTAAGTAGGTTTCTGAATATTAACGTTCGATATGTTTATCCTTGTACCGCATTGTTATTTCCTCTCGCAAATTTCGATAACAACGTAACTGAGCCCATATATTGTTATGAATCTTGTGAGTCGAAATTGCACCTACCTAAGAATTTTAGTATTTTGATGCTACTTCAAATGTTACCAATATATAAATTTAACGAAACTCTTATTAAGGATTATTTTCTTCGAAACGCGCGTGATTTTGAGAAATATCTGATAAATTTAATTTGTATGAAATTGTGTTAATATTATGAAATATTTTATTCATGTACTAAATCTCTAAATTCTGTAATAAATATATTATACAATAGTAGCCTAATTTAACAATTATTATTACTATGAACATTACTGTCATGTTTTCCTGTTAGTGTCAACTCCTTGCCTTGTATTTCGTATTTCTTATAGTTGCACCAGAGCAGTTGTTCATAATTGATGCTAAATGTTCACATTTGAGGAGATGAAGTACCATTTCCAGCAGAACTGGAGCACTGCGCAGGGAACAAACTTGCTATTCTGAAGAACATCCTCAGATGCAAGTGTAGGACATCAAAATTTCCACTTCTTCGTTGCTTACTGGTTTGTAACCAGTCATATAATCTGCCTGCCTTCAGGTTGCTTTTGTCCCAAGTTCCTAGAAACCAGACATTCGAACTTTTCGCTGCAAATGGCCCTTCCCTTACAGATCGAAGCAAAGTCTCTGCCAAGCGGTCAACACTAAGGGATCGAGAGATACATGGAGTTCGCCAATAACTGATAATGTTCTGAGATTTAAAATTTCTACCAGATTCAACTTCATAGCTTTGTGTTCTTGGAAGTATCTCGTCTCGAGTTGCCGTTGGTCTGATCAATGTGTAGTTCTAAAGTGTAATAGTACGTTTATATTTATAACCACAAATTCCCTTTCTTGGTGATAATTTTTTAATAAGAATCAATTTTCTTGAACCTATTAAAACAAATCATACCAGCGCCTATACGAAGGTTGTTCGGAAAGTTCTAAGAATCGGTCAGAGATGGCGTTCTAATCGGAACAAATGCATGTGCATTAGAAGGCCACATCTGTTCTGAACGTGCAGGGGAAATTTCATCGCCACTCTTCCAATAGTCTGGTTTCCTTACGCACGTGAAGGAGCAAAAGTGCAAGTGACGTGACAACATGGAACAAAATGAAGTTCGTGTGGTTATCAAGTTTCTGGTGAAGAAAGGATTAAATGCGACAGCCATCACAGCCGAAATGGACAAAGTGTTGGGAGACTCTGCCCCATCATTTGCCACTGTTACCCAGTGGACGAAGCTGTTCAATCTTGGACGGGACAGCGTTGAAGATGACCCCCGCAGCGGACGTCTGCCAACCGCCTTCACACCAGAAAAATTCGATAAAATCCATGATATGGTGCTGGCTGACCAAAGATTAAAAGTGTGGAAGATAGCTTATGAAGTGGGCATATCAGTGGACCGAGTACACCACATTCTCACTGAAGAGTTGGGTATGAGGAAGCTTTCGGCGAGATGGGTGCCATTCCTGGTCACACCAGGGAATGATGAAAGACTAAGTGCTGTTCCACCAGGACAAAGCGCCAGCGCATTTAGCCATGGTCACAGGACGGAAACTTGACGAAATTCACTTCCAAGTTCTACCTCACCCCCTCCCTCCGTACTCTCCTGATCTTGCCTCCAATGATATTCACCTTTTTCAAAACCTGAAGAAATTCTTGGGTGGTAAGAAATTTCAGTCCAATGAATAAGCCATCTCCACAGTGACAGGTTATTAGGCAGACTTGGAGAAATCCACATATTCTGCTGGTGTGAAGCTATTGGAAGGCGTTGGAAGAAGTGCATTAACTTTCAAGGAGACATGTTGAAAAAAAAAAGCCTCAATCCCTCTGATATTGTGTTTCTATCTATCCGATTTTTAGAACTTTCCAAACAGCCCTCGTACTTTATATGTATATACAGTACATTGTTGTGTTGTTTAGATTTCGTTTCTGCTTACAGTGTCATAGAAACAAATTTGAAAATTTCATATTTCATCCTATCCTCCAACCGAGGCATTGCATTTGATTCAATTCCATTCTTTTCTTCACAGTTCACAGTACGTAAACAAGTACTAGGGACGTTCAATATATAAGTTTCCCTGTGCTATAAAATATTGTATAAAGCAATGGCATTAAAAAGAAGCACATGGTTGACAAGCGCCATCCTTCGTCTACAAGGAACAACAATTGATTCGTTATCAGACGTGAAGGCGCATGCGCTCAAGGGCGAAAAGTAAATGCTTGTTCGGAAAACGCGGGCTCGCGTCATAAGGAGTTCAGAAGCATGGATGCTAAGGGCTTTCTGCTTATGGACTTTTTGGAACGAGGAAGAAGAATTGATGTTGACCGTTATTGTTAAACATTGGATAAACTGAAAAACGCAATTCAACATAAGCGACCAGGTCTCCTGTCAGCTGGTGTCATTCTTCTTGACGATAACGCTCGCCCCCACTCAGCAGTGCAAACACATCACAAAATTGAAGAATTGGGGTGGGAACGGCTGCCCCACCCTCAATACAGCCCCGATTTAGCGCCGAGTAATTTCCATCTTTTTCATGTGTTAAAGTCTGAATTGCAAGGTTACCGTTTCGAAACAGATGAAGAAGTGAAGCGTAATGTGAGAATAGTGCTCAATAGCCAGAGCCCTGATTTTCTTGCAAAGGGTATGGACAAATTGGTGCAACGGTGGGACAAATGCCTGAATCTCTATGGGGATTATGTGAAGAAGTGAGGAAGGATCCTCCCACACATGTATGCATAGTTTTCTAATGTATCTTAAAAATAAAATGTTTTACAGCATACGGAAACTTATATATTGAACGACCCACGTACACTTTCCACTTTGAAAAATGTAACATGAATAATGCTACCAATCAGAATGGCATTTCTAATATACTCAAGAAAAATGGAATTAATGAAATAATAATAATAATATAATAATGCATAATTCATATTATATATACACTGATCTGAATATTAGTGAAATGAAAAGATAGAAATCATTTATAATTTGATTTTGTGTTGGACATACTGAAACAAAGTGGTGTAGTTTCTACATTACGACAATTTTTTTATTACTTTAAATACATGCAAGTTTGTTGTTGTTGATTAGCTGTTTTAAGTCCACTTTATGCACAGTAAGGCTAATCGGGACTGGACCTACAGTCCAACGTGGGATCCGAACCACTTAGTACCTCCACCACATACAAGGTTGTGATTGACCAGGCGCTTATGTCATCAGATACATAATCAAGTTACATTGTATGAAGAAGGAAACAAACACATTCCACTGTAAATAATGACAATATAACTCGTGCTTTAGGGAGAAATTTAATTCACATGAGGTCATTTCAGGTGAGATGGTCCACGTTCGAGTTTCTGCGAGAATGCAATCAATATTTACATATTATTTGTTATTCTCAGTTACAGCCCAAATGTTATCGTGTGTGATTGATTGATTGATTGATTAATTGAATTTAATATGTTTGGTGCGTCAGCACTTAGGATATTTTGTACCCATTACATGATACGAGGTGCAGCCCCTTACTTTATTTAAAATATAACTAAAAACACAACGGTAATGTCAGTGACCAAAATATTCTGACTTCAATTAAAAGTTCAGGCTGTAAAGGGGCACTCAGCACAAACAAGGACAAAACACAGGACAACACACATACAGTCCTAAGAAGATTAAACTTGCCGTAGGTACAGACGCCAGAGCCTTGTTAGTCTGCAAATAGCACGTAGAAGTGTTTATCGTGTGTGAAATCTGAGTTGACGTGTATTTTATTTGTTGAAATAATCCAGCCAAAAGGTAAGGTCCATCACTTTGATACATCACTAGTACAATACCAACTTTTAACTTACAGTCATTATTTTACAATAATGATTAATTTGGTCCCGTCTTGTGCTAAATGGTGCAAGAAACGTGCAAAGAAATGGCTTCCTGAGATTTCAATGGTGCTAATTCTAAGTGAATGAGGAAATTTCTAATTTCTGCCATTTTTGGAATAGGACAAAACTTATAGATATTTACGCCGGCTTTAGACGAAAGCATTTCCTTTAGCATTTTTGCTAGCATAAATGCTATGTAAAAGCTTCCAAAAATCATATAACAGATAAAACGTTACAAGCAATCATTTGTTGTGACTTTTTCGCTAGCTTTTGCTATTACAATGTATAACATATACAGCATGAAAGGCACGTAGAGTTACACCATATATGAAGAGTGCACAGTGTTTACATTTGACAACTAAAATATTCCTACATGAGTGTACAGTAAACGTTGTATAGTATATAATCAATGAATGAAGGTTTAGCTAAGCTTATCTGAAAAATTAATTTTTGATCCTAGTGTCGAAATATCAAATTAAATGCGTTTTCAGAGCCTAGTTATGCATGAAGCCTCGAAAATGGTTGATAAATTTCATCTGGTTACAAAACTTGGAAAAATGAGATTATTCTCCAAAAAACTTGGAATCATAATGTTGAAATGTCAGAAAATGTAAGTTTATTGCTTCAGAACTGTGTAATAATACAATAATTTTTCTGAACATTATCTCTGTTTGGGATGTGTAGAAAATGAGTTTCAAAGGAATATTAGCATTGAACACCAGATTCCTAAGAATCGAGTATTGACGCTAGTGTCGGAATAACAGATTATATTCGATTTGAGAGGCTAATTATGCACAGATACTCGAAAATGATTTATAAATATAAATTGGTTACAAAAGTGGGAAAAAATACGAAATTTTGTAATAAGTTGAAAATGTTAAAATCAAAACTTGAGATCGTAGTGTTCAAATGTCAGTATAAAAGCTTTATTGGCTCAGAACTGTGTCATAATAGAATATTTCTCTGAATATTAACTGTGAATTGGGATGTGTAGGAAAGAGTTCAAAGGAATATATTAGCATTTAACAAGATATTCGCTGTGGCTTGCCACTTGCCACTTGTTGTTTCGGTCTGAGATCGCCCTTACTGGTATTTGAAGAATAAAAGATACAAGGGTCGTTCAAGGTTGACCGGGACTTTTATTTCTGCAGAGGAAATAGGTAGCAGAAGAAACACCAAACTATGTCAGTTTTTCAAAGTATTCTCCGTGCGCGCCGAGGCACCGTTGCAATCGTTCTGGCAGCTCCCGAATTCCTTTGGCGTAGAAAGAACTTGGTTGTTGTCGTAGCCACTGGAGGACATCGCTCCGCAGTGCTTCGTCTGTCGTGAATTTCTTCCCTCCCCAATGGTCTTTAAGGGGTGCAAACAAATGATAATCACTGGGGGCTAAATCCGGACTGTGGGGGGGATGAGGCAGAACTTCCCAGCGCATGTCGGCCAGAGTTGTTGTTGTCACATTGGCCGTGTGAGGGCGAGCATTGTCATGGAGAAGAATGACATTTCCAGACAACATCCCAGGTCTTTTCTTGCGAATGAATTTTCGTACAGCACCACTCAACAATGTGGAGTAATACTGGGCATTAATCGTGTTCCCTTTGTCAGCAAAATCCACATGGATAACGCCCTTCATGTTCCAGAAGACACTTGCCATGATCTTTCCAGCGGACGGATGCGTTTTGCTTTTCTTGGGGGGCGGGGAACCTTTATGCCGCCACTCCATGCTGCGTCTTTTGGTCTCTGGGGTTGAATTGTGCAACCATGTTTCATCACACGTGATGATGGATTGCAACAATTCATCACCTTCTGCTCGAAACCGATTCAGAAGCTGTTCACAGACGTCCTGCGTGTCCACTTCTGATCGAATGTCAGCTGGTGGGGAACCCACCTTGCACAGATTTTACGGAAGCGTAGGTGGCCGTGAATGATTGTCTCAACACTCCCGACACTGATATTCACCTCGGCAGCAATATCCCGCAGTGTTACTCGCCGGTTCTCAAGAATCATTTGCTCAACACGTGCGATATTCACTGGTGTGACTGCAGTCGGGCGAATGTGTCCATGCGCTTCATTTGTCACCAGCGCCCGTCCTTCGCGAAACTGCTCTCACCATTCGTACACTCTTGTCCGCGACATCGTTTGTTCACCATACTGTGCTTGCAATCGTCTGAAAATCTCAGCTGGTTTCACTTTCTCCTTCACAAGAAATTTGATTACACACCGCTGCTCCACAGCCACAGACACACTGCTTGCCGCCATGTTCGCTGCAACTGCTGCGCATGCGTGAAATACGTCATGCCGGGCGCTAGTTACTCGCGAAGGAATACATTACGTCACCCGCACGTTTCATCATAATCCGGCTATTCATCGATTTTTTACGTACGAAAATCCCGGTCAACCTTGAACGACCCTTGTATTTAAATCTTGCCTCTTAACACAATATGATGATAGAGGAGAAATAATTATGTGAGGTATTCCAGTAAGTTATTGTGCTTATCTTTAATGCATCGTTCAACCCACCCCCTTTCTCATTCTGCACAAACACACACACACACACACACAAATGTATTGTTGATTCAATAAAACTTGTGACCTGAATATTGCAACTTTTCAAAGTTTGCAGCGACCGGTGAGTTGAAGGTTAGGTAGTAAGGAGGTGGAAATGGAAATGACAGTTTTACTTTGGTGGTAGTCTATCAGAAACCCTTCAGGCCATGAGGGTACAAACACAAAGGACGCGGGTTTCCTGCTTTTAGATTGTCTGCGAAAACCGGCGCCTACCAGCTTGGAGAATAACTGCATGTTCGTAAATAAAACATGACACCGAGAAAGTAGGTTAAGACTTACCGGTGCTTGTTCGGCTCAGATAAATTTACCGGAATGAATTTTTAGTTCTTGCTCGCAGGTTGTCGGCGCAGGTTGTCTGTGCGCTGTGATTAGAAATGGACGTGGAGGCAGTGGTGTCTCGTCGCTTGGGGCTTCCGGGTTTAGCTTCTAAAGACAAACGAACGTATTGAGGTAATTAATTATCAATCACCATAACGCTAGACATACCATATTTTTTTGGGTCCAACGCAGGACATATTTGCGATCAACTCGTTACTGCTGAATTTCAATTTTTTTTACAAAAATAAATTGAAATTTCTTAAAAGCCTTAACATTTTATTGGAATATTAAACTATAAATTGTACAAAAAAATATTAACATTATTTTCTAAAATCAATGAATTAATTTTCAAACCTTTAATTGAATAATATATTTTCTGATGTTTAGGAGACCTCTCTGTTAGTTGACTCACTTGACATGACTATTTTCAGAAATGGCTTGTTTGTTTTAATAACATCATAGAATTCAGAACATGAAAGTTCTGAATTCATTTTGACATTCAACAGATGTTTAACAGTGGATACTAGAAGTCTACCTCTTTCTGCAGACCAAATATTCCCTATCATTGAAAATAATCTCTCAACTGGAGCAGATGTTCCTTGTATCAAAGACGTGTAGACGAGTTACTTCACACGCTTGCAAGATCACCAAGACGCTCACGCAATACGGAAACGCAACCGCTCGGAAGTCGATATATCGAAGAAAGAAAAGGTATAATCGATCCTTATAATCCATAGATCCTTGCCGGTCGTGAATATTCAATACTGGTAGCTATTTTCACGTTCATATACTCAAAACCCCGGACATTTTGCAATTCCGGACAGCACTAAAAAACCACGACTGTCCGGGATAATCCTAGACGTATGATAAGCCTACATAACGCATAACTATCACACAATCTTTTAAAAGGCGATTTTTACCCACGTAAGTTTATCGTCTGCTGCAATAGATACGACAGCGCTCCTAGCGGCATTGATGTCAGTTGTCGGTCTCTGGGGCTCGTCGCAAACGAAAGCCATGCCTACGCTACAGTGAAGGTCACGTGCTAGCAGAGAGAGAAGGGGATTCGCGTCGCGTTCGATCTCGCGTGTTGTGCTGTATGTTGTGATTGCTTTTATTAGCTATGAACATTAAAACCTACTATGATCGATGGAAGATCAAAGATAAACGCCCATAAGACGGAGGCGATCATTTTCACTAAGAAAAGGCAACCCCTCCCACCGGAAATCACTCTGGAAGGGGTCAACATACCCTGGCAGAAGCAAGTTAAATATCTGGGAGTCACTCTCGACTCCAAGCTTAGCTTCTCCCAGCACACCAGCATAGTTCTCGACAGAGCAAGAGTTCGTTTTCATCAATTAAGTCACTGATATACTCGGCCAGCCCGTTAGTACTATCACACAAGCTCTTGCTTATGATAAAGCCAATCCTAATGTACGGATCACCCGCTTGGTTCTGTGGGAATAAAGGCAACATAGTAATCCTACAGAAATATAAAAACAGGAACCTCAGATACATCCTTAACCTACCCTGGAGCACCAGAATGACTCCAATCCACATTAAGCACAAGCTTCAGAAAATCAAAGAATTCAATGATAAAATCATGAACAAGCTTTACAAAAAGAAAAATCAAATAGACAA
Organism: Lepisma saccharinum; assembly: GCF_977018435.1. Taxonomy (NCBI): domain Eukaryota; kingdom Metazoa; phylum Arthropoda; class Insecta; order Zygentoma; family Lepismatidae; genus Lepisma; species Lepisma saccharinum. The sequence goes on along the minus strand of NC_139242.1, from coordinate 8,919,688 downwards.
CGAACTGATCAGGAATGCGATACCCGCGAATGCGATACAAGCATAAGAAACCTCTGAGCGTTCTATGGAATTACCTCCGATGACTATAAGGAAATAATCTCCAACATGAAGTTCTGGGAAGAGAAAACTGGGTGCTAGCCTGGCATCTATTCTGCTCTACCGGGGAGAGCCCGAGGAGACAGAGCGCCTCGAGGCCCAGAAATCAACCTCTGGGGGGAGTTTTTCTCCATCGACCACCTCAAAAAGAAATAGTAGTTCCCCGCGCACCGTTAATTCTCCTCCAAGGTTTGAGTTCAGAAGAGTAATAAATAACCCCCCAGGTACCCCCACAGATCATTTCCTTCACAACCCAAAACCTGAGAATCGACATGTGCATGAGTAGGTCCTACTAACACAAGACTTGAACGGCTACTTCTAGCCAAAACACCCGTACCTTCCAAATCCTGATCCTACCTGCCGCATCACGGCTCCTTTAAGGATAGAAACCCATAGGATGTGTGTTTTTTACTCCCCTTCAACGTGTTTTTTTTTTTTTTTTTTGCACATCAGTAGTATAAAATACGATATTACGGGACATAAAAAGTATGACTCCTCTCAGACTGGTTTTGGCCACACTTAAAACTATGTCAAGATGCTTATATAAGCTTATTGCCTACAGTGTGCTACTCGTCGAATCCAAGAATTTAGTAAAAAGCCCTCGGGGATTGCCTGTAAAAAGTATGACCCCCCTCAGATTGGTTTGGCTACACTTATAAAAGCTGTATCTTGCAGATTGTTGTCCATAGGATCGTAAAAAATATAACCCTCTTGGCATTGTTTTGGCCACACTTAAAACTAAGCCAAGATGCTCATAGGAGCTTATTGCCTTTAGTGTAATACTCTGTCAAGTGTGCTTAAATACTTGACAGTCAGTTCAGAGTATTAATATGTTAACCCGAATATTTTAATTGGGCACCAGGCCCAACTTGTTTATCTAGTACTAAGACAATGCATTATGCAGAGGCTTTCTAGTATTGCTCTGTGACTTTTTCATTCCATTTCAGCATATACAACCAGTACATGATCATCACTTACTTTTAAATTCTTATACAATTCCTCTATAGAGCATTGTATAAAGTGTATGATCTTTTTTGTATAGATCAATCTCATATTTGACCAATCCAGCTGATCTGTTACAATCCAAAGCATGTGTGTTAATTTACAAAGGCTGTCGCAGAGAAGGTGAGACTAATTCCTGTATAGGAAAACAGCGACCTCCATTGGCTAGCAAATGTACTAGGGTGAAAATTTGGTTCATTAGCTGCCGATTAAGACCAAAATGAGCGCAATAGGTCAAAAAGTCGTGACTGCGTAGCAGTTAAAAAACAAGCATGTACATGGACCCCTCCAAGAATTATTAGAATGAAACAAAAAAATTACAAACCACAAAATTTTATTCAGAATCAGCTATATCGAGTAGACGCACATCTTTTTTAAAATAGGCACCATTGACAGCTAAGCAAGCGTCCATACGTTCCTGCCACTTTGTGAATGTCTTTGAAAATTCGTCGTCAGGTAGTGAAGTGAAGAAAACTTGCGCTGCGGTGATCACTTCTTTGTTCGTCATGAAATGACGACCATGTAAAGCGGCCTTTAAAAGTGGAAATAGCCAAAAGTCGCAGGGTGCAAGGTCCGGGCTGTATGCTGGATGCGGGAAAATTTCTATTTTTCTCTTCGTCGTGTAATCCTGAAAAGCCCACGCAATAATATTCACTAGCGTCTTGTTAATCACGGTCGGTCTTTGTCCAGGATGCGGAAGCAAAGCGGCAGATTCGCGCCCATCTTCGAACAACTTGTGCCATCGGTATACTGTACCTCTACTCAGTCTGTCTTGATCGGCATATGCCTGTTGAAACATTGCATGTTTCCGCAGCTCTTTTCCCTAAACGCCAACAAACTTTTATGGCATGTCGCTTTTCATCTTGAATACTCATCGTGAAAAGCAATGTTATACACAAAAACCTGGAGAGGTAAACGAAACACGTTCCACGTAAATCAACACAGCTGCTCACTAACGTGGTTTCGCAACATGTGACAACTTGCTACGGAAACAGAATGAGTCATCCTACACGACGTGACTAGTGCCGAAACCATAGGCAATGTTGCCAAGCCAGGAAAAAATTTGTCTCACCTTCTCTGCGACAGCCTTTGTATACATACACATAATATGTGCTGGCATTATTCATTGTAAGAAGTTCAGTATCAAGCACAGTAGGTAATTTCAAGACTGGTTAACTTTGAAAGTGCCTGACACTTGAGAAACTCAAGTCGTGCGGTTAGGTCAATACTGCAGGTTGCGTGTCGACAGTTGTTCAGTTCATTTGAGGCACGCGCTTATTAACATGGTGCCGTGTCGACACATCCAGGCTTGTCGTGTACATAGAAGATGAATGCTACATGATAAGCCTGTCCGGAAACGCATTTCCGATATGTCGTTGCATCTGTAGATCAACGTAATAAATTATTAACTTTACGACCCATCATAATTTGTCAGACACAAGTGTTTTTTTTAAAAAAAGTGTATAGTTTTATTAAGTATATATTTTTTGATTTGAGCCCCAAGAAATTATATATAAATACCAAAACCAAAAATAGTAACATACTAAATATACATACGAAATATACACACTAAATATACAAAGCACACTGCTGAACCCAACTGATATTTTTTATTCAGTATATAGTATTTAATTTGAGCCCCAAAAAATTATAATATAAATACCAAAAACCAAAAAATGCCAAATCAAAAATATTGTAATCAATGCGATAAGAATATATCTGGCCCTAATTGGGCTAAGCACCAACATAATTGTGATCCTGAAAAACACAAAATGCCCACTAAAATATGCCCAAAATGCCATAGAAAATTTTGCAAGGCATACTTCAATAGACATATAGGCTCTTGTTCTGTACAGGCATCAACATTGCCCCCACAGCCATCTACATCTGGTCTAAAAAGAAAGCTTGTTATATCCGATAATACTAGACCGGCAAAGCGACCACGTAATGCACCTATTCGTAGTAGTTATGATGGTCAACTTAGTGATTACCGTTTTGTATCAGAGCCAAGATGTGATATTCAGAATTTTTAAACAGTAAAAATCCTGATATGCTAGCTAATCTAAATGCACAAAATGGCTCTTATAAGCTATCTCTTAAATTGTATACTGAATATAAGAAACCAAACGGCACAAAATTTACACACCCCCACATAGAAACTGTGGCTATGTATTCAAATACAAACTTAGGCAAAATACTAAGCAGGTTGATAGACCAATTGCTTGTCAAACATTCTGAGTTTGCTGCTCAGGAATCGGGTTGGAGTCTTTGCGGATCCCCACACAGGCTATATGTTAATATTTCTGAATTCAGATCTCTACAAGGTTCTACATATCTGCCTTTACCTGACAATATCAAAAACAAAAAAGCCGTGGTTTACGTAGAAAATACCGACCAGAAATGCTTTTTGTGGTGTATTAAGGCTACTTTGCTTCCAGGTTTAGATCATCCAGAGCGAGTATCTTATTATAAACAGCACGAACATGATTTTGATGATGCTATGGAGGGCTTAGAATATCCGATGTCCATCAAGAATATTGATAAATTCGAAAAAAGGGCAAAGATAGCCATTATCTATTAATGTGTTTATTTGTTCTGCTAGTCGTGGCGATTGCTTAATAGAGCCTCTTAGAATCAGCAACCTTGATGATGACTCTGCTGTCCCGATCGATCTGCTCTTAATTGATAGAGACGGTTCTTACCATTACACTCTGATACGCAATCTTCAGGCTTTAGTCAGAAAACAACTAGGCAAATCTAATAGAATATACAAGTTGTGTCGAAGATGTTTGACTGTGTTTGATTGTCAAAAAATAGTAAATGGTGTTGATGAAGAGAATACCGAAATTGCTAAAAACAAGTTGGCTGAACATTTACAATACTGTGGCAACCATAAACGTGTTCATATGGCTATGCCTAAACCAAACGAAAATGCCAAATTCAAAAAATTCGAAGCCTTGTTGCAGCACCCAGCATATATAGTCTGTGATTTTGAATCAAATCTCAAACCGCATGCATTCTGCAGCCCAGATCCTGAAGAATCATCAAGTACAGCGTATCAGCTACATGAACCTTCTAGTTTTTGTTATGTGGTTGTACAGGATGGTGTTATTAGTAAGCCATACTTATATATGGAGCAAGATGCTGTTAAAGAATTTGCACGTAAAATAGAAAATGAGTGCCGTCGCATAGCCCAAGATATATTATTAAAATCAACACCTATGCTACCTTTAACACAGGATCAAATCGAAGATTTTAACAGTACAAAAAAATGCCCGGTATGCAATTCTGAATTTTCGGATATAAATATCAAGGTGCGTCATCATTGCCATACGGACGGTCGATATAAACAGGCTTTGTGTAGTAGCTGTAATATTAAGATCCAGAGACCAAAATTTGTCCCGATATTTTGCCACGGTGCATCTAATTATGATTTTCATCATCTGATCAGATACGAAGGGTTTGACAAGCAGGATTTAAATATTTTAGCAGAAAATGAAGAAAAATATATAGCTATTAGTAAAATAATAAGTGTTAATGGCAGGCCCATATACCTAAGATTTCTAGATTCATATAGATTTCTGTCGGCTAGCCTTGCCACTCTGGCCAGTCAATTATCTGATGCCCAATTCAAAATTACGTCTGACACGTTTCCAAATTTAGACCTGAAATTGATTACGCGTAAGGGTGTATATCCATACGATTATGTTACCGATTCTTCCAAATTTGACGAAAGTGCTCTGCCAACGCAAGAAGCGTTCTACAGCAAACTCAGAGCATCAGGAATCAGTGATGATGATTATCGCCATGCCCAGTTGATGTGGACCAACTTAAATTGTCAGAATCTTCGTGATTAGCATAATTACTATTTGGCACTCGATGTGACGCTCTTAGCCGATGTACTTGAAGCATTTAGAGCATCCTCAATACAAAATTATTACCTTGACCCTGTTTATTTTTACAGTGCTCCAGTCCTAGCATGGTCTGCGATGTTTCTGAACACTAAAATAAAATTGGATCTGATCCAGGACCAGGACATGTATCTGTTCATTGAACAATGTATACGTGGGGGCATAGTACAATGTTCTCAAAGATATGCCAGAGCCAAGAACAAGTATGTTCCCGATTATGATCCTGCAAGACCATCAAACTTTATACTTTATGTGGATGCCAACAGCCTGTATGGTTATGCCATGATGAAAAAACTGCCATATGCAGGGCTTGAGTGGGTTGAAGATTTCAACATTGAGGATCTTCAAGACTTTGATGACAGTGATGGCCTGTTCTTAGAGGTCGATCTGGCAATTCCTGATAATTTGCACAGCCAGTTTTCTGATCTGCCGCCAATTGCTGAGTTCCAGTGTCCACCTGACTCTAAACAGAAGAAGCTGATGATGACTCTAGAGCCAAAACAGGGTTATGGAATATACTACAAGAACCTCCAGTTCCTGATGCGTCATGGTGATAAGGTGACCAAGGTTGGCAAAATTTTAAGGTTCAGGCACTCAATTTGATAAGACCTTGTTCAAATTGATGGTCAATTCGGTGTATGGTAAGACCATAGAACATGTTAGAAAGCATACTAATGTCAAGTTCCAGGCTCCAGCCAGAGCAAAAAATTGGTAGCAAAGCCCAACTTCAATTACAGAAGAATTTATGACGATAATCTGGCGCTTTTTAACATGAATAACAAAGATCAAGTTTGATAAGCCTATTTATGTAGGGGCTGTACTATTAGAATTGGCCAAATTACACATGCTGGTGCTATATTACGATGAGCTAAAGCCTTTTTATGGTGATCGTATAAGACTGATGTATATGGACACGGATAGCTTTATCCTTGATATTCAGACAGAAGATGTCTATCAAGATATAGCACAGCCTGCATTGCTTGAATATTTCAATACTAGCGAATTGCCTGGCCATCTGAATATTCAACTACACAACAAAAAGGTGCCTGGCAAGTTAAAAGACGAGACACTTGGCGATGTTATTGTAGCATTTGCTGGGTTAAGGGCCAAGATGTACAACTTTGAAACATCCAGTGGTGCTGTTACTAAAAAAGCCAAGGGCGTTGGTAGAGTAACTGTAGACAAAGAGCTCAGATTTGAAGATTACGAAGATTGTCTCAAATCATGTAGCACAATCAGAACATCAGAATACAGAATCCAGAGTATGGATCACTTGTTGACCACAAATATTGTAAGAAAAGTGGCTCTGGACCCACATGACGATAAGAGATGCGTTTTATCATGCGGTATACATACTCTACCATGGGGTCATTGCGATTTGATAAATGGCAATCAATGTCCAATCACAGACTATGACAATATCTGTCATAACTGTGACAATTGTAAAGTAAATTAGGCAGATTGTGCCGAAATTGCCGATAGATGGCATTTGAGTGTTAAATTTACCTTGAACTGAAGATTAATGCAAAGATTTGACAATAGATGGCATCAATGTACTCTAAGTCAAAATTAACACGAATGTTTGTATAAGGGTTATAAATAAGATTGGATTGTGTATACAACAAAAAATAATATTTTCAAAATTAGATTAGCCTATGTACATTTACAAAGTTATCGCAATAGTAAAGTATGTTGCGAAATTGCAAAAAAAAAAAGAAAAACTTTCGTCAACGCCGGAAGACGGCGCAATAAAAGTGAACGGGTTCGAGGAACGGGTCATCGAACCCGTTGCCTGTGCATAAGCGGGGGAATGGACATAGTGGGAATCGGATCGGCGGAACAGTTCGTGGACTCGGTCCGGGAGAAAGAAGAAGCTTTGGTGAATGTGAAACAAATTGTGATAAGTATCAATGGAAATCAAACCTAATTGGAACTGATAAGTGAATCCATTTGCCTTAAATTGTTTGTGAAGGACTGTTCTTCAAAAACTCCGTTGAGCAGTTACTGTCCATGGTGTCTACAAATGGATATTTGAAGTTAAAGGTCATGGAATTTTCCCCCGATGTCAGCTGTCCTGTAAGTACTAATCTGCTGTCATTTCTTGCATCGCAGTTATATGAACGGGAAGGATCGTGAACTACACAAGAGTTCTTTCGCGTATAAATTAATGCTAGCATCCGAGTGTCAAATTATGGCCATAATTCGTGTGTTATCGTGGTGTTTAGTTTCGGCGGGCAAATTGGTGTCCTAGGCAGCCATATTGAACAAAAGGAAATAATAACCGTTGTAGTATTTATTATCAGTCGTAAAGATTGTTATAGGTCTCAGACGTTTGTCTTTACGGAAAAACTTTTGATGAATGATTCAGTTTTGATATCTTTTTTGAGAATACAATGCCAGTACATGAAACCTTTGTAATATTCTGGTAGGAAGGGTAGTATTGTGTACTTGGCCCACGGTAAATGAGAAGAATACTTATTGTCAAATACAGGTTTGTTTACGTTCTGATGAAAATAAATAGTTATCGTCGAACCAATATTTCTGACTCTAAATCAAAGATTTGTATCCATGCATGCTTTAGTGTAATTTAATTGGTATCATGTTAATCATAATATTTCTTTCAGGATGGGAAGGTTTATCACGCTCTGGTCTCCTAAGGCAATAAGCCGAACTTCCATTTCAGTAAAGTTTTTTTTTTATGATCGAGTCTACTGTTCTGGGTTGGGGTGTACTGAAAGCTAGCATATCCCCCCCCCCCCGGTTAAGTGAAACAGTTGAACTTCGTTGAGTTTACGAATTTCATTTATCAGCATAGATTAGATGTTTTGTTTTTCTTTCTAAAAGTCTGCGGGAATTTAAATTAAAGGTAAGGGCTAGGGGTGAGCTAAATTCATTAGCCGGACTGATCCTTTTTGCCGGTTAGTCAACCTTTGTTTTATCTTTGGACGTTGATTTTTTTTTGTAACTTGGAAATATAAAGGTATAATCTCACGAGAGCAATCACAATGCTGTGTCACCGTGCGTTGCTGGACGGGATGGTCTCTCCAATACCTAGTCTCGTCATAGAAAGATTATGAGACTTAGGCATTGTTGAATTGTTCGCGCAGATTATCTCTTAAAAAAAAAAAAAGACTTTGGTGGATTTTTTTTTTTAGCAAGTTGAGTAAATCTTTCATAATGGGTACAGAACATGAGCCAGTGACGCTCGATACCTTGTTTGCGTTCATCAAGGAGAGTAATGAAGCTCTCAAAGGTGAACTCAGGGAGAGTAATGAAGCTCTCAAAAGGGAACTTAGCGAGAGAAATCAAGCTCTCAAGAGGGAAATTAGTGATAATCTCACCAGTACCAAAAGGGAAGTTAGTGAGAGAAATCAAGCTCTCAAGAGGGAAATTAGTGATAATCTCACCAGTACCAAAAGGGAACTTAGTGAGAGTAATGAAGCTCTCAAAGGGGAACTCAAGGAGAGAACTCAAGCTCTCAAGAGGGGAGTTAGTGATAAACTCACCAGTTCCAAAAGGGAACTCAAAGGAGAAATATTCACCAGTTCCACCAGTGAACTGAAAAGGGACTTTGGTGACAGCTTTAAAGGTGTTAATCAGAAATTAAGTGAATTGTGTGAGGATTGGGATGTGATCAGGAAAGATTACAATAATGACTTTCAGGAAGTAGTACAGAGTCAAAAAGAATTTATAGAAGAACTTAAGGCGGGTCTACTCGAATTTAAAAGGGATCTCATGCAAGTTCTTATCCGTTAAAGCAGGGGAAAACGGAAATTTCAGTTCTTCTCTCACCTTCTGAAAATGAGTCTCACGTAGCCAGGGAGGAGGAGAAAAAGACAATTGAAAATTTATATGATGACCAAGTCATAAAAATACAGGGTGACCATAAAGTTGATGTGTCACTGGATACAGAATGTGTCAAAAAGATGCAGGTTTTTGATGGGAATTCTGGAGCTTGCGGGGGTGCTCAGAACTTTGCACATTTAGGTTCCACCCTCAAAAATGAAACACTCACGTATGAATTAGGACCGTCTGACAGAATGGAACATTCTGTTGTAAACTGTGCAAACGCACATCTCTCTTCTAGTTATATGTTTGTCCCTTGTGAAGCTAAGATAGAGAATGATCATGTAATTGTGGATTCATTGGGAAGAGCTGTTGGTGTGGAAACTCGTCACGTTAATGAGTACATTAAAAGTAATGTGTCCACTCAAGAACAAAGTTGCATAACTAATCATAGCTTAATAGTCTTAGTTGGGGGTATTTCCTCGTGGGATGATCGAAAGCATACACCAAGGTTATCTTTGGAGTTATCATGTCATGCTGGCAAGTTAAATGTTCCAGAGGGATCAGGCTATGGGCATGCACAAAAATACTTCGGAACTGACTTTATTTGTCAACCACAGTGCGGTGTTGACAGATGGCACAAACATATGAACAAAGGGGTATTTCTCAGAAACCTTTCGAAAATGAAATTTAGGTATAGAATCAGAAATGGCGCCAGGTTCAAATTGAAACGAACTAGCAAACCTAGCTTGAATAATCGCTCGGGTGTAAAGAGAACGTTAATGACTCATCCTAAGCATGTGCGTAAAAGAAAATTCAGACAACGGGGTTCGAAACTCAAGAAGAGGGAATTTAGTCTGGAAGCATTTCATGCTATATCCTCTTTTTCGTGTACGTTGATAGTTAAAACAAGCTTGATCATGCATCGTTCTCATGTACGCCGAAAATGTCATGGGGATGACCTGAAGTTAATTTTAACTTCATCTTTGTAATGTCGCTGACTTACCTTATGACTATCTCTTAGTTAACTTTCGGTGAAACTTCTCGGAAGTACAGGGACTAAATATCTAATCGAACATGTCTTGTGAAAATTTATTGGGAATGTGACAAACTTTCATGAATAATAAACGCTGTCATCCACTTTTAGATTTGGTCATGGCCATTGAGTTTAGTCTTCTAGTGCAATTAACTATATGTGAGCTAAAATTCTTATCAGTTGCATAAATTTAAAATAAATAAATAAATATATAAGAAAAGAGATAGGTATATTTGAAGTCATTAATGTTATTTGTATGTGAAACTGGGACATACAGATTGCATAGTAGTTTATTGCGTGCATGTATTGTCTCTTCCGAGTCGTGATGTAATATCATTTAAGGCCATAGGATAACGATGTGGCTTATTTTCAGACAGTATCGATGGAATAAAGTCCGTCATTTTTTCTGCTAGACACGTTAATCCATTAATTTAGTTTCCGGCTCCGATGCTGAAATTTGAGAAACGTGTATGCGAACCCTATAGTAGGAGTATTTATATATAATATTAATAATAATATTAAAAAAAAATCTTTGTTTAAAGAAAGAATTATGCTTTTGTTTTGTTCTGCGGGAACATAAAGTCCAGTATTGTGACCTGAGGACAGGTTCACATGCTCTTCCTTTACGTTGGTAGTTCCGATACATGATAGTAACATGGTGACTCGAGAAAGTGTCAAAGGGGGATAGCAAGCAAACCGAGGACAGGTTTCATCCCGACACAGAAAAGTCTCGGACTAACTAACCTTAAAGAGGTTTAATAGGAATAATTTATAATTATATTCTTTATCTCAGATTGTATGGTGATGGTAGGGGGAGTAGTTCTTACACTCACACCCGATGGTAACCTGCATTCTAGGTGAAGTAGTGAAATTTTTAGAAAGGGGTTTTTGCATATTGTTAATTTGTTTCTGTTCGTTGTCAGCAGCCTGGTAATCCTGATGGAACATGTTAATAGCGATAAAGGTGCGATAACTTAGGCACGCGTGCTATTAGAAACACATGTCAGCAGATAACTTTTAATGACAGTATTTCCATCTGACTTTGAAAGATTTTTCTAAAATAATCGAATTTGATTCGACATGCATAATGAAACATTATTGTGAAATGCATAGAGACTTTACATTCATGACACCTTTGTGGTAGAGGTATATCACGAAGAGCTTAATCGATTGATGAGGGTTTTGTGCTCCACGAATCACTCAAGGTGGCCAGATTATATACAGGATGCTCTGCACCTGTTGAATAATTCCATATCTTCTCAAACCGGTTTTACTCCTAGTGAGTTACGCCTAAATTTGGAAAGAAACTTTATTGATTTTGGTCCCGTAGGGTTGGGTATGAACAATATTTCTTGGAATTCTAAATTAGTTATGGCGGATTTAAGGAGTAAGGAATCACGAAAAGGCCGATTAGAGAAAATAAATTTAAAGACGGCTAAAAGATGCAGTATCAAGCTGGGAGACTTGGTATTTGTAAAAAATCATGCTCCTGGAAATTTGGGTGACAAAATCATTAAAAAATATTGTAATTTGTACTATGGACCTTATCTCTGTGTAGAGAACTTTAAGGATTCCACGTTGAAATTAGTAGACTGTATCACGGGGGATTTATTAGAAAATCAATCCATCGAAAATGTGAAACTATGGTTGTGCTCTCAGGAGAAAATGAAGCAATGGTTGACAAAGGTAAAGGGGGTCAATATGCTTTACTCAGGTGTGATTGATGAAAGGTTGCAGGAACTTGACTCACACGTTCGATTCGTGAGTGAGCCTGCTTATACAAATCAAGAGTGAGGTGTACTGTTCAGAAATGACGCATATAGGTCAAGTAGATGATCACCTGCGGCGGGCTAATATGGCCAAGTAGGAGGGATTCAGCGGTGGACCGGAGTATGCTAGTTGGGAACCAAAATTACTAACGATAATTAGAGTTGTGAAGATAGGAGAGTTAGACAAATTGCAGAATAAGCTATTCATTTGCAGGTTTGGGCATGTGTTATTAAAAAAAAATAATAATAATAAGGGATTACTTAGAATGTTGATGCCCAGTTTTGTCCGGATTCGAAATATCAGGTAATAATTGCCTTGTTAGTCCAAGTGGAATCTTGCCTGCGGCGGGCTGTGGAGCCAAGTGAGCAAGGTTTTGCGGCGGGACAGCACGCGACTGATGGGTCATAGACTCACTCAATACCTGATGAAATTTGTAATAATGTGGTGACCAGGGCGACATGAGCATTCCCTTCCTGTGAAATTCATACAGTGTTCTTGTTGTAAATAGTATGATGTTGTAAATGGTGTAATTGATTTTTTGTGATTATGTTCTATGTTCAGTTGAATATTAATCTATTGTAAGAATTGTTTAGATGGGTTCGGCCTTTAGTTGGGCGCCAACTATGACAATATCTGTCATAACTGTGACAATTGTAAAGTAAATTAGGCAGATTGTGCCGAAATTGCCGATAGATGGCATTTGAGTGTTAAATTTACCTTGAACTGAAGATTAATGCAAAGATTTGACAATAGATGGCATCAATGTACTCTAAGTCAAAATTAACACGAATGTTTGTATAAGGGTTATAAATAAGATTGGATTGTGTATACAACAAAAAATAATATTTTCAAAATTAGATTAGCCTATGTACATTTACAAAGTTATCGCAATAGTAAAGTATGTTGCGAAATTGCAAAAAAAAAAAGAAAAACTTTCGTCAACGCCGGAAGACGGCGCAATAAAAGTGAACGGGTTCGAGGAACGGGTCATCGAACCCGTTGCCTGTGCATAAGCGGGGGAATGGACATAGTGGGAATCGGATCGGCGGAACAGTTCGTGGACTCGGTCCGGGAGAAAGAAGAAGCTTTGGTGAATGTGAAACAAATTGTGATAAGTATCAATGGAAATCAAACCTAATTGGAACTGATAAGTGAATCCATTTGCCTTAAATTGTTTGTGAAGGACTGTTCTTCAAAAACTCCGTTGAGCAGTTACTGTCCATGGTGTCTACAAATGGATATTTGAAGTTAAAGGTCATGGAATTTTCCCCCGATGTCAGCTGTCCTGTAAGTACTAATCTGCTGTCATTTCTTGCATCGCAGTTATATGAACGGGAAGGATCGTGAACTACACAAGAGTTCTTTCGCGTATAAATTAATGCTAGCATCCGAGTGTCAAATTATGGCCATAATTCGTGTGTTATCGTGGTGTTTAGTTTCGGCGGGCAAATTGGTGTCCTAGGCAGCCATATTGAACAAAAGGAAATAATAACCGTTGTAGTATTTATTATCAGTCGTAAAGATTGTTATAGGTCTCAGACGTTTGTCTTTACGGAAAAACTTTTGATGAATGATTCAGTTTTGATATCTTTTTTGAGAATACAATGCCAGTACATGAAACCTTTGTAATATTCTGGTAGGAAGGGTAGTATTGTGTACTTGGCCCACGGTAAATGAGAAGAATACTTATTGTCAAATACAGGTTTGTTTACGTTCTGATGAAAATAAATAGTTATCGTCGAACCAATATTTCTGACTCTAAATCAAAGATTTGTATCCATGCATGCTTTAGTGTAATTTATTTGGTATCATGTTAATCATAATATTTCTTTCAGGATGGGAAGGTTTATCACGCTCTGGTCTCCTAAGGCAATAAGCCGAACTTCCATTTCAGTAAAGTTTTTTTTTTATGATCGAGTCTACTGTTCTGGGTTGGGGTGTACTGAAAGCTAGCATATCCCCCCCCCCCGGTTAAGTGAAACAGTTGAACTTCGTTGAGTTTACGAATTTCATTTATCAGCATAGATTAGATGTTTTGTTTTTCTTTCTAAAAGTCTGCGGGAATTTAAATTAAAGGTAAGGGCTAGGGGTGAGCTAAATTCATTAGCCGGACTGATCCTTTTTGCCGGTTAGTCAACCTTTGTTTTATCTTTGGACGTTGATTTTTTTTTTTGTAACTTGGAAATATAAAGGTATAATCTCACGAGAGCAATCACAATGCTGTGTCACCGTGCGTTGCTGGACGGGATGGTCTCTCCAATACCTAGTCTCGTCATAGAAAGATTATGAGACTTAGGCATTGTTGAATTGTTCGCGCAGATTATCTCTTAAAAAAAAAAAAGACTTTGGTGGATTTTTTTTTTTTAGCAAGTTGAGTAAATCTTTCATAATGGGTACAGAACATGAGCCAGTGACGCTCGATACCTTGTTTGCGTTCATCAAGGAGAGTAATGAAGCTCTCAAAGGTGAACTCAGGGAGAGTAATGAAGCTCTCAAAAGGGAACTTAGCGAGAGAAATCAAGCTCTCAAGAGGGAAATTAGTGATAATCTCACCAGTACCAAAAGGGAAGTTAGTGAGAGAAATCAAGCTCTCAAGAGGGAAATTAGTGATAATCTCACCAGTACCAAAAGGGAACTTAGTGAGAGTAATGAAGCTCTCAAAGGGGAACTCAAGGAGAGAACTCAAGCTCTCAAGAGGGGAGTTAGTGATAAACTCACCAGTTCCAAAAGGGAACTCAAAGGAGAAATATTCACCAGTTCCACCAGTGAACTGAAAAGGGACTTTGGTGACAGCTTTAAAGGTGTTAATCAGAAATTAAGTGAATTGTGTGAGGATTGGGATGTGATCAGGAAAGATTACAATAATGACTTTCAGGAAGTAGTACAGAGTCAAAAAGAATTTATAGAAGAACTTAAGGCGGGTCTACTCGAATTTAAAAGGGATCTCATGCAAGTTCTTATCCGTTAAAGCAGGGGAAAACGGAAATTTCAGTTCTTCTCTCACCTTCTGAAAATGAGTCTCACGTAGCCAGGGAGGAGGAGAAAAAGACAATTGAAAATTTATATGATGACCAAGTCATAAAAATACAGGGTGACCATAAAGTTGATGTGTCACTGGATACAGAATGTGTCAAAAAGATGCAGGTTTTTGATGGGAATTCTGGAGCTTGCGGGGGTGCTCAGAACTTTGCACATTTAGGTTCCACCCTCAAAAATGAAACACTCACGTATGAATTAGGACCGTCTGACAGAATGGAACATTCTGTTGTAAACTGTGTAAACGCACATCTCTCTTCTAGTTATATGTTTGTCCCTTGTGAAGCTAAGATAGAGAATGATCATGTAATTGTGGATTCATTGGGAAGAGCTGTTGGTGTGGAAACTCGTCACGTTAATGAGTACATTAAAAGTAATGTGTCCACTCAAGAACAAAGTTGCATAACTAATCATAGCTTAATAGTCTTAGTTGGGGGTATTTCCTCGTGGGATGATCGAAAGCATACACCAAGGTTATCTTTGGAGTTATCATGTCATGCTGGCAAGTTAAATGTTCCAGAGGGATCAGGCTATGGGCATGCACAAAAATACTTCGGAACTGACTTTATTTGTCAACCACAGTGCGGTGTTGACAGATGGCACAAACATATGAACAAAGGGGTATTTCTCAGAAACCTTTCGAAAATGAAATTTAGGTATAGAATCAGAAATGGCGCCAGGTTCAAATTGAAACGAACTAGCAAACCTAGCTTGAATAATCGCTCGGGTGTAAAGAGAACGTTAATGACTCATCCTAAGCATGTGCGTAAAAGAAAATTCAGACAACGGGGTTCGAAACTCAAGAAGAGGGAATTTAGTCTGGAAGCATTTCATGCTATATCCTCTTTTTCGTGTACGTTGATAGTTAAAACAAGCTTGATCATGCATCGTTCTCATGTACGCCGAAAATGTCATGGGGATGACCTGAAGTTAATTTTAACTTCATCTTTGTAATGTCGCTGACTTACCTTATGACTATCTCTTAGTTAACTTTCGGTGAAACTTCTCGGAAGTACAGGGACTAAATATCTAATCGAACATGTCTTGTGAAAATTTATTGGGAATGTGACAAACTTTCATGAATAATAAACGCTGTCATCCACTTTTAGATTTGGTCATGGCCATTGAGTTTAGTCTTCTAGTGCAATTAACTATATGTGAGCTAAAATTCTTATCAGTTGCATAAATTTAAAATAAATAAATAAATATATAAGAAAAGAGATAGGTATATTTGAAGTCATTAATGTTATTTGTATGTGAAACTGGGACATACAGATTGCATAGTAGTTTATTGCGTGCATGTATTGTCTCTTCCGAGTCGTGATGTAATATCATTTAAGGCCATAGGATAACGATGTGGCTTATTTTCAGACAGTATCGATGGAATAAAGTCCGTCATTTTTTCTGCTAGACACGTTAATCCATTAATTTAGTTTCCGGCTCCGATGCTGAAATTTGAGAAACGTGTATGCGAACCCTATAGTAGGAGTATTTATATATAATATTAATAATAATATTAAAAAAAATCTTTGTTTAAAGAAAGAATTATGCTTTTGTTTTGTTCTGCGGGAACATAAAGTCCAGTATTGTGACCTGAGGACAGGTTCACATGCTCTTCCTTTACGTTGGTAGTTCCGATACATGATAGTAACATGGTGACTCGAGAAAGTGTCAAAGGGGGATAGCAAGCAAACCGAGGACAGGTTTCATCCCGACACAGAAAAGTCTCGGACTAACTAACCTTAAAGAGGTTTAATAGGAATAATTTAAAATTATATTCTTTATCTCAGATTGTATGGTGATGGTAGGGGGAGTAGTTCTTACACTCACACCCGATGGTAACCTGCATTCTAGGTGAAGTAGTGAAATTTTTAGAAAGGGGTTTTTGCATATTGTTAATTTGTTTCTGTTCGTTGTCAGCAGCCTGGTAATCCTGATGGAACATGTTAATAGCGATAAAGGTGCGATAACTTAGGCACGCGTGCTATTAGAAACACATGTCAGCAGATAACTTTTAATGACAGTATTTCCATCTGACTTTGAAAGATTTTTCTAAAATAATCGAATTTGATTCGACATGCATAATGAAACATTATTGTGAAATGCATAGAGACTTTACATTCATGACACCTTTGTGGTAGAGGTATATCACGAAGAGCTTAATCGATTGATGAGGGTTTTGTGCTCCACGAATCACTCAAGGTGGCCAGATTATATACAGGATGCTCTGCACCTGTTGAATAATTCCATATCTTCTCAAACCGGTTTTACTCCTAGTGAGTTACGCCTAAATTTGGAAAGAAACTTTATTGATTTTGGTCCCGTAGGGTTGGGTATGAACAATATTTCTTGGAATTCTAAATTAGTTATGGCGGATTTAAGGAGTAAGGAATCACGAAAAGGCCGATTAGAGAAAATAAATTTAAAGACGGCTAAAAGATGCAGTATCAAGCTGGGAGACTTGGTATTTGTAAAAAATCATGCTCCTGGAAATTTGGGTGACAAAATCATTAAAAAATATTGTAATTTGTACTATGGACCTTATCTCTGTGTAGAGAACTTTAAGGATTCCACGTTGAAATTAGTAGACTGTATCACGGGGGATTTATTAGAAAATCAATCCATCGAAAATGTGAAACTATGGTTGTGCTCTCAGGAGAAAATGAAGCAATGGTTGACAAAGGTAAAGGGGGTCAATATGCTTTACTCAGGTGTGATTGATGAAAGGTTGCAGGAACTTGACTCACACGTTCGATTCGTGAGTGAGCCTGCTTATACAAATCAAGAGTGAGGTGTACTGTTCAGAAATGACGCATATAGGTCAAGTAGATGATCACCTGCGGCGGGCTAATATGGCCAAGTAGGAGGGATTCAGCGGTGGACCGGAGTATGCTAGTTGGGAACCACAATTACTAACGATAATTAGAGTTGTGAAGATAGGAGAGTTAGACAAATTGCAGAATAAGCTATTCATTTGCAGGTTTGGGCATGTGTTATTAAAAAAATAATAATAATAATAAGGGATTACTTAGAATGTTGATGCCCAGTTTTGTCCGGATTCGAAATATCAGGTAATAATTGCCTTGTTAGTCCAAGTGGAATCTTGCCTGCGGCGGGCTGTGGAGCCAAGTGAGCAAGGTTTTGCGGCGGGACAGTACGCGACTGATGGGTCATAGACTCACTCAATACCTGATGAAATTTGTAATAATGTGGTGACCAGGGCGACATGAGCATTCCCTTCCTGTGAAATTCATACAGTGTTCTTGTTGTAAATAGTATGATGTTGTAAATGGTGTAATTGATTTTTTGTGATTATGTTCTATGTTCAGTTGAATATTAATCTATTGTAAGAATTGTTTAGATGGGTTCGGCCTTTAGTTGGGCGCCAACTATGACAATATCTGTCATAACTGTGACAATTGTAAAGTAAATTAGGCAGATTGTGCCGAAATTGCCGATAGATGGCATTTGAGTGTTAAATTTAGCTTGAACTGAAGATTAATGCAAAGATTTGACAATGTACTCTAAGTCAAAATTAACACGAATGTTTGTATAAGGGTTATAAATAAGATTGGATTGTGTATACAACAAAAAATAATATTTTCAAAATTAGATTAGCCTATGTACATTTACAAAGTTATCGCAATAGTAAAGTATGTTGCGAAATTGCAAAAAAAAAAGAAAAACTTTCGTCAACGCCGGAAGACGGCGCAATAAAAGTGAACGGGTTCGAGGAACGGGTCATCGAACCCGTTGCCTGTGCATAAGCGGGGGAATGGACATAGTGGGAATCGGATCGGCGGAACAGTTCGTGGACTCGGTCCGGGAGAAAGAAGAAGCTTTGGTGAATGTGAAACAAATTGTGATAAGTATCAATGGAAATCAAACCTAATTGGAACTGATAAGTGAATCCATTTGCCTTAAATTGTTTGTGAAGGACTGTTCTTCAAAAACTCCGTTGAGCAGTTACTGTCCATGGTGTCTACAAATGGATATTTGAAGTTAAAGGTCATGGAATTTTCCCCCGATGTCAGCTGTCCTGTAAGTACTAATCTGCTGTCATTTCTTGCATCGCAGTTATATGAACGGGAAGGATCGTGAACTACACAAGAGTTCTTTCGCGTATAAATTAATGCTAGCATCCGAGTGTCAAATTATGGCCATAATTCGTGTGTTATCGTGGTGTTTAGTTTCGGCGGGCAAATTGGTGTCCTAGGCAGCCATATTGAACAAAAGGAAATAATAACCGTTGTAGTATTTATTATCAGTCGTAAAGATTGTTATAGGTCTCAGACGTTTGTCTTTACGGAAAAACTTTTGATGAATGATTCAGTTTTGATATCTTTTTTGAGAATACAATGCCAGTACATGAAACCTTTGTGATATTCTGGTAGGAAGGGTAGTATTGTGTACTTGGCCCACGGTAAATGAGAAGAATACTTATTGTAAAATACAGGTTTGTTTACGTTCTGATGAAAATAAATAGTTATCGTCGAACCAATATTTCTGACTCCAAATCAAAGATTTGTATCCATGCATGCTTTAGTGTAATTTAATTGGTATCATGTTAATCATAATACGAGGGGGTATCCAAAAGTTTTAATTATCACCATCAAATAAAAAACATACAATAGTCACTTGCAGTGGTCAAAGTTAGTTCTTCTCCACGTAGTCTCCCTGCAGAGTCACACATTTTTGCCAGCGTTTCTTCACCTGTTTCAAGCCCTCTTTGTAGAAGTCCTCCGCTTTGCTCGAAAACTACTGTTCCACTTCGAAAATGACATCCTCTCTGTCGTCAAATCGCCGACCACGAAGTGGTTTCTTCATCTCGGGAAAGAGGAAGAAGTCGCTTGGTGCAAGATCAGGCGAATAAGGTGGATGCTGCAAAAGTTCATAGCCTAACCGGTGGGCGGCGACAACGGATTATTGGGCTGCATTGTCGGCCAGAAGGCGGACGCCTTTGCTGGTCATGCCACGACGTTTTTGTTTCAATGCATCACGCAGTTTCTGCAGAAGGTTGCAGTAGTAATCGCTGTTGAGGGTCTCGCCCTTCGGAAGGTAATCTGTTAAGATTACCACGCGGCTATCCCAAAAACGGACAGCATCACCTTCCCGGCAGATTTCTGGACCTTCGCCTTCTTGGGAGGGGGGAGGATGGATGTTTCCACTCCTTGCTCATTTCTTTGGACTCCGGATCATAGAGGTATACCCAGCACTCGTCCATAGTGACGAGACAAGCAAAAAAATCATCTTCATTCCGCTCCAAGAGAGTCAAATTCTGCTGGGAAATGTCGTGGCGAGTTTGCTTTTGAAGAGGTGTCAACAAGCGAGGTACCCAGCGTGCAGACACGTTATTCATGTGCAGTTCCTCATGAATAATCCTCCACGCACTTCCGTAACTTAGTCCAGTCTCTGCCATCACTCTTTCCATGGTCGATCTTCTGTCGTCGAGGATAACGGCCTCCACTTTCTTCACCATGACAAGATCATCCTTGATTGAGGGTCTACCCGCTCGTGGCTCGTCTGTCAGGGACATGTGACCACTTTGAAAGTTTCTCTTCCACCTCACAACTGTGTCATATGATGGGCTTTCATCCCCATACACAGATTTCATTTCTTCGTGGATTTGGCGTGCGTTGTTGCCCTTCAAATGGAGGAACTTTATGACACTTCGGGCTTCAATTTTGTTCATCATGCAGGTTGATGTCTTCTACAGCCTTTGGAAAGAAAACTACGTTAGACAAAGATTTGATATTTGCACAAGTAAGCATGGCAATGACACTGATTATGCACAAAAAGTTTCATGTAAATATCTCTATAACTTCTTTATTATAATTAAAACTTTTGGATACCCCCTCGTATTTCTTTCAGGATGGGAAGGTTTATCACGCTCTGGTCTCCTAAGGCAATAAGCCGAACTTCCATTTCAGTAAAGTTTTTTTTTTATGATCGAGTCTACTGTTCTGGGTTGGGGTGTACTGAAAGCTAGCATATCGCCCCCCCCCCCCCCCCGGTTAAGTGAAACAGTTGAACTTCGTTGAGTTTACGAATTTCATTTATCAGCATAGATTAGATGTTTTGTTTTTCTTTCTAAAAGTCTGCGGGAATTTAAATTAAAGGTAAGGGCTAGGGGTGAGCTAAATTCATTAGCCGGACTGATCCTTTTTGCCGGTTAGTCAACCTTTGTTTTATCTTTGGACGTTGATTTTTTTTTTTGTAACTTGGAAATATAAAGGTATAATCTCACGAGAGCAATCACAATGCTGCGTCACCGTGCGTTGCTGGACGGGATGGTCTCTCCAATACCTAGTCTCGTCATAAGACCATGCCTTGCAATAAATAAACATGCCAATGAACTTATTTGGTTTCAAAAAACAGGGTATTATGGACCTGCCAACACCAGCACCCTCTCCTGATATACAGTCTATCCTATCTAAACTAAGTGGTTTGTTAATTATTCATCTGAATAGCATACTTACAGATGTTGATGTTAATACAGGTAAAACTTTCTACATATTTAACAATAACTTAAACCACTACCAGTTACCTGTAGGTGGTCAATTACAATTTTTTACAACCCCCGAGGGCAATGTCAAGGTTTCAGTAGGCAGAAATATTTACAGAATTAAGCACTGTATATACTGTCTCTGCCGGTGACTGTTTATATATTGAGGTTCTAGGACACTATGACAAGCTTATACCTCTTTTTATAGAATTAAGAATCAGATACTATATAATAAATAACCGCTAAAAAACACAATGCCTAATATTTGGCCATACTGAAGACATCAAAAATATTCATACAGAGATCAAACAGCTAAACTCAGACAGAGGCTACTCTTCCAACCAATCAGCATATTAACGAACTGCCCTGTTGGAGGATATCAGAACCCAAGTCCATGATCTTACAGCGCAAAGTTCAAAATTGGCTGTTGTTGAAAATCTGCAGCAAGTTGTAGCCAACATCAAGCAACAACAAGGTAAAATAGAATCCAACCAAGCAAATCCTCTGACTGCTTTTGCCACACAGCTTCAAGAGATTGTGCAACGATACAAAAAACTTGCTGTGGACATAGGAATCAAAGCAGGCCACAACGAGACTATTATCGAGCATCTTGAATCTGTAATATGAAGAAAAAGAAATAACTAGCCTAATCGAGAATCCTAAGCACACAGTAATCCTTGAATTGTACAGTGTCCCCAACAAATGAGTTTCAAACGAGTATTAGCATTGAACGCAAATTTCTCGAAAAATCAAGTCTTGTTCCTATAGTCGAAATGAAATAATTAAAACGCTTTCCAGGCTCTGAAAAGCATAATAATTGAACATTTTAAGAAAAATCATCTCTGGCTTAGTCTGTAGTGAAAATGTGTTTCAAACCAATACTAGCATTGAACGCGAATTTCTCGAAAAATCAAGTTTTTTTTCCTATAGTCGAAATGTAATAATTAAAACGCCTTTCAGGCTCTGAAAAGCATAATAATTGAGCATTTTAAGGAAAATCATTTCTGGCTTGGTCTGTAGAGAAAATGACTCTCAAACGATTATAAGCATAGAACGTGTATTTCTCGAATAATCAAGTCTTCATCCTATAGTCGAAATGTGATAATTAAAACGACTTTCAGGTTTCAAATAGCATAATAACTCAACATTTTAAGAAAAATCATCTCATTGACTAATTCTGTAGAGAAAATGAGTCTCAAACGAGTATAAGCAATGAACGCTTATTTCTCGAAAAATCAAGGATTGATCTTATAGTCAAAATGTAATAATTAAAACGATTTACAGGCTCTGAAAAACGTAATACTTCAACATTAAAATGAAAACCATCATTGGATAGGTCTGTAGAGAAAATGAGTTTGAAACGAGTACAAGCATTGAAAGCGTATTTCTCGAAAATTCAAGTCTTCATCCTATAGTCGAAATATCATAATTAAAACGCTTTTAGACTCTGAATAGCATAATAATTCAACATTTTAAGGAAATTCATCTCTGGTTAAGTCTGTAGAGAAAATGAGTTTCAAACAAGTTCTAGCATTGAACGCGAATTTTTCGAAAAATCACGTTTTTATCCTATAGTCGAAATGTAATAATTAAAACGCTTTTCAGGCTCTGAAAAGCATAATAGTTCAACATTTTAAGGAAAAACATCTCTGGCTAAGTCTGTAGGGAAATTGAGTTTCAAACGAGTACTATCATTGAACGCGAAATTCTCGAAATATCAAGTTTTTTACCTATAGTCGAAATATAATATTTATATCGCTTTTCAGGCTCTGAAAAGAATAATAATTTAACATTTTAAGGAAAATCATCTCTGGCTTGGTCTGTAGAGAAAATGACTTCCAAGCGAAGACACTGTCCAACAAAATTGAAGTTTTTTTTCTGTTAAAAGATAATTTGTGGGTGATTCTAATTGAATTTGATGTGCTGATTTCAAATCTAATTACAGAATATTTCCATCACCCATGAAATTTAAGTAACAGGGTACTTGCAAAATATCAGGTACATACAAATCTTATATAGCTTTATAGTGATTGATTTTCGGCTGTACTTTGCCTCAGGAACATCACTTTTAGTGTCCAGCAATAATCTGCCAACATATTTGGAGTCCATTTTCTCTGGTGGAAACGTTCTCCATGTTCCTTGCTCATTGTCCCAAGGTTTTGAGGGAAGAAATCGAGGTGGGAGTCTTGAAAAGTGTATCTTCAGAGACATATTACACTCCAGAGCATGATAGTTCTGAATCAAATTACTGACAAGTTCTCTGTAATTTTCTGACTTGTAGCTTACTTCCTTCAAAGATTGCCAAGCAACCAATTCCAGCTCATTTAGGCTCTTTTCAAAACCGTTATCTTCCATTAGTTTCCTGATTTGAGGGCAAACAAATATTCCCTCTTTTAGTTTCGCCTCAGTAATTCGCGGAAACTTCTCTTTGAGGAACATAAATCCACTACCCTCACGGTCCATTCCTTTTACAAAATTCTTCATCAGACCAAGCTTTATGTGGAGAGGAGGTAGTAAGATTTTGTCTGGACTTACAAGTGGTGGATGAACAACATTCTCCTGTCCTGCGATGAGTGACTCTCTCTTCGGCCAGTTCTTTTTAACATAATGATTTTTTCTATCTCTGCTGTCCTATTTACACAGGAAACAGCAAAATTTGGTGTAACCTAGTTGCAATCCTAAGAGTATAGCAATAACTTTTAAATCTCCACATATCTGCCAAGAATATTTACAGTACTGGATATTTGATAACAGTTTCATGTTTTCATAACTTTCCTGCATGCCCCAGGAATATGGTACGGGAATGCTTGTATATTTATTTCCATTGTACAGTACAACTCCTTTCAAACTTGTTTTCCAAGAGTCTAAAAACAAACTCCATTCTTCACTTTTATGGACAATATCTAGTCACTCGAAAAGACCATCGATGTTACAACAGAAAACAAGGTCCTTATCTTCAGCATACATATCTACAAAGTATTTTTGGCGTTGCCTGAAAAAGTAACTCTAGTGTCACTCTCCAATAAATGCCATCCTTTTAATCGCGAAGCAAGCAGTTCTGCTTTACCCTTACTTAACTCTAGATCTCAAACTAAATCGTTAAGATCCTCTTCAGTTATTAAGTGAGGTTCAGTTGTTCAAACACTCCCCACAAAATCAGGATCATTATGCAATTCACTACATTCATGCAGACATCAATGGTGTAAAGTTACTAGTGTATTGTTGGAGCAAAGACATAAAAATATTTTAAATATTGCATACCAATCAGCTTATTATCGACTGTATGCTGCAATAATAATGCAGAATTATATTTTTAATGTTACAATAAAATGGTGGGTGATTGACAATTTCTGACTTCATTTTCGGAATCAGCAGGTGGCAAAACATAAAGAACCGTTGAAATTTTACTTTTAACAAAACCATTGTTGGACAGTAATATTAGCAATGAACGAAAATTTCTCGAAAAATCAAGTTTTGATCCCATAATCGATATAACAAAATTAAAACGCTTTTCAAGAACTGAAAAGCATAATAATTCAACATTTTAAGGAAAATCATCTCTGGCTTGGTCTGTAGAGAAAATGAGTTTTAAACGTATATAAGCATTGAACCCGAAATTCTCGAAAAATCAAGTATAATCCTATAGTTGAAACGCCATAATTAAAAACACTTTTCAGCTTCTCAAAAGCATAATAATTTAATATTTCAAGGAAAATCATTTCTTGCTTGGTCTGTAAAGAAGATGAATTTCAAACGAGTGTAAGCATTGAACGCGTATTTCTTGAAAAATCAAGGATTGACCTTATAGTCAAAATGTAAAAATTAAAACGATTCTCAGGCTCTGAAAAGCGTAATAAATCAACAAAATGAAAAACATCATCCGATACGTCTGTAGAGAAAATGAGTTTGAAACGAGTACTAACATTGAAAGCGTATTTCTCGAAAATTCAAGTCTTCATCCAATAGTCGAAATGTAATAATTAAATCGCTTTTCAGGCTCTGAAAAACATAATAATTCAACATTTTAAGTAAAATCGTTTGTGGTTAGGAAAGTAGAGAAAATGAGTTTCAAACGAGTATAAGAATTGAACGCGAATTTCTCGAAAATTCGAGTCTTCATCCAATAGTCGAATTGTCATAATTAAAACGCCTTTAAGGCTCTGAAAAGCATTTTAATTCAACATTTTAAGAAAAATCATATCTGGCTTATTTTGTAAACAAAATGAGTTCCAAACGAATACTAGCATTGAACACAAATTTCTTTAAAAATCAAGATTTTATTTCATAGTCAAAATGTAAGAATTAAAACGCTTTTCACGCTCTTAAGAGCATAATAATTCAACATTTCAAGCAAAATCATCACTGGCTAAGTCTGTAGAGAAAATGAGTCTCAAACGAGTATAAGCAATGAACGCGTATTTCTCGAAAAATCAAGGATTGATCCTATAGTCGAAATGTGATAATTAAAAAGGTTTCTGGTTCCGAAAAATCATAATAATTCAACATTTTATGGAAATTCATCTGTGGCTTAGTCTGTAGTGAATATGAGTTTCAAAGAAGTACAAGCATTGAACGCAAATATCTCGAAAAGTAAAGTCTTCATTATCTAGTCAAAATGTAATAACTATGACATTTTTCAGGTTCTGAAAAGAAAAATAATTCAACATTTAAACAAAAAACTTCTCTGGCTTGGTCTGTAAAGAAATAGAGTTCCAAACGAGTACTAGCATTGAACGCGAATTTCTTTCAAATCAAGGTTTTATCACATATACACAATGTAATAATTAAAACGCTTTTTACGCTCTTAAAATCATAATAATTCAACATTTTAAGGAAAATCTTCACTGGCTCTAGAGAAAATTAGTCTTAAAATAGTACTAGCATTAAACACGAATTTCTCGAAAAATCTAGGTGTGATCCTATAGTCGAAATGTGATAATGAAAACGCATTTCAGGCTCTGAAAAGAATAATAATTCGACATTTTAGGGAAAATTATCTCTGTGGCTTGGTCTGTAAAGAAAATGAGTTCCAAGCGAATATTAGCAATGAATGCAAATTTCTCGAAAAAATAAGTTTTGATCCCTTAATCGAAAAAACATAATTAAAACGCTTTTCAGGATCTGAAAAACTTAGTAATTCCACATTTTAACAAAAATCATCTCTGCCTAAGTCTGTAGAGAAAATGAGTTTCAAACGAGTACCAGCATTGAACGCAAATCTCTCGAAAAATCAAGTTTTTTTCCTACAGTCGAAAAATAATAATAATTAAATCGCTTTCCAGCCTCTAAAAAGCATAATAATTCAACATTTTAAGGAAAGTCATTCCTGGCTTGTGTGTAAACAAAATGAGTTTCAAACGTATGTTAGCATTGAACACAAATTTCTTAACAAATCATGTTTTTAACCTATAGTCGAAATTTAATAATAAAAAAGCTTTTCAGGTCCTGAAAAGTGTAATATTTCAACATTTTAAGGAGAATTATCTCTGGCTTGGTCTGTAGAGAAAATGAGTTTCAAACGAGTATAAGCATTGAACGCGGATTTCTCGAAAAGTCAAGTCTTCATTATATAGTCGAAATGTCATAACTAAAACGCCTTTGGGGTTCTGAAAGCATAATAATTTAACATTTTAAGAAAAATCATCTCTGGCTTGGTTTGTAAAGAAAATGAGTCCCAAACGAGTACTAGCATTGAATACGAATTTCTTTAAATATCAAGATTTTATCACATAGTCAAGATGTAATAATTAAAACGCTTTTCATGCTCTTAAGAGCATAATAATTCAACATTTTAAGGAAAATCATCGGTGGCTAAGTCTGTAGAGAAAATGAGTCTCAAACGAGTGTAAGCAATGAACGCGTATTTCTCGAAAATTGAAAGTTTGATCCTATAGTCGAAATGTGATAATTAAATCGCTTATCATGTTCCGAAAAGCATAGTAATTCAACATTTTATGCAAAATCAAATCTGGCTTGGTCTGTAGTTAATATGAGTTTCAAACAAGTACAAGCAATGAAATCGAATTTCTCGAAAAATCAAGTTTTTATGCTATAGTCAAAATGTAATAATTATATCGCTTTTCAGGCTCTGAAAAGCATAATAATTCAACATTATAAGGAAAATCATCACTGGCTAAGTTTGTAGAGAAAATGAGTTCCAAACGAGTACTAGCATTGAACGCCAATTTCTCGAAAAATCGAGGTTTGATACTATAGTCGAAAAGTGATAATTAAAACGCTTTTAAGGTTGCAAAAAGCATAATAAATCAACCTTACTTACCTTACCAATTGGCTCTACAGCTAGGAGTGAGTTTTTCGAGAAATTGGCGTTCAATGCTAGTACTCGTTTGAGACTCATTTTCTCTACAGACCAAGCCAGAGATGATTTTAGAGCCTCCAAGCAAGCAAGTAAATGACCAAAATAACATGCACGATGCAATTAGAGAAAGAATAAATGCAGGGAACAAAGCATATTATGCCAACGTACAATTACTAAAAAGCAAGTTAATTAGCAGATATACCAAACTATTGATTTACAAAACACTTATTAGTCCGGTAATAACTTACAGTGCTGAGGTATGGACAATGAGTGTAGAAGACGAACAGCAAAAAAGGAAAACTGAAAGAAGAATAATGAGAAAAATATATGGACCAATCAAAGATGGAGATTTCTGGAGAAGTCGAAACAATGAAAAGAACAATTCCATTTTAAACCAAAAGGATATAGTAAGATTTATTAAAGCCAGAAGAATTAGTTGGATGGGTCATATAGAACGTATGAATAAGGATAGAATGCCGCGAAGAATTATGAATGAGAGAATGTACTCCAAAAGAAGAAGAGGCAGACCCAAACTAAGATGGCGGGATAGTGTCGAACAAGATCTACAAAGAATGGAAGTCTTAGGATGGAAGGAGAAAATATTGGACCGAAAAGCTTGGAGGCTGATAGTGCAGGAGGCCAAAACTCACCCCTAGCTGTAGAGCCAATTGGTAAGGTAAGTAAGGTTGATTTATTATGCTTTTTGCAACCTTAAAAGCGTTTTAATTATCACATTTCGACTATAGGATCAAACCTCGATTTTTCGAGAAATTGGCGTTCAATGCTAGTACTCGTTTGAGACTCATTTTCTCTACAGACCAAGCCAGAGATGATTTTTGTTAAAATGTTGAATTATTATGTTTTTCAGAGTCTGAAAAGCGTTATAATTATTACATTTTGACTATAGCATAAAAACTTGATTTTTCGAGAAATTCGCGTTCATTGCTCGTACTTGTTTGAAACTCATATTAACTACATACCAAGCCAGAATTGATTTTGCATAAAATGTTGCATTACTATGCTTTTCGGAACATGATAAGCGATTTAATAATCACATTTCGGCTATAGGATCAAACTTTGAATTTTCGAGAAATACGCGTTCATTGCTTACACTCGTTTGAGACTCATTTTCTCTACTGACTTAGTCACCGATGATTTTCCTTAAAATGAAGAATTATTATGCTCTTAAGAGCATTGAAAGCGTTTTAATTATTACATTTTGACTATGTTATAAAATCTATATATTTAAAGAAATTCGTGTTCAATGCTAGTACTCGTTTGGGACTCATTTTCTTTACAAACCAAGCCAGAGATGATTTTTCTTAAAATGTTGAATTATTATGCTTTCAGAACCTCAAAGGCGTTTTAGTTATGACATTTCGACTATATAATGAAGACTTGACTTTTCGAAAAATCCGCGTTCAACGCTTATACTCGTTTGAAACTCATTTTCTCTACAGACCAAGCCAGAGATGATTCTCCTTAAAATGTTGAAATATTACACTTTTCAGGATCTGAAAAGCTTTTTTATTATTAAATTTCGACTATAGGTTAAAAACATGATTTGTTAAGAAATTTGTGTTCAATGCTAACATACGTTTGAAACTCATTTTGTTTACACACAAGCCAGGAATTCACATTTTAATGTTGAATTATTATGCATTTTACAGGCTGAAATGCGATTGAATTGTTATTATTTTTCGACTATAGGAAAAAAACTTGATTTTTCGAGAGATTCGCATTCAATGCTGTTACTCGTTTGAAACTCATTTTCTCTACAGACTTAGCCAGAGATGATTTTTGTTAAAATGTGGAATTTTTAAGTTTTTCAGATCCTGAAAATCGTTTTAATTATGTTATCTCGATTAAGGGATCAAAACTTAATTTTTCGAGAAATTTGCGTTCATTGCTAATATTCGCTTGCAGCTCATTTTCTTTACAGACCAAGCCAGAGATGATTTTCCTTAAAATGTCGAATTATTATTCTTTTCAGAGCCTGAAAAGCGTTTTCATTAACACATTTCAACTATAGGATCACACCTAGATTTTTCGAGAAATTGGCGTTTAATGCTAGTACTATTTTAAGACTCATTTTCTCTAGAGCCAGTGAAGATTTTCCTTAAAATGATGAATTATTATGATTTTACGAGCGTAAAATGCGTTTTAATTATTACATTGTGTATATGTGATAAAACCTTGGTGTTAAAGAAATTCGCGTTCAATGCTAGTACTCGTTTGGAACTCATTTTCTTTACAGACTAAGCCAGAGAAGTTTTTTGTTTAAATGTTGAATTATTTTTCTTTTCGGAACCAGAAAAATGTCATAGTTATTACATTTTGACTAGATAATGAAGACTTTACTTTTCGAGATATTTGCGTTCAATGCTTGTACTTGTATGAAACTCATATTCACTACACACTAAGCCACAGATGAATTTCCTTAAAATGTTGAATTATTATGATTTTACGAGCGTAAAAAGCGTTTTAATTATTACATTGTGTATATGTGACAAAACCTTGATGTTAAAGAAATTCGTGTTCAATTCTATTGCCTTCTAGATTTTTTATTATCTTCTCAAATACTTCTCTTGTTGGCGTTCCTTCTGTGTTTTGTTCATCTTTATTTTCTATTTGTTCTTCTCTATATGTTTCATTGTATAATTGTTCTTGGAATTGTTCTGTCCATTTTTCTAGTACACTTTCTTTGTCTCCTATTTTCTCCCCGTCTCTCCTTTTACTTCCTATCTCTTTGGGTTGATATCCTTTATTTATTCTCTTTATTGCTGCTTAGTACTTTCTAATCTCTGACTGTTGAGTAAGTTGATCTATTTCTTGGATATCCTTTCTTATCCATTCTTTTCTCTTTTTCTTACATAAATTATTTGCCTGTTGCCTTAGTTCTTTGTATTTGTTACAACTGCTTCTTGTTTCTCTTTGCAGCATCTTCATTCTTGCAACATTTTTTTGGTAAATTATTTGCTGACATTCTCCATCAAACCACTCTTTCATCTTTGCCTATTACTTCTTCTGCAGCTTCTGTTAACACTTTTAAATTCTTTTCCACTTCCCTTCTATTGTTTCTTCTTGAGTAACTTATTTTTAATTGCTGTTTGGTAATTCATCTTGTTTTCTTGGTTGTCAAATTTTGTATAATTCCATTTTGTCTTCTTATATTTTGCTCATAGTTTACTTTTTACCATAAAATGATCTGAATCACAGTTTGATCCTCTTTGGCTTATTACATCTATAATTGTTGAGGAGTGTCTCTTATCTATTAATACATGATCTATTTGATTTACTGTCTCATCGTCTGATGATTTCCATGTGCCTAAATGTATCTTCTTATGTGGAAAGAAGGTGCTTTTAGTTACCAACCTATTTCTTTTTGCGAATTGTGTTAAAAGTATGCCATTTTCATTACTGTTTTTGTGTAGAGAATGGTTACCAATTATGTCTGTGTCACTATTTCTCACTCCTATTTTTGCGTTGTAATCACCTGCAATTATTATGATATCATTCATATCCATCTGATCTCTTGTAATGCTACAATGTCAATTTTGCGTTGTGTGATTACATTGGCTATTTCTTGCATTTTACCTGGTATTAACATTGTTCGGACATTCCATGATGCTATGGACCAATCACGTACCTTGTTCTTGCCTGGTTCGTCATCTGTGTTTCCCAACCTTATCCGAGGCTGATGCGCAGGTTTCTTAACAAGTTGCTATTTTACGAGGTGAGGTTGTCAGTGTAGGGGTTTACTCCCCTAGATGGTCGCCTACCAGGGCTATGGGGCCATCTCCAAATGTCATTTGATTCGGGTTTCCGTGTCTTAGACCAGTTGCTTTCACTACAGCTCTTGAGCCTTGTCCGCCTTTCTTTTGTTAATTTTGGTCCGCCCCGATTTCGCGGTACCCTCCATATCAGGAGGGCGTTCCCATATCCGCCACCTAGGGAGGCGCCCGAAGGAGGACTAGCAACCCCGCACGGGATAATAAATCAACATTTTAAAGAAAAATATCTCCGGCTTGATCAGTAGTTAAAGTTAGTTTCAAACAAGTATAAGCATTGTACGCGAATTTCTCGAAAAATCTATTTTTTTCCTATTGTCGAAATGTAATAATTAAAACGCTTTACAGGCTTTGAAAATAAAAAATTCAACATTTAGAGGAAAATTATCTCTGGCTTGTGTATTTATAGAAAAATCAAGTTTTCATCCTATAGTCGAAATGTGATAATATAAAGGATTTTCAGGCTCTGAAAAGCATAATAATTCAACATTTGAAAAAAAAAAAGAATCTCTGGCGAAGTCTGTAGAGAAAATGAGTTTCAAACATATATTAGCATTGAACGCGAATATCCCGAAAAATCAAGTTTCGATCCATTGTCGAAATGACATAATTAAAACGCTTTTTATTCCTATAGTCGAAATGTAATAATTAAAACGCTTTTCAGCTTCTGGAAAGCATAAAATTTCAAAATTTTAAGTAAAATCATATCTTGCTTTAAAAGTAGAGAAAATGGATTTCACTCTTATATTAGAATTGAACTCAAATTTGAAGAAAAATCATATTTTGATCTTATAGTCGAAATGTAATAACAAAAACGCTTTTCAGGTTATTAAACGTGTAATATTTTTATTATTTTAAGAAGAATCATCTCTTACTTGGTCTGTAGAGAAAATGAGTTTCAAACGTATATTAGAATTGAACGCATATATCTTGAAAAAATCAAGATTTGATCCTATAGTCGAAAAGCAATAACCAAAACCCTTTTTAAGGCTCTCAGAACCCTAATAATTAAACATTTTGAGGAAAATCATTTATGGCTTGGATTGCAGAGAGAATGCGTTTCAAACGAGTATAAGCATTGAACGCGTATTTCCCGAAAAATCAAGTTTTCATCCTATAGTCGAAATGTGATAATATAAACGATTTTCAGGCTAAGAAAAGCATAATAATTCAACAAAAAAAAAAATCTCTGGCGAAGTCTGTAGAGAAAATGAGTTTCAAACATATATATTAGCATTGAACGCGAATATCCCGAAAAATCAAGTTTCGATCCTATAGTCGAAATGTCATATTTAAAACGCTTTTGATGCTCTCAAAAGTTTAATAATTCCACATTTTAAAACAAATAATCTCTGCTAAGTCGGTAGAGAAAATGAGTTTCAAAAGAGTATAAGCAAAAACGTGTATTTCTCGAAAAATCAAGTCTTCATCCTATAGTCGAAATGTGATAATTAAAACGCTCTGAAGGTTCCGAAAAGCATAATAATTCAACAATTTTAGAAAAATCATTTCTGGCTTGGTCTGTTGTGAAAATGAGTTTTAAACCAATACAACAATTTAACGCGAATTTCTCGAAAAATCAAGTTTTGATCCTGTACCCGAAATGTCATAATTAAAACGCATTTGATGCTCTCAAAAGCTTAATAATTCCACATTTTAACAAAAATCATTTCTGGCGAAGTCCGTAGAGAAAATGAGTCTCAAACAAGAAAAAGCATTAAACGCGTGTTTATATTTTTTAGGTGTGATCCTATAGTCGAAACGTGATAATGAAAATGATTTACAGGCTCTGAAAAGATGAATAAGTCGATTTTTCAAGGAAAATCATCTCTGGCTTGGTCTGTAGACAAAATGAGTACCAACCGAATATTAGCAATGAACACAAACTTTTCGAAAAATTAAGTTTTGATCCCATAATCGAAAAAACATAATTAAAACGCTTTTCAGGTTCTGAAAAACTTAATAATTCCACATTTTAACAAAAATCATCTCTGGCTAAGTCTTTAGAGAAAATGAGTTTCAAACTAGTATTAGCATTGAACGCGAATCTCTCGAAAAATCAAGTTCTTTTCCTATAGTTGGAAAGAAATAAATACATCGCTTTTCAGGCTCTGAAAAGCATAATAATTCAACATTTTAACTAAAATCATTTCTGGCTTGTGTGTAAAGAAAATGAGTTTCAAACGTATGTTAGCATTGATCAGAAATTTCTTAACAAATCATGTTTTGAACCTACTGTCGAAATGTAATAATAAAAAAGCTTTTCAGGTAATTAAAAGTTTAATATTTCAACATTTTAAGGAGAATCATATCTGGCTTGGTGTGTAGAGAAAATGAGTTTCAAACTGAACGCGGATTTCTCGAAAAGTCAAGTTGTCATTATATAGTCGAAATGTCCTAATTAAAACACCTTCCAGGCTATCAAAAGCATAATAATTCAACATTTTAACAAAAATCATCTCTCGCTTGGTCTGTAAAGAAAATGAGTTCCAGTCCTCACACCCTTTATGGCGTGGTGCTAAGCACAGGGGAACACTTTAACTTTTACCTATACCTTCTCTTTAATTCTTCTTCAGTTCTCGATATTGTAACTACGTCGTCGGCATTAGCGTTAATTTGGCTGAGTTTCGTAAATATTGTTCCTCTTTTATCTACTTTGTTAATTATTGCATGAAGTGCTATGTTAAATAAGCATGCAGATAGTCCGACTCCTTGATTTACACATGTGTTATATTCTGTTAGTTCACCAATAACGCTCCATATTTTAACTTTAAAATATGTGCGTTAGAGTGTCATGTTTGTTAATCTAATCAATTTATTAGGTATTTGTAATTCGTCCATAAATTGTATTAATTTATGTCTTTTAATACTATCAAAAGCACTACGAAAGTCTATGAATAACATGTAGAGATTTATATTATGTTCATAATGTGTTTCCATTATTTGTCTCATTGTGAATAATTGATCTATTGTGCATTTTCCTTGTCTAAAGCCTGCTTGGTATTCTCCTATTATGTTTTCTGTTATTTCTTTAAATCTTGTATGTATGATGCTGGTCAATATTTTGTAAGTTGTATTAAGTTACATGATGCCTCTATAATTACTACATTCTGTTTTGTCACCTTTCTTGTGTATTGGGCACAATATTCCATTATTCCATGCTTCTGGTATGTGTTCTTTGTATATTTCTTCTATCATATTTGGTCCAGAATATTTTAGTATTTCTGCTGTTATTTCATCTTCTCCTGGTGATTTATTGTTTTTTAGATTTTTTATTATCTTCTCAACTTCTTCTCTTGTTGGCATTCCCATATCCGCCACCTAGTGAGGCGCTCGATGGAGGACTAGCAACCCTGCATGGGATAATACATCAACATTTTATGGAAAAATTTCTCTGGCTTGATCAATAGTGAAAATGAGTTTGAAACAAGTACTAGCATTGAACGTGAATTTCTCAAAAAATCTATTTTTTTTCCTATAGTCGAAATATAATAATTAAAATGCTTTTCAGGCTCCGAAAAGCATAAAACTTCAACATTTTTAGGAAAATCATCTCTGGCTTGGAAAGTACAGAAAATGGGTTTCACACGTATATTAGAATTGAAAGCAAATTTCTTGAAAAATCATATTTTGATCCTATAGTCGAAATGTAATAATAAAAACGCTCTTCAGGTTCTGAAAAGTGTAATATTTCAACATATTAAGGAGTATCATCTCTGGCTTGATCTGTAGAGAAAATGAGTTTCAAACAATGCCGACGTGAATTTCTCGAAAAGGAAAGTCTTCATTATATAGTCGAAATGTCATAATTAAAACGCCTTTCAGGCTCTAAAAGCATAATAATTCAACATTTTAAGAAAAATCATCATGCTTGGCTTGTAAAGAAAATGAGTTCCAAACGAGTACTAGCATTGAACAAGAATTTCTTTAAAAATCAAGATTTTTATCACAAAGTCAAAAAGTAATAATTAAAACTCTTTTCACCCTCCTAAGAGCATAATAATTCAACATTTCAAGGAGAATCATCATTGGCTAAGTCTGTAGAGAAAATGAGTTTCAAACGAGTACAAGCATTGAACGCGAATTTCTCGAAAAATCGAAGTTTGATCCTATAGTAGAAATGTGATAATTAAAACGCATTTGATACTCTCAAAAGCTTAATAATTCCACATTTTAACAAAAATCATTTCTGGCGAAGTCTGTAGAGAAAATGAGTCTCAAACGAGAAAAAGCATTGAACGCGTGTTTATATTTTTTAGGTTTGATCCTATAGTCGAAAAGTGATAATGAAAATGCTTTACAGGCTCTGAAAAGATGAATAAATCGATATTTCAAGGAAAATCATCTTTGGCTTGGTCTGTAGAGAAAACGAGTACCAACCGAATATTAGCAATGAACACAAATTTTTCGAGAAATTAAGTTTTGATCCCATAATCGAAAAAACAAAATTAAAACGCTTTTCAGGTTCTGAAAAATTTAATAATTCCACATTTTAACAAAAATCATCTCTGGCTAAGTCTTTAGAGAAAATGAGTTTCAAACTAGTACTAGCATTGAACGCGAATCTCTCGAAAAATCAAATTCTTTTCCTATAGTTGGAAAGAAATAAATACATCGCTTTTCAGGCTCTGAAAAGCATAATATTTCAACATTTTATGGAGAATCATCTCTGGCTTGGTCTGTAGAGAAAATGAGTTTCAAACGAGTTGAACGCGAATTTCTCGAAAAGACAAATCTTCCATTATATAGTCGAAATATGATAATTAAAACGCCTTTCAGGCTCTGAAAAGCATTAATAATTCAACATTTTAAGAAAAATCATCTCTGGCTTGGTCTGTAAAGAAAATGAGTTAAAAACGAGTACTTGCTTTGAACATGAAATTCTATAAAAATCAAGATTTTATCACATAGTCAAAATGTAATAATTAAAACGCTTTTCACGCTCTTATGAGCATAATAATTCAATATTTTAAGGAAAATCATCACTGGCTAAATCTTTAGAGAAAACGAGTTTCAAACAAGTATAAGCATTTCACGCGTATATTTCGAAAAATCGTGGTGTTATCCTATACTCGAAATGTGATAATGAAAACGCTTTTCAGGATCTGAAAAACTTAATAGTTACACATTTTAACAAAAAACATCTCTGGCTAAGTCTGTAAAGAAAATGAGTTTCAAACAAGTAAGAGCATTGAACGCGAAACTCTCGAAAAATCAAGTTCTTTTCCTATAGTTGGAAACAAATAAATACATCGCTTTTCAGGCTCTGAAAAGCATAATAATTCAACATTTTAAGGAAAATCATTTCTGGCTTGTGTGTAAAGATAATGAGTTTCAAACGTATGTTAGCATTGAACACAAATTTCTTAACAAATCATGTTTCGAACCTACTGTCGAAATGTAATAATAGAAAAGTTTTCAGGGCCTGAAAAGTGCAATATTTCAACATTTTAAGGAGAATCATCTCTGGCTTGGTCTGTAGAGAAAATGAGTTTCAAACGAGTACTTGCTTTGAACATGAAATTCTATAATAATCAAGATTTTATCACATAGTCAAAATGTAATAATTAAAACGCTTTTCACGCTCTTATGAGCATAATAATTCAACATTTTAAGGAAAAATCATCACTGGCTAAATCTTTAGAGAAAATGAGTTTCAAACGAGTATAAGCATTTCACGCGTATTTTTCGAAAAATCGAGGTGTTATCCTATATTCGAAATGTGATAATGAAAACGCTTTTCAGGATCTGAAAACTTAATAGTTACACATTTTAACAAAAAACATCTCTGGCTAAGTCTGTAAAGAAAATGAGTTTCAAACAAGTACTAGCATTGAACGCGAATCTCTCGAAAAATCAAGTTCTTTTCCTATAGTTGGAAAGAAATAAATACATCGCTTTTCAGGCTCTGAAAAGCATAATAATTCAACATTTTAACTAAAATCCTTTCTGGCTTGTGTGTAAAGAAAATGAGTTTCAAACGTATGTTAGCATTGAACACAAATTTCTTAACAAATCATGTTTTGAACCTACTGTCGAAATGTAATAATAAAAAAGCTTTTCAGGTAATTAAAAGTTTAATATTTCAACATTTTAAGGAGAATCATCTCTGGCTTGGTGTGTAGAGAAAATGAGTTTCAAACGAGTGTAAGCAATGAACGCGGATTTCTCGAAAAGTCAAGTCTTCATTATATAGTCGAAATGTCCTAATTAAAACACCTTTCAGGCTATGAAAATCATAATAATTCCACATTTTAACAAATATCATCTCTCGCTTGGTCTGTAAAGAAAATGAGTTCCAGTCCTCACACCCTTTATACGCCTTCATGGCGAGGTGCTAAGCACAGGGGAACAATTTACCTTTTACCTATACCTTCTCTTTAATTCTTCTTCAGTTCTCGATATTGTAATTACGTCGTCGGCATTAGCGTTAATTTGGCTGAGTTTCGTAAATATTGTTCCTCTTTTATCTACTTTGTTAATTATTGCATGTAGTGCTATTTTAAATAAGCATGCAGATAGTCCGTCTCCTTGATTTACACATGTGTTATATTCTGTTAGTTCACCCATAACGCTCCATATTTTTACTTTAAAATATGTGCGTTAGAGTGTCATGTTTGTTAATCTAATCAATTTATTAGGTATTTGTAATTCGTCCATAATTTGTATTAATTTATGTCTTTTAATACTATCAAAAGCACTACGAAAGTCTATGAATAACATGTAGAGATTTATATTATGTTGATAATGTGTTTCCATTATTTGTCTCATTGTGAATAATTGATCTATTGTGCATCTTCCTTGTCTAAAGCCTGCTTGGTATTCTCCTATTATGTTTTCTGTTATTTCTTTTAATCTTGTATGTATGATGCTGGTCAATATTTTGTAAGTTGTATTAAGTTACATGATGCCTCTATAGTTACTACATTCATTTTTGTCACCTTTCTTGTGTATTGGGCACAATATTCCATTATTCCATGCTTCTGGTATGTGTTCTTTGTATATTTCTTCTATCATATTTGGTCCAGAATATTTTAGTATTTCTGCTGTTATTTCATCTTCTCCTGGTGATTTATTGTTTTTTAGATTTTTTATTATCTTCTCAACTTCTTCTCTTGTTGGCATTCCCATATCCGTCACCTAGTGAGGCGCTCGATGGAGGACTAGCAACCCTGCATGGGATAATACATCAACATTTTATGGAAAAATTTCTCTGGCTTGATCAATAGTGAAAATGAGTTTCAAACAAGTACTAGCATTGAACGTGAATTTCTCAAAAAATCTATTTTTTTTCCTATAGCCGAAATATAATAATTAAAATGCTTTTCAGGCTCCGAAAAGCATAAAACTACAACAATTTTAGGAAAATCATCTCTGGCTTGGAAAGTACAGAAAATGGGCTTCACACGTATATTAGAATTGAAAGCAAATTTCTTGAAAAATCATATTTTGATCCTATAGTCGAAATGTAATAATAAAAACGCTCTTCAGGTTCTGAAAAGTGTAATATTTCAACATATTAAGGAGTATCATCTCTGGCTTGATCTGTAGTGAAAATGAGTTTCAAACAAGTACAAGCATTGAACGTGAATTTCTCGAAAAGGAAAGTCTTCATTATATAGTCGAAATGTCATAATTAAAACGCCTTTCAGGCTCTGAAAGCATAATAATTCAACATTTTAAGAAAAATCATCATGCTTGGCTTGTAAAAAAAATGAGTTCCAAACGAGTACTAGCATTGAACACGAATTTCTTTAAAAATCAAAATTTTTATCACAAAGTCAAAAAGTATTATTTAAAACGCTTTTCACCCTCCTAAGAGCATAATAATTCAACATTTCAAGGAGAATCATCATTGGCTAAGTCTGTAGAGAAAATGAGTTTCAAACGAGTACTAGCATTGAACGCGAATTTCTCGAAAAATCGATGTTTGATCCTATAGTTGAAATGTGATAATTAAAACGCTTTACAGGCTCTTAAAAGCATAAAAATTCAACATTATAAAAAAATAATCATTGGCTAAGTCTGTAGAGAAAATGAGTTTCAAACGAGTATAAGCAATGAACGCGTATTTCTCGAAAAATCAAGGTTATAACCTATAGTCGAAATGTGATAATTAAAACGCTTTTCAGGCTCTTAAAAGCATAATAAATCAACCTTACTTACCTTACCAATTGGCTCTACAGCCATGGGTGAGCTTTTCCTTCTGCACTATCAGCCTCCAAGCGTTTCGGTCCAATATCGTCTCCTTCCATCCATGGACTCCCATTCCTTGTAGATGTTGTACGACACTATCCTGCCATCTTCTTGTGGAGTACATTCTCTCATACATGATTCTTCGCGGTATTCTATCCTTATTCATACGTTCTATATGACCCATCCAAATAATTATTCTGGCTTTAATAAATTTTACTATATCCTTTTGGTTTAAGATGGAATTTATCTCTTCATTGTTTCGACTTCTCCAGAAATCTCCATCCTTGATTGGTCCATATATTTTTTTGATTATTCTTCTTTCAGTTTTCCTTAATTGCTGCTCGTCTTCTACACTCGTTGTCCATACCTCAGCACTGTAAGTTATTAACGGTCTAATAAGTGTTTTGTAAATCAATAGTTTGGTATATCTGCTAATTAACTTGCTTTTTAGTAATTGTATGTTGGCATAATATGCTTTGTTCCCTGCATTTATTCTTTCACTAATTGCATGGTGCATGTTATTTTGGTCATTTATCGTCATTCCAAGATACTTGAAGTTTGTTACCGCTACAAATTTCTTGTCATCTATTGTAAATCTGTGGTAACGTTTTCCATCTTGCTTTGGAGTCAGCAGTATTAATTTGGTTTTATTCATGTTTGTCTGTAGCCCAATTTTATTTGCTTCCTCTTTTAATATCCTGTATGTTCGCGGCGTCCACCCAGCGTCGAATAACATGGGTCCCCGGGGGAAACCTTGGGGGGTAAAGGCGGTCAGGGGCGTGGTGCTGATCAAATCACCCCCTCTCTCGACGGGATCAAGAAAGTGTGGGGCTTTACCCCCACACAACCTATACGACTTCATGGCGTGGTGCTAAGCACAGGGGAACACTTTACCTTTTACCTTTGCCTTCCCTTTAATTCTTCTTCTGTTCTGGATATTATAACTACGTCGTCGGTATATGCGTTAATTTGGCTGAGTTTCGTAAATATTGTTCCTCTTTTGTCTATTTTGCTTATTATTGCATGTAGTGCTATGTTAAATAAGCATGCAGATAGTCCGTCTCCTTGTTTTACACCTGTGTTATATTCAGTTAGTTCACCCATATCGCTCCATATTTTGACTTTAAAATATGTGCGTTGGAGTGTCATGTTTGTTAATCTAATCAATTTATTAGGTATTTGTAATTCGTCCATAATTTGTATTAATTTATGTCTATTAATTTTATCAAAAGCACTACGAAAGTCTATGAATAACATGTAGAGATTTATATTGTGTTCATAATGTTTTTCCATTATTTGTCTTATTGTGAATAATTGATCTATTGTGCTTCTTCCTTGTCTAAAGCCTGCTTGGTATTCTCCTATTATGTTGTATGTATGATGCTGGTCAATATTTTGTAAGTTGTATAAAGTTACATGATGCCTCTATAATTACTACATTCTGTTTTGTCACCTTTCTTGTGTATTGGGCCCAATATTCCATTATTTCATGCTTCTGGTATGTGTTCTTCTTGCCAGATTTGTTTTATCATTTTGTATATTTCTTCTGTCATGTTTGGTCCAGAATATTTCAGTATTTCTACTGTTATTTCATCTTCTCCTGGTGATTTATTGTTTTCTAGATTTTTTATTAACTTCTCAACTTCTTCTCTTGTTGTACGACACTATCTTGCCATCTTAGTTTAGGGCTGCCTCTTCTTCTTGTGGTGTACATTCTCTCATACATGATTCTTCGCGGCATTCTATCCTTATTCATACGTTCTATATGACCCATTCAACTAATTCTTCTGGCTTTAATAAATCTTACTATATCCTTTTAACTTGTATTAAAGTAGGCCATTCTCATTACTGTTTTTGTGTAGAGAATGGTTACCAATTATGTCTGTGTCACTATTTCTCACTCCTATTGTTGCGTTGAAATCACATGCAATTATTATGATATCATATCTTGCTTTTTTTTTATTGTTCCTGTTTGTTGATCATAGAATTGTTCTTTATCTAGATCTCCTAATTCATTGGTTGGAGCATGTACCGACAGTATACTAATATTTTGTAATTTACCCATGATTCTTATTTTGCATATCCTCTCATTAATTGTTTCGAATGATGGAACTCTTTCTCTTAGGTTTTTTGTTATTATTAACCCTGTTTTCTCTTTTGTTCCGCTATAGTATACGCTGTAATCTTTTTTGTCTATTTTACCATGTCCTTGCCTTCTGATCTCTTGTAGTGCTACAATATCAATTTTGCGTTGTGTGATTACATTGGCTATTTCTTGAATATTACCTGGTATTAACATTTTTCGGACGTTCCATGTTGCTATGGACCAATCATGTACCTTGTTCTTGCCTGGTTCGTCATCTGTGTATCCCATTCTTATCCGAGGCTGATGCGCAGGTTTCTTAACATGTTGCTTTTTCACGAGGTGAGTTTGTCAGCCTAACGCTCAACCATTTTATCCCTTGGAGGGGTTTTTCTGTTGGAGTTTACTCCCCTAGATGGTCTCCTACCTGGGCTATGGGGCCATCTCCCCATGTCATTTGATTCGGGGTTCTGTCCCTTAGACCAGTTGCTTTCACTACAGCTCTTGAGCCTGGTAGTTTTCTAGTTTTGGTCCGCCCCGGTTTCCCGGTATCCTCCATATCTGGAGGGCGTTCCCATATTCGCCACCTAGGGAAGCGCCCGATGGAGGACTAGCAACCCCGCACTGGATAATAAATTAACATTTTAAAGAAAAATATCTCTGGCTTGATCTGTAGTGAAGATGAGTTTCAAACAAGTACTAGCATTGAACGCGAATTTCTTTATTATCAAGTTTTTATCACATATTCAAAATGCAATAATTGAAAATCTTCTTACGCTCTTAAAAGCATAATAATTCAACATTATCAGGAAAATCATCTTTGGCTTGACCTGTAAAAAACATGAGTCTCAAACGAGTACTAGCACGGAACGCGAATTTCTTGAAAAATCGAGGTTTGATCCTATAGTCGAAATGTGATGATCAAAACGCTCTTCAGGTTCAGAAAAGCATAATAAATCAACAATTTATGGAAAATCATCTCTGGCAGGGTGTGTAGAGAAAATGAGTTTCAAACGTATATTAGCATTAAACGCGAAATTCTCGAAAAATCAAGTTTTGATCCTATAGACGAAATGTCATAATTAAAACGCTTTTGATGCTCTGAAATGCTTAATAATTCCACATTTTAACAAAAATCATCTCTGGCTAATTCTTTAAAGAAAATGAGTTGCAAACGAGTATAAGCATAAAACGTGTATTTTTGAAAAAATCAAGTCTTCATCCTATAGTCGAAATGTGATAATTATAACGCTTTGAAGGTTCCGAAAAGCATAATAATTCAATATTTAAAGAAAAATCATCTCTGGCTTTGTGTGTAGAGAAAATGTGTTTCAAACGTA
The DNA here is from genome assembly GCF_977018435.1 of Lepisma saccharinum. Taxonomy (NCBI): domain Eukaryota; kingdom Metazoa; phylum Arthropoda; class Insecta; order Zygentoma; family Lepismatidae; genus Lepisma; species Lepisma saccharinum. The sequence goes on along the minus strand of NC_139242.1, from coordinate 8,876,817 downwards.
TATTAGCTTTAACGCGAAATTCTCGAAAAATCCAGTTTTGATCCAATAGTCGAAATGTCATAATTAAATTACATTTCAGCTTCTGAAAAGAATAATATATTGATATTTTAAGGAAAATCATCTCGGGCTAAGTCTGTAGAGAAAATGTGTTTCAAACGAATACAAGCATTGAACGCGAATTTCTCCAAAAATCAAGTTTTTATTCTATACTCGAAATGTAATAATGAAATCGCTTCTCATGCTCTGAAATGCATGATAATTCAACATTTTAAGGAAAATCATCTCTGGCTTGAAATGTAGAGAACATGGGATTTACACGTATATTAGAATTGAATGCAAAATTCTTGAAAAATCATGTTTTGATCATATAGTCGAAATGTAATAATAGAAACGCTTTTCAGGTACTGAAAAGTGTAATATTTCAACATTTTAAGGAGGATCATCTCTGGCTTGATCTGTAGTGAAAATGAGTTTCAAACATGTACAAGCATTGAACGTGAATTTCTCGAAAAGTCAAGTCTTCATTATAAAGTCGTAATGTCATAATTAAAACGCCTTTCAGGCTCTGAAAAGCATAATAATTCAACAATTTAAGAAAAATCATATCTGGCTTGGTTTGTAAAGATAATGAGTTCCAAACGAGTACTAGCATTAACACGAATTTCTTTAAGAATATTATCACATAGTCAAAAAGTTATAAATAAAACGCTTTTCACGCTCTTAGGGGCATAATAATTCAACATTTTAAGGAAAATCATCACTGGCTAACTCAATAGAGAAAATGAGTTTCAAACTAGTATAAGCAATGTTCGCGTATTTCTCGAAAAATCAAGGTTTGATACTATAATCGAAATGTGATAATTAAAATTCTTTTCAGGTATCGAAAAGCTTAATAATTCATTTTATGGAAAATCATTTCTGGCTTGGTCTGTAGTGAATATGAGTTTCTCACAAGTACAAGCAATGAACGCGAATTTCTCCAAAAATCAAGTTTTTATTCTATAGTCAAAATGTAATAATTATAACGCTTTTCAGGCTCTGAAAAGGATAATAATTCAACATTTTAACAAAAATCATCTTTTGCTTGACCTGTAAAGAAAATGAGTTCCAATCGAGTACTAGCATTGAACGCGAATATCTCGAAAAATCGAGGTATGATCCTATAGTCGAAATGTGATAATTAAAACGGTGTTCCGATTCCGAAAAGCATAATAAATCAACCTTACGTACCTTACCAATTGGCTCTACAGCTCTGGGTGAGCTTTTACTCCTGCACTATCAGCCTCCAAGCATTTCCGTCCAATATCTTCTCCTTCCATCCATGGACTCCCATTCTTTGTAGATGTTGTACGACACTATCCCGCCATCTTAATTGAGGTCTGCCTCTTCTACTTGTGGAGTACATTCTCTCATACATGATTCTTCGCGGAATTCTATCCTTATTCATACGTTCTATATGACCCATCCAACTAATTCTTCTGGCTTTAATAAATCTTACTATATCCTTTTGGTTTAAGATGGAATTTAGCTCTTCATTGTTTCGACTTCTCAAGAAATCTCCATCCTTGATTGGTTTATATATTTTTCTGATTATTCTTCTTTCAGTTTTTATTAATTGCTGTTCGTCTTCTACACTCGTTGTCCATACCTCAGCATTGTAAGTTATTACCGGTCTAATAAGTGTTTTGTAAATCAATAGTTTGATATATCTGCTAATTAACTTGCTTTTTAGTAATTGTATGTTGGCATAATATGCTTTGTTCTCTGCATTTATTCTTTCTCTAATTGCATCGTGCATGTTATTTTGGTCATTTATCGTCATTCCAAGATACTTGAAGTTTGTTACCGCTACAAATTTCTTGTCATCTATTGTAATTTGGTGGTAACGTTTTCCATCTTGCTTTGGAGTCAGCAGTAGGTATTTGGTTTTATTCATGTTTGGCTGTAGCCCAATTTTATTTGCTTCTTCTTCGAATATCCTGTATGTTCTCTTTAATTCTTCTTCTGTTCTGGATATTATAAATACGTCGTCGGCATATGCGTTAATTTGGCTGAGTTTCGTAAATATTGTTCCTCTTTCGCCTATTTTGCTTATTATTGCATGTAGTGCAGATAGTCCGTCTCCTTGTTTTACACCTGTGTTATATTCTGTTAGTTCACCCATATCGCTCCATATTTTGACTTTAAAATATGTGCGTTGGAGTGTCATGTTTGTTAATCTAATCAATTTATTAGGTATTTGTAATTCTTCCATAATTTGTATTAATGTATGTCTTTTAATACTATCAAAAGCACTACGAAAGTCTATGAATAACATGTAGAGACTTATATTATGTTCATAATGTTTTTCCATTATTTGTCTTACTGTGAATAATTGATCTATTGTGCTTCTTCCTTGTCTAAAGCCTGCTTGGTATTCTCCTATTATGTTTTCTGCTATTGCTCTTAATCTTGTATGTATGATTCTGGTCAATATTTTGTAAGTTGTACATGATGCCTCTATAAATACTACATTCTGTTTTGTTACCTTTCTTGTGTGTTGGGCACAATATTCCATTATTCCATGCTTCTGGTATGTATTCTTCTTGCCAGATTTGATTTATTATTTTGTATATTTCTTCTATCATATTTGGTCCAGAATATTTTAGTATTTCTGCTGTTATCTCATCTTCTCCTGGTGATTTATTGTTTTGTAGATTTTATATTATCTTCTCAACTTCTTCTCTGGTTGGTGTTCCTTCAGTATATTTTTCATCTTTATTTTCTATTTGTTCTTCTCTATATGTTTCATTGAATAATTGTTCTTGGAAGTGTTCTGTCCATCTTTCTGGTACACTACCTTTGTCTCCTATTATCTCCCCGTCTCTCCTTTTACATCCTATCTCTTTGGGTTGATATCCTTTATTTATTCTCTTTATTGCTGCTTAGTACTTTCTAATCTCTGACTGTTGACTAAGTTTTTCTATTTCTTGGATATTCTTTCTTATCCATTCTTTTTTCTTTTTCTTACATAAATTATTTGCCTGTTGCCTTAGTTCTTTGTATTTGTTACAACTACTTCTTGTTTCTCTTTGCAGTACCTTCATTCTTGCAACATTTTTTTGGTTAATTACTTGCTGACATTCTCCATCAAACCACTCTTTCTTCCTTGATGTTTTCTCTTTGCCTATTATTTCTTCTGCAGCTTCTGTTAACACTTTTAAATTCTTTTCCACTTCCCTTCTATTGTTTCTTCTTGAGTAACTTACTTTTAATTGCTGTTTGGTAATTCACCTTGTTTTCTTGGTTTTCAAATTTTGTATAATTCCATTTTGTCTTCGTATATTCTGCTCATAGTTTACTTTTTACCATAAAATGATCTGAATCACAGTTTGATCCTCTTTGGCTTATTACATCTATAATTGTTGAGGAGTGTCTCTTATCTATTAACACATGATCTATTTGATTTACTGTTTCATCGTCTGGTGATTTCCATGTGCCTAAATGTATCTTCTTATGTGGAAAGAAGGTGCTTTAAATTACCAACCTATTTCTTATTGCGAATTGTGTTAAAAGTAGGCCATTTTCAGTACTGTTTTTGTGTAGAGAATGGTTACCAATAATGTCTGTGTCACTATTTCTCACTCCTATTTTTGCGTTGTAATCACCTGCAATTATTATGATATCATATCTTGCAATGGTTTCTATTGTTCTTTCTAGTTGATCATAGAATTCTTCTTTTTCTAGATCTTCTTTTTCATTGGTTGGAGCATGTACCGACAGTATACTAATATTTTGGAATTTACCCATGATTCTTATTTTGCATATCCTCTCATTGATTGGTTCGAATGATAGAACTCTTTCTCTTAAGGTTTTCGTTATTATAAACCCTGTTTTCTCTTTTGTTCCGCTATAGTATACGCTGTAATCTTTTTTGTTTATTTTACCATGTCCTTGCCATCTGATCTCTTGTAGTGCTACAAAATCAATTTTGCGTTGTGTGATTACATTGGCTATTTCTTGCATTTTACCTGGTATTAACATTGTTCGGACTTTCCATGTTGTTATGGACCAATCATGTACCTTGCTGTTGCTTGGTTCGTCATCTGTGTTTCCCATCCTTATCCGAGGCTGATGCGCAGGTTTCTTAACATGTCATTTGATTCGGGTTTCCGTCCCTTTGACCAGTTGCTTTCACTACAGCTCTTGAGCCTGGTAGTTTTCTAGTTTTGGTCCGTCCCGGTTTCCAGGTACCCTCCATATCTGGAGGGCGTTCCCATATCCGCCACCTAGGGAGGCGCCCGATGAAGGACTAGCAACTCCGCACGCAATAAAAAATCAACATTTTTTGGAAAAATATCTCTGGTTTCATCTGTAGTGAAAATGAGTTTCAAACAAGTACTAGCATTGAACGCGAATTTCTTTATTATCAAGTTTTTATCACATATTCAAAATCCAATAATTGAAAATCTTCCTACACTCTTAAAAGCATAATAATTCAACATTATCAGGAAAATCATCACTGGCTAAGTCTGTAAAGAAAATGAGTCTCAAACTCGAATTTCTAGAAAAATCGAGGTTTTATCCTATAGTCGAAATGTCATAATTAAATTACATTTCAGCTTCTGAAAAGTATAATATATTAATATTTTAAGGAATATCATCTCTTGCTAAGTCTGTAGAGAAAATGAGTTTCAAACGAGTACAAGCATTGAACGCGAATTTCTCCAAAAATCAAGTTTTTATCCTATAGTCGAAATGTAATAATGAAATCGCTTCTCATGCTCTGAAATGCATGATAATTCAACATTTTAAGGAAAATCATCTCTAGCTTGAAAAGTAGAGAAAATGGGATTTACACGTATATTAGAATTGAACGCAAATTTCTTGAAAAATCATGTTTTGATCATATAGTCGAAATGTAATAATAGAAACGCTTTTCAGGTTCTGAAAAGTGTAATTTTTCAACTTTTTCAGGAGAATCATCTCTGGCTTGGTCAGTAGAGAAAATGAGTTTCAAACGAGTATAAGTATTGAACGCGGATTTCTGGAAAAGTCAAGTCTTCATTATATAGTCGAAATGTCAAATTAAAACGCCTTTCAGGCTGTGAAAAGCGTAATAATTCAACATTTTAAAAAAAATCATCTTTGGCTTGCTCTGTAAAGAAAATGATTTCCAAACGAGTACTAGCATTGGACACGAATTTCTCGAAAAGTCAAGTCTTCATTATATAGTCGAAATGTCATAATTAAAACGCCTTTCAGGCTCTGAAAAGCATAAAACTTCTATATTTTAAGGAAAATCAGCTCTGGCTTGGAAAGTAGAGAAAATGGGTTTCACACGTATATTAGAATTGAACGTAAATTTCTTGAAAAATCATTTTTTATCCTATAGTCGAAATGTAATAATAAAAACGCTTTTTATGTTCTGGAAAGTGTAATATTTCAATATTTTATGTAGAATCATCTCTGGCTTGATCTGTAGTGAAAATGAGTTTCAAACAAGTACAAGCATTTAACGTGAATATCTCGCAAGTCAAGTCTTTATTATATAGTCGAAATATAATAACTAAAACGTATTTCAGGGTGTAAAAAGCATAATATTTCAACATTTTAAGGAAAATCATCTCTGGCTTGGTCTGTAGAGAAAATGAGTTTCAAACGAGTATAAGCATTGAACACGAATTTCTCGAAAAGTCAAGTCTTCAACATATAGTCGAAACGTCATAATTAAAACGCCTTTCAGGATCTGAAAAGCATAATAATTCAACATTTTAAGAAAAAATATCTCTGGCTTGGTTTGTAAAGAAAATGAGTTCCAAACGACACGAATTTTTTTAAAAATCAAGAATTTTATCACATAGTCAAATAGTAATAATTAAAACGCTTTTCACGCTCTTCGGAACATAATAATTCAAAATTTTAAGTAAAATCATCACTGGCTAACTCTGTAGAGAAAATGTGTTTCAAACGTGTATAGGCAATGAAGGCGAATATCTCGAAAAATCGAGGTTTGATCCTATAGTCGAAATTTGATAATTAAAACGGTCTTCCGGTTCCGAAAAGCATAATAAATCAACCTTACGTACCTTTCCAATTGGCTCTAGAGCTCTGGGTGAGCTTTTCCTCCTGCACTATCAGCCTCCAAGCATTTCGGTCCAATATCTTCTCCTTCCATCCATGGACTCGCATTCTTTGTAGATGTTGTACGACACTATCCCGCCATCTTAGTTGAGGTCTGCCTTTTCTTCTTGTGGAGTACATTCTCTCATACATGATTCTTCGCGGTATTCTATCCTTATTCATAAGTAGTGTGTTTGGTACTATTATTAGCACAAAATCATACAAATGAAAGAGCCATATGCCCGATTTGGCTACACTTAAAACTATGCCAAGATGCCCATATGGCCCAATTGTTCAAGTGTGATATGCTTTTAATCCCAAGAATTCTGAGTCCTAGTGTACAAATTAAGAATCACACAGTGTACAAATGAAGAGCTCATATGATTAAACAGCCCGATTTGGCTACACTTAAAACAATGTCAAGATGTCTATATGAATCAATCGGCCAAGTGTGCACACATTTAAATCTGAAGAATCTTGAGCCCTAGTGTACAAATTAAGAAGCCTCAACAGACAGATTCGGCCATGTGTACAAAAGCTGAATGTGTGAGATTGTTGTCCATAAGCTTGTCAAAAATATGCCCCTCTTGATATTGTTTTGGCTACACTTAAAACTAAGCAAAAAATGCTCATATCCTCATGCTCTAACAACTTACAGATCTAAGTCAATACAGGATTATCTTGGACAAAGGCAGGCTGCAAAATTGAACTGTTACATGTTTTCTTTCTAATCTTTGATCAGTTTTATTGCCCGGGGCAAGCAATTACTTAGCTCAGAAATGCATCAATTTTCCCGATCGAAACTGTCTGACATTTCTGAGCTAAATAATTGCTTTCCCCGGGCAATAAATTATGCATGCCTGGGGGCTTTCATATGCTGTCACGCATGGGTTATAATCTACACAGAAAAATAAGCTGAAAGGGGGCATTATTGATATTTCTATGTAATTCACTGAAAGAGCATAAAACTTCAATTAATATATCTGTGTAATAGAGGGAAATTCTTAGTAAAAGAACATTGCCCTCTTGCATGACAGCATGTATGCCTGAGTCCAATTCTAAAAAGCTTTGCTCTGATAATATATACACAAGTAAGACATTGAGAATATTCATTGCACAGTTAAAATCCAATTTTGACTATATTAGCTGGTAACCAGCTCATAGCTCCTGGGCTCTGATACTCAGTAGAGTGTGGGCATATTCCCATGGCCTATATGCCTTGTAATCAAAGGCTTCTGGGTTTGAGGCCTCCCTGATGCCAAAGTGTTGGTATTATTGCCTTGTAATCAAGAGGCTCCGGGTCTGAAACCTGGTAAAAATGTGTAGGCTTCCCCTGATGGCAAAGTGTTGGTATTATATGCCTTGTAATCAAAGGCTCCTGGGTTTGAGGCCTCCCCATGGTGAAGTGCTAGTCTTGCTGCCTTGTAATCAAGGGCTCCGGGTTTGATACCAGGTAAAGTGTGTAGGCCTCCCTGATGGCAAAGTGTTGGTATTATTGCCTTGTAATCAAGAGGCTCCCGGGTTTGATACCTGGTAAAATGTGTGAGATTGAAATACATGTGGCAGAATAATATCCCCACACGTGAGACTTTGAGAATATTCACTGCAGATTTAAAGTACAACTTTGACTGTATTTAGCTGATATCCAGCTGATAGCTCCCAGATTTGATACCTGGTAAAGTGTGTTATACAACAGCATAATAGAGCAAAACTATTTTATATTGGGGATCACAAGAGCCTAGTTACTGCTGTTGTCTGGGTATAAAAGCACCAGCTCAGCCACTAACTGCTGTTATAATTGTTTTGGCATATTATCCATAGTTCTGTTTTTTTGAACCAAGAAATTTTATATAAACAAACAATAAAAATGCCAAACTTGAATTATTGCAATCAATACAATAAAAATATATCTAGTTCTAATTGGGCTAGGCACCGGCATAATTGTGATCCTAAGAAATGCAGAAAGGCTACAAAAATATGTCCAAGATGCCATAAAATATTAAGCAAAGCATATTACAATAGGCATAAGTGTACTTGTTATGTACAGTCATCAACATTGCCCTCACAGCCATCTACATCTGGTCTGAAAAGGAAGCATGAAGCACCTGTTAATGCTAGAGCAGCAAAGCAGCCACGCTATGCACCACCTATCCATAGCAGTTTTGCTGGCCAACTTAGGGATCACTGTTTTGAATCAGAGCCAAGATGTGATATTAAGAATTTTTTGAACAGTATAAATCCTGATGTGCAGGCAATTCTAAATGCACAAAATGGCTCTTATAAGCTGTCCCTCAAATTGTTTACACAATATAAGAAACCAAATGGCATAAAATTTACACAGCCCCACATAACAGAAACTGTAGCTGTATATTCAAATGCAAATTTAGACAAAATAATAAGCAGTTTGATAGAGCAATTGAATATTAAACACTCTGAATTTGCAGCAAAAGAATCAGGATGGAGCCTATGCGGAACTTCACACAAGCTCTATGTTAATATTTCTGAATTCAGCCCATTACAAGGTTCTACATATCTGCCATTACCTGCCAATATCAAAAACAAAAAAGCCGTGGTTAACATAGAAAATAGTGATGAGAAATGTTTTCTGTGGTGTATTTTAGCTGCTTTGTATCCAGTTTTAAGGAATCCTCAGAGAATAACTTATTATAAACAATATGAACACAATTTTGATGAAGCAATGGAGGGCTTAGAATATCCAATGTCAGTTCAGAATATTGATAAATTTGAAAAAAAGGCCAGGGATATCAATGGTAAACAATTATCTATTAATGTTTTTATTTGTTCTACTGGCCGTGGCAATTGCTTCATAGCACCTCTCAGAATCAGTACACTTGATGATGATTCTGCTGTTCCGATTGATCTGCTCTTAATTGAAGGGGATGACACACACCATTACACTCTGATACACAGTCTTGAAGCTTTAGTCAGAAAACAACAAGGCAAATCCAATACAATATTCAAGTTGTGCAGAAGATGTTTGACTATATTTGATGGTAGAAAAATGGTGAATGGGGTTCGGGAAGTGAATGCAGAAATTGCTGAAAACAAGTTAATTGAACATTTAAAATACTGTGGCAACCATAAACCTGTTCATATGCTTATGCCTAACGCAAATGAAAATGCCAAATTCAAAAAATTTGAAGCCTTGTTGGAACACCCAGCATATATAGTCTGTGATTTTGAATCAAACCTCAAACCCCTTGCGTTATGCAGCCCAGATCCTGATGAATCTTCAATTACATCATACCAGTTACATGAACCTTCTAGTTTTTATTATGTTGTTGTACAGGATGGTGTTGCTAGTGAAGAATATTTATACATGGGATCAGATGCCATCAAAGAATTTGCACATAGAATAGAAAATGAGTGCCATGACATAGCATCTAATGTCTTATTAAAATCAAAACCCATGTTGCCTTTAACAGTGGATCAGATTGAAGATTTCAACAATGCAGAAAAATGCCCGGTATGTGATTCTGAATTTTCTGATACAAATATCAAGGTGCATCACCATTCTCATACAGATGGTAAATTCAAAATGGCCCTGTGTAATAGCTGTAATATTAAGATCCAGAGACCAAAATTTGTCCCTATATTTTGCCATGGTGAATCCAATTATGATTTTCATCATCTGATCAGGTACAAGGGGTTTGACAAGCAGAATTTAAATATTTTAGCAGAAAATGATGAGAAATATATAGCTATTAGCAAAATAATCAGTGTTAATGGTGTTCCCATTCACTTAAGAGTTCTTGATTCCTACAGAATTCTGTCTGCTAGCCTGGCTACACTGGCCAGTCAATTATCTGATGATCAATTCAAAATCACATGTGCTTTGTTTCCAAATCAAGACCAGAAATTAATTAGGCGGAAGGGTGTATACCCATATGACTATGTTACAGATTTTTCTAAATTTGATGAGTGTTCTCTGCCACCACAACAAGAGTTCTACAGCAAACTCAGAGCATCCGGAATCACTGATGATGATTATCACCATGCCCAGTTGATGTGGAACAATTTAAAATGCCAGACATTTGGTGATTATCATAAGGCATATTTAAAACTTGATGTCATTCTCTTAGCTGATATACTTCAGGCATTTAGAAAATCATCGATGGAAAATTATAAACTGGATCCAATGTATTTCTACAGTGCACCAGGCCTAGCATGGTCTGCAATGTTTTTAAACACTAAAATGCAGTTGGATCTGATCCAAGATCAAGATATGTATCTGTTTATGGAACAATGTATAAGAGGAGGCATGGTGCAATGTTCTCAGAGATATGCCAGAGCCAACAACAAATATATTAATGATTATGATCCAGCACTGCCATCAAATTATATACTTTATGTGGATGCCAACAGCCTGTATGGTTATGCTATGATGGATAAACTGCCATATGCAGGGCTTGAGTGGGTTGAAGATTTCAATATTGAAGATCTTCAGGATTTTGATGACAGTGACTATGGCCTGTTCTTAGAAGTTGATCTGACAATTCCTGATGATTTACACAACAAATTTTCTGATCTGCCCCCAATTCCTGAGGTTGAGTGCTCACCTGGCTCTAAACAGAAGAAGCTAATGATGACTCTAGAGCCAAAACAGGATTATTTCATATATTACAAAAACCACCAGTTCCTGATGAATCATGGTGTTCAAGTGACCAAAGTTGGCAAAGTTTTGAGGTTCAGGCACTCAAGATGGCTGAAGCCATATATTGATACAAACACAGAGCTTCGAACATCTGCAATGAGCCAATTTGATAAGACCTTGTTTAAATTGATGGTAAATTCAGTGTATGGCAAAACCAAAGAAAATGTCAGAAAACATACTGATGTTAAATTAATTACTGACCCCAGCCTAAGCAAAAAATTGATAGTAAAGCCTAATTTCAACTACAGAAGAATTTATGATGAGCATATGGCACTCTTCAACATGAAAAAAACAAAGATTAAGTTTGATAAGCCTATTTATGTAGGGGCTCTGATATTGGAATTGGCCAAATTACACATCCTGGAGCTCTATTATGATGTGCTGAAGCCCTTTTATGATGATCGTGTAAAACTGATGTACATAGACACAGATAGTTTTATTCTTGATATTCAGACAGAAGATGTTTATCAAGATATATCACAGCCTGCATTGCTTAAATATTTTGATACCAGTGAACATACAAACATTCAACCCCACAACAAACAGGTGCCTGGCAAGTTAAAAGATGAGACACTTGGTGAAGTTATTGTGGCATTTGCTGGGTTAAGGGCCAAGATGTACAGCTTTGAAACATGTAGTGGTGCTGTTGCAAAAAAAGCCAAGGGCATTGGCAGAGTAACTGTTGACAAAGAGCTCCAATTTAAAGATTACAAAAATTGTCTCAAAACCCAGAGATTAATCAGAACATCAGAATGCAGAATTCAGAGTGAGGATCACTTGTTGACTACAAATGTTGTAAGAAAAGTGGCTCTGGACCCACATGATGATAAGAGATGCATTTTATCATGTGGCATACATACTCTACCATGGGGTCATTGTGATTTGAAAAGTGGCAAACAATGCCCAAATACAAAGCATGATTTGAAATAAATAAACATGCCTATGAACTTATTTGGGTTCAAAAAACAGGCTATTATGGACCTGCCAACACCTGCACCCTCTTCTGATATAATATCTAAACTAAGTGCTTTGTTAATTATTCATCTGAACAGCATACTTACAGATGTTGATGATAAAACAGGTAAAACATTGTACATATTTAACAATAATTTAAATCATTACCAATTACCTGTAGGTGGTCAATTACAATTTATTACAACCCCCGAGGGTAATGTCAAGATTTCAATAGGGAGAAATATTTATAGAATTAAGCACTCAAACATGATTTCTGGCACTGTATATACTGTTTCTGCTGGTGACTGCTTATATATTGAGGTCCCGGGATCCTATGACAAGCTTATACCTTTTTTATAGAATTAAGAATTAGATATTCAATAATAAATAACCACTAAATCAAAATGCCTAATGATATATTTGGCCATACAAGACATGAAGATCACAGTGATGAGATTCTGATGCTTGATGTCAGAGTCAAAAAATTAAGAAGTGATTTACAAGCTTTACAAACCACACTCAATGCCAGTCTTCAACTAGAAATTACAAATTTACAATCACAATGCATGGACCCTCTTCTTAAAATTGATTCTGAACTCAAATTGCTGCTTCAAAAATATACTGATTTGGCTACATTAGATAATTTTCAAAATTTAGAGGAAGCTGTAGCAGCTCTTCAAGCCAAATTTAAGACCCAGGCCACCAACTCTGAGCAATTGAAACAACAATTGGAAGAGCAGATAAATAATGTCCAGGCACAGCTCCAAATAATTGTCAAAAGCATAAAATCACAAGAAGATTTTGATCTAGTGATTTCCACTCTAAAGGAACAGATTCAATCACTACAGATACCTAATCTGGACCCTCTGAACAATGCCATTGCCGAGGTTAAAGAAAAAATTGAAACACTTGAAAATTTTATGAACAACTTGCCATCTTCTGATTCACTGAGTTCTATAACTCGGAGTGTTGCCAACATTAAGCTGCAACTTGAAACATATGAAGATTTTGGAAAAATTCAGAGTACCATAAGCCATCTTGAGGGTACCATAGCAGCAGTGCAAAGTGATCTGACAAATGTACAAGAATCTCTAGAATCCCGCTTGCCTGGTATTGTAGACACCCTTGTCAGTGTCCAGCAACAGATCACAAAACTTGAAAACCTCAACACTGAATCTGAGCTATCTCATTTTCATCACTTGATCGATGATATCCAAACAAAGCTTGAAATTTTACAACAATCAACACCTACTCAGGCAGACATAACCCTGCTCCAAGATGCTATGCAAAGTGTGGCTGATGCTTCTGAATTAAATAATGTGAAATTGGCACTTGAATCTTTGCAGAATACTGTATCAAATCTGCCTACATCACAGGAACTAAAAAATATTAAGAGAGCTGTGAATCGCATATTGAAATCAGAAAATATCAAGAAAATCCAGACAGAGATCAAACAACTTACTCAGACAGTGGCCACTCTACCAACTAATCAACATATGAATGAACTGCATGCCCTGTTTGAGGATATCAGAAGACAAGTCCATGATCTTACTGCTCAAAATTCAAAATTGGCAGTTGTTGAAAATCTACAGCAAATTGTAGCCAACATCAAGCAACAGCTAGGAAGCATGGAATCCAACCAAGCAAATGCTCTGTCTGTTTTTGCCACCCTTCTCTTCTTCTTTTCTAGCACTACAGCCCATCACAGGCCTTGGCCTCCTTCAGAATCTTCCGCCATCCATCTCTATCCAGCGCCTTCCTTCTCCAACTCCTAACTCCCAGCATACTTAGGTCCTCTTCTACCGAATCAGCCCACCTTAAAGGTGGTCTTCCTACTTTTCTCCTGCCCTCCATATGCATAAACGTTATCTTTTTGCACATCGAGTTATCTGGCATTCGGTATATATGTCCTAGCCACCTTAACCGTATTAATTTAATTTCCTTCACAATATCTATATCTTGGTAGAGTTGATATAGTTCATTATTGTATCTTCTTCTCCAAAATCCGTTTTCACATATAGGACCATAAATCCTGCGCAGGATCTTCCTTTCAAAACTTCCGATCATTATCTCAGCATTCTTAGTTATAATCCATGATTCACATCCATACATTAAAATCGGTCTTATTAACGTTTTATATAGCTTAACTTTTGTTTTCCTTCTGATATACCTGGACTTCATATGTTTTCCAAGTCCAAAGTAACTTCTATTTGCCATACTTATTCTGTGTTGAATCTCTGTCAGGGAATCTCCTTTTTCTGTTATATACACTCCAAGATATTTAAATTCCTGTACTCTCTCAAAGGAGAGCCCGTTAACTTCAAACTGTGTAGTACTAGTATGCACCTTGGTTATTTCCATATATTTTGTTTTAGCAGCATTTACTGCAAGCCCCATTTTTTGTGCTGCTATAAGGAGATTAGCTACAGCTTCACGCAATGCTCTTGTTGTCCTAGCTATTATAACCACATCATCTGCATATGCCATCATTTGCACTGACTTGTTTATTGTAGTTCCTCTAGTATCTATGCCTGATTCTCTGACAGCCTTTTCTAGTGCAATATTGAATAGCATACATGACAGGGCATCTCCTTGACGCAATCCTTGTTTTGTTTCGAATTCTTGAGATAGCTGATTTCTTATTTGTACTCTACAACGCACTTTTTTTAGAGTCTCTTCTACTAGATTTACTAATTTCTGTGGGATGTTAAATTCCCTCATGACTTCAATCAGCTCGTTCCTTCGTATGGTATCATATGCAGATTTAAAATCTATATAAAGGTGATATGTATTTATTCCAAATTCTTTTGTCTTTGCGCATATCTGTCTAATTGTATGTATGTGGTCTGAGGTCGATTTTCCCTCTCTGAAGCCACATTGGTAGTCACCTATTATTTTATTTACATACGGGGAAAGCCTTCGGAAAAGTATATTAGAGAAAATTTTGTATCCGGTGTTAAGTTTGCTGATGCCTCTATAGTTTTCTGTTTGTAGGCGATCCCCCTTCTTATATATGGGGTATATTATACCTTCTTCTCATTGTGATGGGATTTCTTCATCCTTCCATATTTTATCTAGCATATTTTGAATGCTTCTCAAGAACTCCCTTCCGTGAAGTTTCATCATCTCTGCTGATATTTTGTCAGATCCTGGCGCTCTATTGTTTTTCAGCTTCTCAATGGCACTCTTAACTTCTTCAAGGCTAGGTCCCTGCTTTTCCTGTTCATTAAGCTGGGGATTTGTTACATTCTGATCTTCTTCCGTATACTGATTCTGTTCTTGCTCCATTCCACTTCCATTCTGGTTTTGTTCATTCAAAAGTTCATTAAAATGTTCCTGCCATCTAATTAAAATATCCTGGTCATTACTTAACAGTCGTCCGTCTTTATCCTTACATATATATGCTCCAGTTTTGAATCCTCTCATTTCATTGACAGTTCTATAGAATCTTCTACTCTCTCGTTTTCCATTAAATGATTCCACTTGTCTCATTTTACTTTCCACACTCTCTTTTTTCTTTCTCTTATGTATTTTCTTTTCCTTCCTTCTCAGTTCTCTATATACTTCTAGCTTTGCTCTTGTAAAATAACTTTGTATCATATTTCTGTATGCTTCGTTTTTCTGCTTGGTTATCTCCTTGCACTCCTCGTCAAACCATTCATTACGGTTTTGTTTCTTCATTTCCCCTATTTCCTCATCTGCTACTTTTATTATTACATCTCGTATTTTGCACCACTCTTCATTGGGATTGGTGTTATTCACGCCATCTTCCAGGTTTTTCAGTCTGTCAGTAATCTTTTGCTGATATGTTTTCTTTCTGTCTTTTTCCTTCAATTTATATATATCATATTTTGTAATTTTACTTTCTTGCCTTTTATGTATACATGATATTCTGTTCTTGATCTTAGCAATCACCAAGTAGTGATCCGTGTCTACATTTGCTGCCCTAAAACTACGTACATCTAAAATGCTTGATTTGTGTTTACTATCTAAAATTACATGGTCTATCTGGTTACTTGATCCCCCATCTGGAGTTCTCCATGTTGCTTTATGTATATCTTTATGAGGATAAAAGGTGCCTGCTATGATCATTTGATGCCTATTTGCAAAATCAATCAATTTTATTCCATTATTGTTACTCTCATGGTGCAGGCTATGAGATCCAATCACAGGTTTAGCCCGAATTTCCCGGCCTACCTTTGCATTAAAATCTCCAAGAATTATTTTGATATCATATTGGGGGCATGAATCGTAAACCCTCTCCATTTTATCATAGAAAGCATCCTTTTCTTCCTCAGATTTATCCTCTGTTGGTGCGTGGGTTGTTATCAAGCTGTAGTTATGGAACTTTCCCCTAACTCTTAAAAAGCAAATTCTATCATCTATTGCCTTAAAATCCATTACAAGATTTTTCATCTTCTTCTTTATTAAAAAACCTGTTCCAAACTCATGTTTTTCTCCACAGCTATAATATATTACTGTGTCTTTCTGCTCCAACCCATCCTTCCCAGTCCACCTAATTTCCTGTAATGCAAGAATATCAAGCTTGTATTTATTAAACTCTTCGGTAAGGTTTCTTAGGGCTCCAGTTCTGTATAGAGATAATACATTCCATGATCCTACTCTCATAACCTTATTCTTGCCAGTTCGTCTTACATATTCCAGTCCGGCTCTCTGATTTGAAGGCTTCTCAACAATTGGTGCTTTTACTGGGTAGAATGGTCAGTCCCACGCCAAACCCCCAAGCTTGGGGGACCAGGATTTTTATTTGGGGTTTACTCCCCTAGGGGGGCTGGCTTCACCATGCCTAAAGAGTCCTCCCTACCCTTGGTTTTCTGTTAGGGTTTCCTTCCCTTAGCCTTTGGGGATCCCTCCCCTCCCTGCAAGGCAGCAGGGGCAGTGCTTATTTAATGGCGGCACTTTCTCGCCATGACACAGTGCTATCAAAGGGGCTTTTCTGGGTTTTTATTGAGGATGGTCCTGCCAAAAACCAACCTCTCCCAGACCCTGATAGCACTGCCGCCTCGGTCCGGGACTGCTTATTCGGCATTGCCTTATTCGCAGCTAACCATCATATCTGATGGCCGTTCGCTATCCGCCACCTGCGACCCGCCTAGTTGCTGAGGCTCGCCTCGGAAAGAAACTCATCTGAGCTCCTACCGCTGGGGTTTTTGCCACCCAGCTTCAAGAAATTGTGCAACAATACAAAAAACTTGTTGTGGACATAAAAATCAATCCAGGCCATGATGATGTTGTTAGGACTATCAATGAGCACCTTGAATCTGTAACAAGTAGATTGCTTACAGCAGAAAAAGAAATAACTGGCATAATCGAGAATCCTAAACATACAGTAATTCTTGAATTGTACAGTATCCCCAACTAAGAATATGATTCACCATTTACACCAGGCGGCAAAATATATATGCTGTCCCCTGCACAATTTTATTACCAGTTTTTTGTTGGGGGCACACTTAGACCAATCAAGATCAAATATTGGCTACAACCACAGGCACACCACTACCCTACCTTATCAATAACAAATGCTGACAACAAACCAAAAATCACCAGTGTAGAGTTAGAGGATTTTACAGACCCCAAAACATTAGAGACATCTTATGCTGAGGATGATGGCTCTCTGGAATTTAATATACAAATAGGAGACAAACTGTATTTAGAAAATCCTGTAGTATCAGCTGCTGAACACCCTATAGTTGCAATATTCTTGTTTACATACTATGTCTAGACAAATTATTGTTGATGAATTACACAGACAAGCCAGACATAATTATAAGAGACTGCCAGTGGTTACAAAAGGCATAGATGATTTATGGCAGTGTGACTTGGTTGAGATGGCAAGTGGACAGCTGAAAAACTTAGACAAGATCAACAAGGGCTACAAGTATCTACTCACTGTCATAGATACATTTTCAAAATTTGCCTGGGCTGTGCAACTCAAATCCAAGACTGGAAAATGTGTTACAGAAGCCTTCAGGACAATCATCAATCAGAGTGGAGGATCACCGCGCTATTTGCAAACAGATAATGGCAAAGAATTCTATAATTCTGTGTTCCAACAATTTATTAAAAGCCAGTCAATACAACATTACTCGAGTTACAGTGATCTCAAGGCCTCTATTGTAGAATGATTCAACAAAACCCTAAAAAATCATATGTATAAACAATTTACCCTCCAAGGTAATTATAAATGGCTCAGTATTCTACCAGAACTTTTAGATAAATATAACAACTCGGTCCATTCCACAATCAACATGAAGCCCTCTGAGGTAACTTCATCTGATGAGCAGCAATTGATCAGCACTGTTTACTATCCTAGATATCAGCCAACAACCAAAAAAGCTAAATACAAGGTTGGTGATCAAGTAAGAATCAGCAAATATAAGCACTTATTCAAAAGAGGCTTTACCAGAAACTGGAGCACTGAATTATTTACAGTGGTTCAAGTTAAACCTGGGACCCGATACACATATATAATAAAAGATCACCGAGGAGAAATTCTCAAAGGCAGGTTCTATGAAGAAGAACTCAGCAAAACTAAGCAGCCTGACACATATCTTATAGAAAAAATCATCCGCAGAAAAGGCAACAAGATACTTGTGGAATGGCTAGGACTCCCAGAACACAACTGGATCGAGGCAGACAAAGTGATACTATGAACACCTGGGATGTTATAAAAAGACTGCCAGATCCTGAACAGCAGATTAAGACAAATGGCAAGCTGCTGCCTGATAATATTAGATGTCTTATTGTTGGGCCATCGGCTTGTGGTAAAACTACACTAATGATTGATAATTTTTTATTGGCACCCAACTGGTTAGACTGGAAAAACAGGCACTTGTATGTCTTCTCTAAGAGCTTGGAACAATTAAAATATCAGCAGCTGATGAAGCTATATGATGGACTGGATATAGCCACTTTTGAACCAGATGTTAAGCCACTCCATGAATGTCTTGATAATTCTGTTGTTGTGTTTGATGACATTATACTGGATAATCAAAACAAGGTTAGAAATTTCTTTACACAGGGCCGACACAAAAACATAGATTGCTTCTACCTGGCACAAACTTTTTCTAAAATTCCGAAGCAGCTGATCCGAGACAACAGCAATTTTATATGTGTGTTTCATCAAGATCATACCAACCTCAAATACATACATGATGAATATGTAGGTGGTGACTTGAGCTACAATGATTTTTCCAAGTTTTGCAGTAGGTGCTGGAACCAGGACAGCTATGGGTTTGTCACAATTGATATGACAAGGAAACCCAATAGTGGCAAATACAGAAATAAAATTAACAATTTTCTAGACATTGAAACATATATAAATAACCATGAAAAGGCCAATCATTGATGATCTTAAATTAAGAGATTATCTTGTAAAAAGATTTAAGGGATGGAAATCAGAGAACCGAGGAATCTATGAACAACACAAGCAAACAGAACAACTAATTATTGATGCTATTAGTGAATTAGGTAAAAATATCAAAACTGTTACAGAGCAAAATCAAAATTTGATCACAGAGCTTGTACGTGTAGCTGCTAGGAACATATTAGATTATCCAATCACCCCACTTTCTAGTATTCATACACCTAGTCCTGTTGCCCCTCGAAGAATTGAAGCTACTCAGGATCCTATTGAATTGGGACTTCTTGCTCAAAAATATTTAAGCACACCTAAAGACAACAAAGATGAGGTCTTTGGCTTATATGCTGACACAGAGCGTGATGGTAGCATCATATATAGAATTGGCAATTTTAGAGTAACATTTATGGGAGATGATCTAATTGTATATTCAGAATCTCATGTTGGAGAAAGAGGTGGTTTTGTTAAGTACCCTGGCACACCAGGATTGTGGGAATTGATGACTAGGAAAAGGCCTGGCAGCTATACAGATCAAGATTATGAGCATTCCAAAGAAATATTAATAAAATCAGATGCTCTATACCAGAACAATGATCCCACACAAAAAAGAGTCAAGTCTAGCAGTGGAGCAAAATACAACAACTTAATCAAGCCCATATGGTCACAGATCAAGACTGGTAGTGGAATCAAACAATACAACACCCTGCCTAAAGAATTTGTGTGGGTTGATGATGTCAGGAAACTTGTAGATAGGTTGCTGGTGATAGCTGGGGAAGAAAATGCTGGCAGCCACAATTTTCACAATGAAAAGGTTGGAATTATGGACATGATAAGCACCAAATTGTCTAATTTTATAGTGAATGACACTAAGGGGATTGGATATCTTATAAAAATTATTAATATTCTACCACCTAAATTTTGGAATATCTCTGAGGGTCGGGGGCTGGTTAATGACATCATAAACAAGCTGCCATTTGAACTACACATTCCAGGTTATCAGTATTGTGGTCCCGGTACAAAATTCGACCATAGATTAAACAGAGGTGACCCTGGTGTTAATCCTCTAGATGCTGCTTGTAGAGACCATGACATAGCATACAACACACATTCTGATCTTGATAGGCGACATGTTGCAGACAAGAAATTAGAAGAGGCTGCATTTGGTAGATTTGTAAGCAAAGATGCTTCTTTAAGTGAAAAAATAGCAGCATTGGGGACCACCATAGCTATGAACACCAAACAAAAACTGGGGTGGGGGTTGTGATAAATTAAAAAAAATTAAGCCACTTAATTAAGCTATGTAATCCCAGAATATGTATATAATAAACCTAGGATGAAGGCCAAGGGTGTTATGTATCAGATACCTTATGCAGGTCTTAAATCTCTTAAAACTATTAATAGTCTTTTAACCAAAAAGCAGCGCAAGAAAAAAAATTCTTGTCTTGTCAAGAGCCATGGTATGAAATTGTAACTTAGTACCCCCCAATTAAAAAAATTACAACAATCTAGAAAAAAATTGCATACAGGTGGCTTTACATTTACTATCCCGGCCATCTTAGCAGCACTTGGGGCTGTGGGGAGCTTGGCTGGGGGATCAGCTGCTATAGCAAAAACAGTAATAGATGCTAAGAAGAATAGGGCAGAATTAGATAAATTGAAGCGCCATAATCTGGGTATGGAAAAACAAGGCAAAGGTGTTAAGAGAGCCATGAAAAAGTTTAAAAAAAACAAGAGCCGCTTACAAACCAAGATATTGAAGCTTTAATCAAGCCACTGGGCATCAAAAATTTTAGAGGTGTGTACATGTCTGATTCTTTACCAGAACAACCACTCAACAAAGAGTGTGGCATAGTTAATTTGGATAAGTACAAAAATCAGGGCACTCACTGGATCTGTTATCTTAAATATTTAAAAGATGAGGCATTTGTGTTTGATTCATTTGGAGGTGTTCCACCTGAAAATTTAGTAAAATATCTAAAATCAACTAATCTTTATTACAATAATGCACGTGTTCAAAACTTCAAAGATGTTAATTGTGGACATCTGTGTTTATCTGTTCATTGATATCTGTCTCAAATAAATACACCATCAATTGAAGATTTTCAAAAGGCCCTGTGGTATCTGAAACATCATTGGAGTATTCCATCTCACCAGCCAAAATTCAATATTAAAACTTAGATTACATGATGATATAGTGTACCCCAAAACAATAGCTCTCAGAGCATTTTATGGCATGTACTTGATCCCTAATATTACACACCACAACAACACAATTGCAGTTGGTGATCAAAAAATTGTCATCACTCCAGGGCAGTATAATCTGTCCACTCTAAATGCTCAGTTACCCAGAGGTATAGTGTTAACTCAAAATTCTGTCACTCACAGAGTAGAGATTGTGTCTGCTACAGAGACAGTGGATCTGGATACTATAAGAGAGCTGTTAGGCTTTGAGAACAACACAAAACTTGAACCAGTCATCAAACACACTGCTATTAATATACCTAAATTCTTAGCCATAGAAACTCTAAATATTCACCGTAATGTGGCCGAGGGTATGATCACCAAATCAAATGGCATAGGCACTCACAAACAAACTGGCATCATTGCAACATTCAAACCTAACTCTGAATTTATTGAACCGATCATCTACACTCCATCACCAACATTATATTTTCCGGTGTGCCATAATAGAATAGATTATATTGAGTTGATGGTCACTAATGAAAAAGAAGAATTAGTTGATTTTGCTGGAGCCACAACAACTGCTATCATAGAAATTAATATTTAAATAAAAATACATACAAAAAAATGGAAAATATTGAGAGTTATGAGCTACAATCATTCCCTCCAAACAGGAGGACCTTTGCAAATTTAAATCAAACCAACACAGAGATTGACGTTGATCTTGATGTAGGGGATGGATTTATACACCCCCACAGAGCAGATCTATACATCAAATTTAATGTTGTAAAGCTCGATGGTACTGATTATCCGGCAAATTCAAATATAAGATTGGTAGACAATTTTGTGCCACATCTGTTCTCTGAAATTGAGAACAGAAAACATGATGTTGTTATAAACAGAGTAGATTACCCTGGCATTACCTCTACAGCTTTGGCCACACTAAAATTATCCAAGACCGAGGCTTCTTACTACAAAATAGGTGGATTTGAGGCTGGTGATAAAATGTTATCCAAGAGCCACACAGTGCTGTTTCCCATGCGCCTGTTGCCAGGATTCTTCTCGGATTACAAAGATATTATGTGGAAGGGTGGTTTAAGAATCACATTTAGAAGAGCTGCCAATGATAATAATGCTTTGATGAGGTACAGTACATTAAACTCTACAGGGGAAGCTCTGCCTAATACAATACCTGATGAAGGCAAGTGCCTTATTCAGACTATGGAGCTAAGAATGCCAGTAGTTGAATATGAAGCCAGTTATGCTCTTAAATACAAAGCAGATATCCTAAAAAATCCAAAGGTGCCTTTACAATTTTATACATATCAATGTGTGCAGAAGCCTGCCACTGGTAGCTATTATGAACTTGATGCTACAAACTCATTCTCCAGTATACAATATGACATGCCAGATTTTGTGGTGGTACTGTTTCAGACTGGAAGACACAATAATCAGGAAAAAATTTCACGTAAATTTGATAACTGCAACATCAAGAACATATATCTTAAAAATGGCAGAAATGAGGTGTTCCCTAGAGAAAATTATAATTTAGACATGTCCAAGGATGATTATCTTAAATTATATGAAGCATTTACAGCATACAAGAGGGTCACTACTGGCAATACTGACATGTATTACACACCAGATGAATTCAAAGCACAGAGACCCATGTTTGTCATCAACACTTCAAAAAGGAAACATGTTGTGGTTAATGACAGAACAAACATTAAAATTATCTGTGAATTCCACGATACACTCCCTGATGACACTATATGTAGTGTTATTCTTATAGGTGAAAAATCATATGTTTATGATGTAAGAAATGAGTGAGTCACAGAGCAATTCTGGAAAGCCTCTGCATATTACCGGACCGGAATTAAATATAAGTAGGTGTGGGTGGGTGAGGGTGGCTTTTATGAGCATTTTTGCTTAGTTTTAAGTGTAGCCAAAACAATATCAAGAGGGGCATATTTTTGACAAGCTTATGGACAACAATCTCACACATTCAGCTTTTGTACACATGGCCGAATCTGTCTGTTGAGGCTTCTTCATTTGTACACTAGGGCTCAAGATTCTTCAGATTTAAATGTGTGCACACTTGGCCGATTGATTCATATAGACATCTTGACATTGTTTTAAGTGTAGCCAAATCGGGCTGTTTAATCATATGAGCTCTTCATTTGTACACTGTGTGATTCTTCATTTGTACACTAGGACTCAGAATTCTTGGGATTAAAAGCATATCACACTTGAACAATTGGGGCATATGGGCATCTTGGCATAGTTTTAAGTGTAGCCAAATCGGGCATATGGCTCTTTCATTTGTATGATTTTGTGCTAATAATAGTACCAAACACACTACTTTCATACGTTCTATATGACCCAACCAAATAATTCTTCTGGCTTTAATAAAACTTACTATATCCTTTTGGTTTAAGATTTAATTTATCTCTTTATGGTTTCGACTTCTACAGAAATCTCCATCCTTGATTGGTCCATATATTTTTCTGATTCTTCTTCTTTCAGTTTTCCTTAATTGCTGTTCGTCTTCTACACTCATTGTCCATATATCAGCACTGTAAGTTATTACCGGTCTAATAAGTGTTTTGTAAATCAATAGTTTGGTATATCTGGTAATTAACTTGCTTTTTAGTAATTGTATGTTGGCATAATATGCTTTGTTCCCTGCATTTATTCTTTCTCTAATTGCATCGTGCATGTTATTTTGGTCATTTATCGTCATTGCAAGATACTTGAAGTTTTTTTACCGCTACAAATTTCTTGTCATCTATTGTAAATTGGTGGTAACGTTTTCCATCTTGATTTGGAGTCAGCAGTAGGAATTTGGTTTTATTCATGTTTGGCTGTAGCCCAATTTTATTTGCTTCTTCTTCTAATATCCGGTATGTTCTATTTAATTCTTCTTCTGTTCTGGATATTATAAATACGTCGTCGGCATATGCGTTAGTTTGGCTAAGTTTCGTAAATATTGTTCCTCTTTTGCCTATTTTGCTTATTATTGCATGTAGTGCAGATAGTCCGTCTCCTTGTTTTACACCTGTGTTATATTCTGTTAGTTCAACCATATCGCTCCATATTTTGACTTTAAAATATGTGCGTTGGAGTGTCATGTTTGTTAATCTAATCAATTTATTAATTATTTGTAATTCTTCCATAATTTGTATTAATTTATGTCTTTTAATACTATCAAAAGCACTACGAAAGTCTATGAATAACATGTAGAGATTTATATTATGTTCATAATGTTTTTCCATTATTTGTCTTATTGTGAATAATTGATCTATTGTGCTTCTTCCTTGTCTAAAGCCTGCTTGGTATTCACCTATTATGTTTTCTGTTATTGCTATTAATCTTGTATGTATGATGCTGGTCATTATTTTGTATGTTGTATAAAGTTACATGATGCCTCTATAATTACTACATTCTGTTTTGTCACCTTTCTTGTGTATTGGGCAAAATATTCCATTATTCCATGCTTCTGGTATGTGTTCTTCTTGCCAGATTTGTTTTATCATTTTGTATATATCTTCTATCATATTTGGTCCAGAATATTTTAGTATTTCTTCTGTTATTTCATCTTCTCCTGGAGATTTATTGTTTCCTAGATTTTTTATTATCTTCTCAACTTCTTCTCTTGTTGGTGTTCCTTCTGTGTTTTGATCATCGTTATTTTCTATTTGTTCTTCTCTATATGTTTCATTGTATAATTGTTCTTGGAAGTTTTCTGTCCATCTTTCTAGTACACTTTCTTTGTCTCCTATTATCTCCCCGTCTCTGCCTTTACATACTATCTCTTTGGATTGATATCCTATATTCATTCTCTTTATTGCTGCATAGTACTTTCTAATCTCTGACTGTTGACTAAGTTGTTCTATTTCTTGGATATTCTTTCTTATCCATTCTTTTTTCTCTTTCTTACATAAATTATTTGCTGACATTCTCCATCAAACCACTCTTTCCTCCTTGATGTTTTCTCTTTGCCTATTACTTCTTCTGCAGCTTCTGTTAACACTTTTAAATTCTTTTCCACTTCCCTTCTATTGTTTCTTCTTGAGTAACTTATTTTTAATTGCTGTTTGGTAATTCATCTTGTTTTCTTGTTTGCCAAATTTTGTATAATTCCATTTTGTCTTCGTATATTCTGCTCATAGTTTACTTTTTACCATAAAATGATCTGAATCACAGTTTGATCCTCTTTGGCTTATTACATCTATAATTGTTGAGGAGTGTCTCTTATCTATTAATACATGATCTATTTGATTTACTGTTTCATCGTCTGATGATTTCCATGTGCCTAAATGTATCTTCTTATGTGGAAAGAAGGTGCTTTTAGATACCAACCTATTTCTTTTTGCGAATTGTGTTAAAAGTAGGCCATTTTCATTACTGTTTTTGTGTAGAGAATGGTTACCAATTATGTCTGTGTCACTATTTCTCACTCCTATTTTTGCTTTGTAATCACCTGCAATTATTATGATATCATATCTTGCTACTTTTTCTATTGTTCTTTCTAGTTGGTCATAGAATTGTTCTTTTTCTAGATCTTCTTTTTCATTGGTTGGAGCATGTACCGACAGTATACTAATATTTTGGAATTTACCCATGATTCTTATTTTGCATATCCTCTCATTGATTGGTTCGAATGATAGAACTCTTTCTCTTAGGTTTTTTGTTATTATAAACCCTGTTTTCTCTTTTGTTCCGCTATAGTATACGCTGTAATCTTTTTTGTCTATTTTACCATGTCCTTGCCATCTGATCTCTTGTAGTGCTACCATATCAATTTTGCGTTGTGTGATTACATTGGCTATTTCTTGCAATTTACCTGGTATTAACATTGTTCGGACGTTCCATGTTGCTATGGACCAATCATGTACCTTGTTCTTGCCTGGTTCTTCATCTGTGTTTCCCATCCTTATCCGAGGCTGATGCGCAGGATTCTTAACAAGTTGCTTTTTTACGAGGTGAGGTTGTCAGCCTAACGCTCAACAATTTTATCCCTTGGAGGGGTTTTTCTGCTGGAGCTTACTCCCCTAGATGGTCGCCTACCAGAGCTATGGGGCCATCTCCCCATGTCATTTGATTCGGGTTTCCGTCCCTTAGAACAGTTGCTTTCACTACAGCTTTTGAGCCATGTTGTTTTCTAGTTTTGGTCCGCAACGGTTTCCCGGTATCCTCCATATCTGGAGTGCGTTCCCATATCCGCCACCGATGGAGGACTAGCAACCCCGCACGGGATAATAAATCAACATTTTATGGAAAAATATCTCTGGCTTGATCTGTAGTGAAAATGAGTTTCAAACAAGTACAAGCATTGAACGTGAATTTCTCGAAAAATCTATTTTTTTTCCTATAGTCGAAATGTAATAATTAAAACTCTTTTCAGGCTCCGAAAAGCATAAAACTTCAACATTTTAGGGAAAATCATCTCTGGCTTGGAAAGTAGAGAAAATGGTTTCTCACGTATATTAGAATTGAAAGCAAATTTCTTGAAAAATCACGTTTTGATCCTATAGTCGAAATGTAATAATAAAAACGATTTTCACTTTCTGAAAAGTGTAATATTTCAATATTTTAAGAAGAATCATCTCTGCCTTGGCCTGTAGAGAAAATTAGTTTCAAACGAGTATAAGCATTGAACGCGAATTTCTCGAAAAGTCAAGTCTTCATTATATAGTCGAAATGTCATAACTAAAACGCCTTTGAGGTTCAGAAAACATAATAATTCAACATTTTAAGAAAAATCATCTCTGGCTTGGTTTGTAAAGAAAATGAGTCCCAAACGAGTACTAACATTGAACACGAATTTCTTTAATAATGAAGATTTTTATCACATAGTCAAAGTGTAATAATTTAAACGCTTTTCACGCTCTTAAGAGAATAATAATTCAACATTTTAAGAAAAATCATTTCTGGCTTGGTCTGTTGTGAAAATGATTTTCAAACTAGTACAAGCATTTCACGCTAATTTCTCGAAAAATTAAGTTTTGACCCTATACCCGAAATGCCATAATTAAAACGCTTTTGATGCTTTGAAAAGCTTAATAATTCCACATTTTAACAAAAATCTTCTCTGGCTTCGTCTGTAGAGAAAATGAGTTTCAAACGAGTACTGGCATTGAACGCGAATCTCTCGAAAAATAATTTTTTTTCCTATAGTCGAAAAGTAATAATTACATCGCTTTTCAGGCTCTGAAAAGTATAATAATTGAATATTTAAAGGAAAATCATCTCTGCCTTGGTGTGTAGAGAAAATGAGTTTCAAACGTATATTAGCACTGAACGCGAAATTCTCGAAAATCAAGTTTTGATCCTATAGTCGAAATGTTATAATTAAATTTCATTTCAGCTTCTGAAAAGATTAATATATTAATATTTTAAGGACAATCATCTCTGGCTTGATCTGTAGTGAAAATGAGTTTCAAACAAGTACAAGCATTGAACGTGAATTTCTCGAAAGTCAAGTCTTCATTATATAGTCGAAATGTCATAACTAAAACGCCTTTCAGGCTCTGAAAAGCACAATAATTCAAAATTTTAAGAAAAATTATCTCTCGCTTGGTCTGTAGAGAAAACGAGTTTCAAACGAGTATAAGCATTCAACGCGAATTTCTCGAAAAATCAAGTCTCCATTATATAGTCGAAATGTCATGTCTGTCAACCTGTAGTAGCACCATTTTGAATTCGAAAAATTCCTATGCCAGGATGATCTATGGGTTTTGTATAGTTTTGAACAATCTTTAAAAAGTTTTGAATCCGATTCAGTTTTTCGTAATAACGAATTCAAAAATGCTACTACAGGTTGACGCCTCAGTAGCACTTTCACCAAATTCAACGGAAACGATGCCATTTCGTAGTCTAGGTTATGTATCGTTTTGAACAACCTTCAGAAAGTTTTGAATCCGAAGGACAACTTCAAAAATTCAAATTCAAAAATGCTGCTATAGCAGCACTTGTTTTGAATTCGAAAAATTCCTATGCCAGGATGATCTATGGGTTTTGTATAGTTTTGAACAACCTTTAAAAAGTTTTGAATCCGATTCAGTTTTTCGTAATAACGAATTCAAAAATGCTACTACAGGTTGACGCCTCAGTAGCACTTTCACCAAATTCAACGGAAACGATGCCATTTCGTAGTCTAGGTTATGTATCGTTTTGAACAACCTTCAGAAAGTTTTGAATCCGAAGGACAACTTCAAAAATTCAAATTCAAAAATGCTGCTATAGCAGCACTTGTTTTGAATTCGAAAAATTCCTATGCCAGGATGATCTATGGGTTTTGTATAGTTTTGAACAACCTTTAAAAAGTTTTGAATCCGATTCAGTTTTTCGTAATAACGAATTCAAAAATGCTACTACAGGTTGACGCCTCAGTAGCACTTTCACCAAATTCAACGGAAACGATGCCATTTCGTAGTCTAGGTTATGTATCGTTTTGAACAACCTTCAGAAAGTTTTGAATCCGAAGGACAACTTCAAAAATTCAAATTCAAAAATGCTGCTATAGCAGCACTTGTTTTGAATTCGAAAAATTCCTATGCCAGGATGATCTATGGGTTTTGTATAGTTTTGAACAACCTTTAAAAAGTTTTGAATCCGATTCAGTTTTTCGTAATAACGAATTCAAAAATGCTACTACAGGTTGACGCCTCAGTAGCACTTTCACCAAATTCAACGGAAACGATGCCATTTCGTAGTCTAGGTTATGTATCGTTTTGAACAACCTTCAGAAAGTTTTGAATCCGAAGGACAACTTCAAAAATTCAAATTCAAAAATGCTGCTATAGCAGCACTTGTTTTGAATTCGAAAAATTCCTATGCCAGGATGATCTATGGGTTTTGTATAGTTTTGAACAACCTTTAAAAAGTTTTGAATCCGATTCAGTTTTTCGTAATAACGAATTCAAAAATGCTACTACAGGTTGACGCCTCAGTAGCACTTTCACCAAATTCAACGGAAACGATGCCATTTCGTAGTCTAGGTTATGTATCGTTTTGAACAACCTTCAGAAAGTTTTGAATCCGAAGGACAACTTCAAAAATTCAAATTCAAAAATGCTGCTATAGCAGCACTTGTTTTGAATTCGAAAAATTCCTATGCCAGGATGATCTATGGGTTTTGTATAGTTTTGAACAACCTTTAAAAAGTTTTGAATCCGATTCAGTTTTTCGTAATAACGAATTCAAAAATGCTACTACAGGTTGACGCCTCAGTAGCACTTTCACCAAATTCAACGGAAACGATGCCATTTCGTAGTCTAGGTTATGTATCGTTTTGAACAACCTTCAGAAAGTTTTGAATCCGAAGGACAACTTCAAAAATTCAAATTCAAGAATGCTGCTATAGCAGCACTTGTTTTGAATTCGAAAAATTCCTATGCCAGGATGATCTATGGGTTTTGTATAGTTTTGAACAACCTTTCAAAAGTTTTGAATCCGATTCAGTTTTTCGTAATAACGAATTCAAAAATGCTACTACAGGTTGACGCCTCAGTAGCACTTTCACCAAATTCAACGGAAACGATGCCATTTCGTAGTCTAGGTTATGTATCGTTTTGAACAACCTTCAGAAAGTTTTGAATCCGAAGGACAACTTCAAAAATTCAAATTCAAAAATGCTGCTATAGCAGCACTTGTTTTGAATTCGAAAAATTCCTATGCCAGGATGATCTATGGGTTTTGTGTAGTTTTGAACAACCTTTAAAAAGTTTTGAATCCGATTCAGTTTTTCGTAATAACGAATTCAAAAATGCTACTACAGGTTGACGCCTCAGTAGCACTTTCACCAAATTCAACGGAAACGATGCCATTTCGTAGTCTAGGTTATGTATCGTTTTGAACAACTTTCAGAAAGTTTTCAATCCGAAGGACAACTTCAAAAATTCAAATTCAAAAATGCTGCTATAGCAGCACTTGTTTTGAATTCGAAAAATTCCTATGCCAGGATGATCTATGGGTTTTGTATAGTTTTGAACAACCTTTAAAAAGTTTTGAATCCGATTCAGTTTTTCGTAATAACGAATTCAAAAATGCTACTACAGGTTGACGTCTCAGTAGCACTTTCACCAAATTCAACGGAAACGATGCCATTTCGTAGTCTAGGTTATGTATCGTTTCGAACAACCTTCAGAAAGTTTTGAATCCGAAGGACAACTTCAAAAATTCAAATTCAAAAATGCTGCTATAGCAGCACTTGTTTTGAATTCGAAAAATTCCTATGCCAGGATGATCTATGGGTTTTGTATAGTTTTGAACAACCTTTAAAAAGTTTTGAATCCGATTCAGTTTTTCGTAATAACGAATTCAAAAATGCTACTACAGGTTGACGCCTCAGTAGCACTTTCACCAAATTCAACGGAAACGATGCCATTTCGTAGTCTAGGTTATGTATCGTTTTGAACAACCTTCAGAAAGTTTTGAATCCGAAGGACAACTTCAAAAATTCAAATTCAAGAATGCTGCTATAGCAGCACTTGTTTTGAATTCGAAAAATTCCTATGCCAGGATGATCTATGGGTTTTGTATAGTTTTGAACAACCTTTCAAAAGTTTTGAATCCGATTCAGTTTTTCGTAATAACGAATTCAAAAATGCTACTACAGGTTGACGCCTCAGTAGCACTTTCACCAAATTCAACGGAAACGATGCCATTTCGTAGTCTAGGTTATGTATCGTTTTGAACAACTTTCAGAAAGTTTTCAATCCGAAGGACAACTTCAAAAATTCAAATTCAAAAATGCTGCTATAGCAGCACTTGTTTTGAATTCGAAAAATTCCTATGCCAGGATGATCTATGGGTTTTGTATAGTTTTGAACAACCTTTAAAAAGTTTTGAATCCGATTCAGTTTTTCGTAATAACGAATTCAAAAATGCTACTACAGGTTGACGTCTCAGTAGCACTTTCACCAAATTCAACGGAAACGATGCCATTTCGTAGTCTAGGTTATGTATCGTTTCGAACAACCTTCAGAAAGTTTTGAATCCGAAGGACAACTTCAAAAATTCAAATTCAAAAATGCTGCTATAGCAGCACTTGTTTTGAATTCGAAAAATTCCTATGCCAGGATGATCTATGGGTTTTGTATAGTTTTGAACAACCTTTAAAAAGTTTTGAATCCGATTCAGTTTTTCGTAATAACGAATTCAAAAATGCTACTACAGGTTGACGCCTCAGTAGCACTTTCACCAAATTCAACGGAAACGATGCCATTTCGTAGTCTAGGTTATGTATCGTTTTGAACAACCTTCAGAAAGTTTTGAATCCGAAGGACAACTTCAAAAATTCAAATTCAAAAATGCTGCTATAGCAGCACTTGTTTTGAATTCGAAAAATTCCTATGCCAGGATGATCTATGGGTTTTGTATAGTTTTGAACAACCTTTAAAAAGTTTTGAATCCGATTCAGTTTTTCGTAATAACGAATTCAAAAATGCTACTACAGGTTGACGCCTCAGTAGCACTTTCACCAAATTCAACGGAAACGATGCCATTTCGTAGTCTAGGTTATGTATCGTTTTGAACAACCTTCAGAAAGTTTTGAATCCGAAGGACAACTTCAAAAATTCAAATTCAAAAATGCTGCTATAGCAGCACTTGTTTTGAATGCGAAAAATTCCTATGCCAGGATGATCTATGGGTTTTGTATAGTTTTGAACAACCTTTAAAAAGTTTTGAATCCGATTCAGTTTTTCGTAATAACGAATTCAAAAATGCTACTACAGGTTGACGCCTCAGTAGCACTTTCACCAAATTCAACGGAAACGATGCCATTTCGTAGTCTAGGTTATGTATCGTTTTGAACAACCTTCAGAAAGTTTTGAATCCGAAGGACAACTTCAAAAATTCAAATTCAAGAATGCTGCTATAGCAGCACTTGTTTTGAATTCGAAAAATTCCTATGCCAGGATGATCTATGGGTTTTGTATAGTTTTGAACAACCTTTCAAAAGTTTTGAATCCGATTCAGTTTTTCGTAATAACGAATTCAAAAATGCTACTACAGGTTGACGCCTCAGTAGCACTTTCACCAAATTCAACGGAAACGATGCCATTTCGTAGTCTAGGTTATGTATCGTTTTGAACAACCTTCAGAAAGTTTTGAATCCGAAGGACAACTTCAAAAATTCAAATTCAAAAATGCTGCTATAGCAGCACTTGTTTTGAATTCGAAAAATTCCTATGCCAGGATGATCTATGGGTTTTGTGTAGTTTTGAACAACCTTTAAAAAGTTTTGAATCCGATTCAGTTTTTCGTAATAACGAATTCAAAAATGCTACTACAGGTTGACGCCTCAGTAGCACTTTCACCAAATTCAACGGAAACGATGCCATTTCGTAGTCTAGGTTATGTATCGTTTTGAACAACTTTCAGAAAGTTTTCAATCCGAAGGACAACTTCAAAAATTCAAATTCAAAAATGCTGCTATAGCAGCACTTGTTTTGAATTCGAAAAATTCCTATGCCAGGATGATCTATGGGTTTTGTATAGTTTTGAACAACCTTTAAAAAGTTTTGAATCCGATTCAGTTTTTCGTAATAACGAATTCAAAAATGCTACTACAGGTTGACGTCTCAGTAGCACTTTCACCAAATTCAACGGAAACGATGCCATTTCGTAGTCTAGGTTATGTATCGTTTCGAACAACCTTCAGAAAGTTTTGAATCCGAAGGACAACTTCAAAAATTCAAATTCAAAAATGCTGCTATAGCAGCACTTGTTTTGAATTCGAAAAATTCCTATGCCAGGATGATCTATGGGTTTTGTATAGTTTTGAACAACCTTTAAAAAGTTTTGAATCCGATTCAGTTTTTCGTAATAACGAATTCAAAAATGCTACTACAGGTTGACGCCTCAGTAGCACTTTCACCAAATTCAACGGAAACGATGCCATTTCGTAGTCTAGGTTATGTATCGTTTTGAACAACCTTCAGAAAGTTTTGAATCCGAAGGACAACTTCAAAAATTCAAATTCAAGAATGCTGCTATAGCAGCACTTGTTTTGAATTCGAAAAATTCCTATGCCAGGATGATCTATGGGTTTTGTATAGTTTTGAACAACCTTTCAAAAGTTTTGAATCCGATTCAGTTTTTCGTAATAACGAATTCAAAAATGCTACTACAGGTTGACGCCTCAGTAGCACTTTCACCAAATTCAACGGAAACGATGCCATTTCGTAGTCTAGGTTATGTATCGTTTTGAACAACTTTCAGAAAGTTTTCAATCCGAAGGACAACTTCAAAAATTCAAATTCAAAAATGCTGCTATAGCAGCACTTGTTTTGAATTCGAAAAATTCCTATGCCAGGATGATCTATGGGTTTTGTATAGTTTTGAACAACCTTTAAAAAGTTTTGAATCCGATTCAGTTTTTCGTAATAACGAATTCAAAAATGCTACTACAGGTTGACGTCTCAGTAGCACTTTCACCAAATTCAACGGAAACGATGCCATTTCGTAGTCTAGGTTATGTATCGTTTCGAACAACCTTCAGAAAGTTTTGAATCCGAAGGACAACTTCAAAAATTCAAATTCAAAAATGCTGCTATAGCAGCACTTGTTTTGAATTCGAAAAATTCCTATGCCAGGATGATCTATGGGTTTTGTATAGTTTTGAACAACCTTTAAAAAGTTTTGAATCCGATTCAGTTTTTCGTAATAACGAATTCAAAAATGCTACTACAGGTTGACGCCTCAGTAGCACTTTCACCAAATTCAACGGAAACGATGCCATTTCGTAGTCTAGGTTATGTATCGTTTTGAACAACCTTCAGAAAGTTTTGAATCCGAAGGACAACTTCAAAAATTCAAATTCAAAAATGCTGCTATAGCAGCACTTGTTTTGAATTCGAAAAATTCCTATGCCAGGATGATCTATGGGTTTTGTATAGTTTTGAACAACCTTTAAAAAGTTTTGAATCCGATTCAGTTTTTCGTAATAACGAATTCAAAAATGCTACTACAGGTTGACGCCTCAGTAGCACTTTCACCAAATTCAACGGAAACGATGCCATTTCGTAGTCTAGGTTATGTATCGTTTTGAACAACCTTCAGAAAGTTTTGAATCCGAAGGACAACTTCAAAAATTCAAATTCAAAAATGCTGCTATAGCAGCACTTGTTTTGAATGCGAAAAATTCCTATGCCAGGATGATCTATGGGTTTTGTATAGTTTTGAACAACCTTTAAAAAGTTTTGAATCCGATTCAGTTTTTCGTAATA
This sequence comes from Lepisma saccharinum, assembly GCF_977018435.1. NCBI lineage: Eukaryota > Metazoa > Arthropoda > Insecta > Zygentoma > Lepismatidae > Lepisma > Lepisma saccharinum. The sequence goes on along the minus strand of NC_139242.1, from coordinate 8,842,286 downwards.
ACGAATTCAAAAATGCTACTACAGGTTGACGCCTCAGTAGCACTTTCACCAAATTCAACGGAAACGATGCCATTTCGTAGTCTAGGTTATGTATCGTTTTGAACAACCTTCAGAAAGTTTTGAATCCGAAGGACAACTTCAAAAATTCAAATTCAAAAATGCTGCTATAGCAGCACTTGTTTTGAATTCGAAAAATTCCTATGCCAGGATGATCTATGGGTTTTGTATAGTTTTGAACAACCTTTAAAAAGTTTTGAATCCGATTCAGTTTTTCGTAATAACGAATTCAAAAATGCTACTACAAGGTTGACGCCTCAGTAGCACTTTCACCAAATTCAACTGAAACGATGCCATTTCGTAGTCTAGGTTATGTATCGTTTTGAACAACCTTCAGAAAGTTTTGAATCCGAAGGACAACTTCAAAAATTCAAATTCAAAAATGCTGCTATAGCAGCACTTGTTTTGAATTCGAAAAATTCCTATGCCAGGATGATCTATGGGTTTTGTATAGTTTTGAACAACCTTTAAAAAGTTTTGAATCCGATTCAGTTTTTCGTAATAACGAATTCAAAAATGCTACTACAGGTTGACGCCTCAGTAGCACTTTCACCAAATTCAACGGAAACGATGCCATTTCGTAGTCTAGGTTATGTATCGTTTTGAACAACCTTCAGAAAGTTTTGAATCCGAAGGACAACTTCAAAAATTCAAATTCAAAAATGCTGCTATAGCAGCACTTGTTTTGAATTCGAAAAATTCCTATGCCAGGATGATCTATGGGTTTTGTATAGTTTTGAACAACCTTTAAAAAGTTTTGAATCCGATTCAGTTTTTCGTAATAACGAATTCAAAAATGCTACTACAGGTTGACGCCTCAGTAGCACTTTCACCAAATTCAACGGAAACGATGCCATTTCGTAGTCTAGGTTATGTATCGTTTTGAACAACCTTCAGAAAGTTTTGAATCCGAAGGACAACTTCAAAAATTCAAATTCAAAAATGCTGCTATAGCAGCACTTGTTTTGAATTCGAAAAATTCCTATGCCAGGATGATCTATGGGTTTTGTATAGTTTTGAACAACCTTTCAAAAGTTTTGAATCCGATTCAGTTTTTCGTAATAACGAATTCAAAAATGCTACTACAGGTTGACGCCTCAGTAGCACTTTCACCAAATTCAACGGAAACGATGCCATTTCGTAGTCTAGGTTATGTATCGTTTTGAACAACCTTCAGAAAGTTTTGAATCCGAAGGACAACTTCAAAAATTCAAATTCAAAAATGCTGCTATAGCAGCACTTGTTTTGAATTCGAAAAATTCCTATGCCAGGATGATCTATGGGTTTTGTATAGTTTTGAACAACCTTTAAAAAGTTTTGAATCCGATTCAGTTTTTCGTAATAACGAATTCAAAAATGCTACTACAGGTTGACGCCTCAGTAGCACTTTCACCAAATTCAACGGAAACGATGCCATTTCGTAGTCTAGGTTATGTATCGTTTTGAACAACCTTCAGAAAGTTTTGAATCCGAAGGACAACTTCAAAAATTCAAATTCAAAAATGCTGCTATAGCAGCACTTGTTTTGAATTCGAAAAATTCCTATGCCAGGATGATCTATGGGTTTTGTATAGTTTTGAACAACCTTTAAAAAGTTTTGAATCCGATTCAGTTTTTCGTAATAACGAATTCAAAAATGCTACTACAGGTTGACGCCTCAGTAGCACTTTCACCAAATTCAACGGAAACGATGCCATTTCGTAGTCTAGGTTATGTATCGTTTTGAACAACCTTCAGAAAGTTTTGAATCCGAAGGACAACTTCAAAAATTCAAATTCAAAAATGCTGCTATAGCAGCACTTGTTTTGAATTCGAAAAATTCCTATGCCAGGATGATCTATGGGTTTTGTATAGTTTTGAACAACCTTTAAAAAGTTTTGAATCCGATTCAGTTTTTCGTAATAACGAATTCAAAAATGCTACTACAGGTTGACGCCTCAGTAGCACTTTCACCAAATTCAACGGAAACGATGCCATTTCGTAGTCTAGGTTATGTATCGTTTTGAACAACCTTCAGAAAGTTTTGAATCCGAAGGACAACTTCAAAAATTCAAATTCAAAAATGCTGCTATAGCAGCACTTGTTTTGAATTCGAAAAATTCCTATGCCAGGATGATCTATGGGTTTTGTATAGTTTTGAACAACCTTTAAAAAGTTTTGAATCCGATTCAGTTTTTCGTAATAACGAATTCAAAAATGCTACTACAGGTTGACGCCTCAGTAGCACTTTCACCAAATTCAACGGAAACGATGCCATTTCGTAGTCTAGGTTATGTATCGTTTTGAACAACCTTCAGAAAGTTTTGAATCCGAAGGACAACTTCAAAAATTCAAATTCAAAAATGCTGCTATAGCAGCACTTGTTTTGAATTCGAAAAATTCCTATGCCAGGATGATCTATGGGTTTTGTATAGTTTTGAACAACCTTTAAAAAGTTTTGAATCCGATTCAGTTTTTCGTAATAACGAATTCAAAAATGCTACTACAGGTTGACGCCTCAGTAGCACTTTCACCAAATTCAACGGAAACGATGCCATTTCGTAGTCTAGGTTATGTATCGTTTTGAACAACCTTCAGAAAGTTTTGAATCCGAAGGACAACTTCAAAAATTCAAATTCAAAAATGCTGCTATAGCAGCACTTGTTTTGAATTCGAAAAATTCCTATGCCAGGATGATCTATGGGTTTTGTATAGTTTTGAACAACCTTTAAAAAGTTTTGAATCCGATTCAGTTTTTCGTAATAACGAATTCAAAAATGCTACTACAGGTTGACGCCTCAGTAGCACTTTCACCAAATTCAACGGAAACGATGCCATTTCGTAGTCTAGGTTATGTATCGTTTTGAACAACCTTCAGAAAGTTTTGAATCCGAAGGACAACTTCAAAAATTCAAATTCAAAAATGCTGCTATAGCAGCACTTGTTTTGAATTCGAAAAATTCCTATGCCAGGATGATCTATGGGTTTTGTATAGTTTTGAACAACCTTTAAAAAGTTTTGAATCCGATTCAGTTTTTCGTAATAACGAATTCAAAAATGCTACTACAGGTTGACGCCTCAGTAGCACTTTCACCAAATTCAACGGAAACGATGCCATTTCGTAGTCTAGGTTATGTATCGTTTTGAACAACCTTCAGAAAGTTTTGAATCCGAAGGACAACTTCAAAAATTCAAATTCAAAAATGCTGCTATAGCAGCACTTGTTTTGAATTCGAAAAATTCCTATGCCAGGATGATCTATGGGTTTTGTATAGTTTTGAACAACCTTTAAAAAGTTTTGAATCCGATTCAGTTTTTCGTAATAACGAATTCAAAAATGCTACTACAGGTTGACGCCTCAGTAGCACTTTCACCAAATTCAACGGAAACGATGCCATTTCGTAGTCTAGGTTATGTATCGTTTTGAACAACCTTCAGAAAGTTTTGAATCCGAAGGACAACTTCAAAAATTCAAATTCAAAAATGCTGCTATAGCAGCACTTGTTTTGAATTCGAAAAATTCCTATGCCAGGATGATCTATGGGTTTTGTATAGTTTTGAACAACCTTTAAAAAGTTTTGAATCCGATTCAGTTTTTCGTAATAACGAATTCAAAAATGCTACTACAGGTTGACGCCTCAGTAGCACTTTCACCAAATTCAACGGAAACGATGCCATTTCGTAGTCTAGGTTATGTATCGTTTTGAACAACCTTCAGAAAGTTTTGAATCCGAAGGACAACTTCAAAAATTCAAATTCAAAAATGCTACTATAGCAGCACTTGTTTTGAATTCGAAAAATTCCTATGCCAGGATGATCTATGGGTTTTGTATAGTTTCGAACAACCTTTAATCGGTTTTTGAAAATTACGAATTCAAAAACGCTTCTTCAAATTTGCAACTCAGGATAAGTTTCAACAAATTCTACCGTTGAATTTTCCATTTCTTAATACACTCAGGATTGTGTACATTACACTAGAAATTGTTTCATCTTATATTCATCATATTCATAATATTGATGTTTATAGTTCCTTAGAAAAGGGGCCACGCCTTATAATTTTGTCCGGATTGCAGGAGCGAAATACTGATAAAATTGTGTGGACAGATATAATGTTTATGAGTTTTACAAGCACGTATTCTCTGGCCCTCTTACTCTCATTCTCTCTTCTATTTTTTTGTTTTTCTTTCGCCTTTTCTCTTTGCTGCTGCATCACTTCTTATTTACCCTTTTCCACCATTGTCCTCTGCTTGTAATCCAACCACATCGCGCTAAGATGCCAGGTGTCCCAGGTTCGAATCCTGGCCTGGGCATGGATGTTTGGAGTGTCCATTCATCAATTTCATCACATCATCACTCATCCCCATTTTCGCAAGTTAGCCAAAAGTGGCACAAATAGCGAAGCAAAATAAAGCAAATCAATCAATCAATCAATTGTATTACAGCCCTCTCTTCCGCTTTCACCGTTTTTCTAATGTTCTTGTTAACTGTCTCATTTTTAGTATCTCTATCCATTCCAATCTAGAAAGAAGTAGGGAAGGGACTCGCAGCTTGTCTACCATTCCTATCTCTCCTGTTTCAATCTTCACATAATCTCCCTATTTCTCTCCCTCTTGAGTTTCCCTAGCTCCGGTCTCCGTGGCGGAATGCATAGCGCGTTTCTCGGTTTTGAATCCCGGCCTGGGAATAGGTGTCCCTTCAATCAATTTCATCTTAGCATCACTCATCTTCATCTTCGCGATTAGCCATAAGTGGCAGAAAACCGAAACAAAATAAAATAAATCAAATGAAAGTTTCCTAGCCTTCATTGTATCCCTGTCCATGTATTTCAGTTGCTCGCTGTGGACTTTTCTCTTTAAGTTATACTAGTATATTAGGTGAACCAAGCAAATTACATTAATTGATATGAATGATTTGTATCATTTAGATTATTATACTGGCTTTGAGTCCAGATGTCAAAGGTTTGTTAGTCCGCAAAATGCAGTCTAGGGTGTACTAAGTTAGCATTTAGGGAACAGATTAGAGTATATTGTTTAATTCATGCGACAATTATGAAAAATATGGAAAATTTTCTTTACAAGTGCAAGTGACACCCATGTTATACTAGAGCCGTCCGTAGGAGAGGAGCAAGGTTTCACACTTCATGGATGGAAGCAAACGAGCAGCAAAACATTTTGAAATGTAATTTTAGCTTTTTATATTCTGAAAGCAACTTATGCCAAAATTCGAAGTTTACAGTTGCACCCTTAGTTACTACTACTAACGCACTTTTCAAAAGGAAATGCCTTGTTTTTGTCTTGCTATACAAAACAATGTTGTGTGTGCCGTATATTTTCAAGGATGATGACAAAGAGACATATATTGACAATAGGGTTCTTGCGTGTCAAATCATCACAACTCCCAGCCCTAGCATCTAAGATTTTCATAAAATTTGGTAGAATGGTAGAGGACATGAAATATCTTACATGTGTAAAATTTTAGCCCTCAATGATACACGGTGTTCCTGCAGCAGGGATGCCAACTTCATAAAAAATGTCAAATTTATTCTTACAAGGCCAACAAAATATATCATGACTTTTCTTCTAATTATGGTGTAACTTTCATCTTAGGCTTGTTTTGGAACTAAGAGAGCATAGGTTTCGTAAAAAATAGTCTTACATAAAAAAAATTTAAGTTTCTTTACAAGCTCACATGATGTGACCTTTGACTTCGAATACCTGGCAAAGCGAATCTTCAATTTTGGTGGGAATAAGGTATGTTATGCAGTTAAGTGTAATGTCTGTTTGGTGTACGTTTCATTTAGGGGTTGATTTGAGAACAGGTACAAAACAAATCTGACAGTAGTATATGCTACATTGAGTGAAACACCTTAGAACTTAGTCTAGTAATGTCGTCTGAACAACTAATTGCAACAGAAATGAAACTAACTGCCTCCATAGTAAAAAAAATGTGACGAATCCGATTTTGAAGAGTTTACAACTCTCTAATCTGTAACTTCGACGACATCTTGAAAAAGGGCTCCAAGATTTAAAGTTGAAAATTTAAAAAAAGAATATCTCGAAAACGGTGAATTGTGCACTAAAACTGAAGATAACCAAAATTAAAGAGCAGACCATTTGATAACTTATGGTTTTGGTTTGATAAAGTTATCTTATATCTTAATTGAATTAGAAAGCTCCAATTATTTACTTTAATTTGGGAATTAGAGTAAAAGTTGATTTCTTTATTTGATTTATTTTACTTCATTTTGTGCCAGTTTTTGGCTAATTGCGAAAATGAAAGATGATATGATGAAATTGATGAATGGACATTCATAAACATCCATGCCCAGTCCAGGATTCGAACCCGGGACCCCTGGACCTCTGACGTCGTAGTGCAATTTGCTAACTACTCCCCCAAGGGGGCCGACTACAGTAAAAGGTGGTTTGTGACATAAATAACAGCAAATATGTAACAAACTATGTAATATATGTCCCGAAGACACTGAACAAAATAAATATATATAATATTCTGGATATATTTGTGTTGAATGCAGATACATAACATTCAGATGAGCGTCAACGTGTGTTTTATAGCGACATGTTAGTACCTCGTTTATGTGAAAATGTGAAGTTTAATGTAAGCGAAACATGTTATATATTATCGCATTTACAAAGAAAATCTAAATCACACTGCCAACACACTCAAAGACTTTGTGAATCCAATCGAAATTGTAACAATATCTACAGCTGAATGTGAAAGCGGGGTCAATGCTATGAATCTAGCTTTATCAGATGAGAGAAATCAATAGAACCGTTTGTTTTTATCAAGTCCAAGGATCTCAGTGCCCTTCACACAGCAACTGGTTAACCATCAGACCTGCAGGAACAGTCCCATTCATTTGTCTAATCAGCAGATTTATATGATTTTTTCCTATAGTTTGATTTTAGAATCCGGGAACTTTTCTAACGATGGAAGCGGCCCCGGCGCCCACCCAGCGTCGAATAACATGGGTACCTGGGGGAAACCCTGGGGGGTAAAGGCGGTCAGGGGCGTGATGCTGATCACATCACCCCCACTCACGACCGGATCAAGAAAGTGTGGGGCGTTACCCCCACACCCCCTATACGCCTTCATGGCGTGGTGCTAAGCACAGGGGAACACTTTACCTTTTTTTACCTTTTTTTATTTAACTTTGAATGTTTATAGTTTGATTTTAGAATTTAACTTTAAATGATGTTAATTTGTGTTCCATGTGATAACAAAACTAGATTTTAAGCAATTAACATGGAATTAATAGCACACTTAATTTATAGATAAAAGAGATAGTGCATGCGAGGTTTCAATTAATAGAAACCTGTGTGTCTTGGAAACTACAGGCACACACCTACAAGCTTACTCAGATAGTAAACTCACTACCTATTCGAAATATTATCGAGATGAGACGAGTCGAGATTTGTCACAATCTCGTTTCGTCTTATGTATGGTGAGGCCCTTCTCCTTGTTTGTATTTGTTCTCGTCTGAGTCTATACTCAGAAGTTTGTTAAAACAATCTAATCGGGACTGAACCAGGCGATTAAATTATCTGCAAATAATTTATCTAATAAAAGTATGTGACCTTTTTAATTCATTTATATATGCATACAATGAGGAAAATATCAATTCTTCTTAGTGATGGAATACAAAAAGTTACAATATATATAATTTCATAGGTAGTAAAAATTCCTACAATATCTTTTGTGTAAATTGTGTAAGTACGGTATTTACTTTCGGAAAATTATTTTTTAAAAAATCTGAGGGAAAGAAGGCGTGCAGCATAGTCTTCTGAAACAAATGTACATCTTATCAAGCAATCGACGCAGTGCGGTATCTACAAGTCTTGCCCCCACCCCCTCCCGCAAAATATTACCAAAGGTTACACCCCTACCTCCACCCACCTCCACACACCCACCCAACTCAATTTTTTTTAAATGGGAAGGGGGTTATATGATATATATATAGTACACTGTTTTCTCACACCTGGAAAATGATGCATTTGTTACAATCATGCAGTCATATTTTTTTCCTGATTAAAGATAGGTTGAAGAAACCTTCACCTCTGCATTTCTCGTAAAATTCTAGCCTGATTTGATTCTAGTCTGACTGCCACGCGGGAGACCCAGGGTGGGCGATCTAAGGTCGTAATTTTTCCGGCTTTGTCCCCGTATAAAGAGACTCTAGGGCCCACCCAACCTCAAATCAAATGGAATCTGGCCGGGGGGTAAAGGCAACCGCAGCGTGGTGCTGATCACATCATCTCCAAGATGGCCGACATCGAAAATCTGTGAGGCCACATTCCCTAAATGTGCCTTCATAGCACGGTGCTGGCACAGGGAATATAACTTTTCTTTTACCTGTATATATTGTATTCGTTTCTGTACCCCTGAGTAACTAAGTTTGTATTTTTTCCATAGCCTATGCATATATTAACCCTCCACTACGACAATGGCTGAGGACCCCCTAAAGGCTTGCTTGTCTCCGCCCCCCCCCCTTGCACTGCGGGGTTTTGCGGCTTGTAGATCCGGCACTGAATCGACGTAATATCCTGTAACTACACTTCTTCATATTACACCATTACACACCCATTTTAAACAATTTTCATCTCTTTAAAAAATGTTTTCAAAAGCACAGATAAAGTGAACTAACTACCACAATATTGTAGAATATGTTCACAGTGGTTTGAATTATTTGAAAGAAGAAGGTAATGTTTGTAAACAATATACACTTTAAATGTAAATTAGAAGTGTTCCATAGGACAACAGTCTCCCCTACCGAACTTTTTATTCTGCTATTGCGGGCGAGAATCTGAAATTTCTAAAATAATGTTTTTAAAATCCCACAGAGGATGTTCTTTGAATTCAAAAATACGTTTTAAAGAAAACTTAACAGAAACATTCCTAACATTCATAAGACTAAGAACATATTTATCTTGGGTTCTATCTCAATAACGACCTTCGATACCATTCTTTAAAGGCGATAAGTGTATCGAGGCAATTTGAAAAACAAGAAACGAAAGTACTTTCTAATCAGCTGAATAATGACCACTGCATTTTGTTCGATACATTTACTTAATTCAATTCAGCCTATAGAATTTTTCCACGTTCCTTTAGTACAGTCAGATATACTTTTTAGGCGTACATTTGACATGCAAAGTGGACCAATTGTAGTAAATATTAACAGGACGATATTTTTGTATTTCCATAGAGTGCAGGAAGATATACGGTAAAATTCGAACACGAGCGGGCGCACATAGCAATACAAAGAAATCCCTAAAATAGAAGTTTCAGACCTGGAGACAAAAATACAGTGTGATTGCCATTTATGTAAAGGCGTTGAAAGGATTCAACTCTGCCGCGTTAAATTTCTCTTTTATTTTTTGATACTAGGTGTGAGTTGTAGAACAATTCAACTTATTGACGCATATAGTATATCCAATGATGACAAATCTAAACCACTACCGCAATAGTCCACCACTCCGTCTCAAATTACGACCCAATTGTTAACAGCGATGTATTGTTAGATCGATAGTTACTTATAGTTTTGAGACAGACAATACAATCATACAGAATCGAAAACATTCCAGTAAACATTTCCCCCAAAACAGTTTCCAAACGGAAGAAGGTAAGTCGTTATTCTGATAATGTGTTACGTGCTACCGTGACTGCAAGGTGTTGTTAATTGTTCTCCAGAAACACGTGCATTAGCACTGAGCCGGACTGGGGCTGCCAAGAGGTCGGTGGCAATTTTTCTCAACAGGGCGCCGATTGCCAGGAGTTGACAAAAACGTGGGGACAAAAATGTGTTTTCGGAAAGGCATTGAGAGGGCTTACCAGGATTTTGGCGGGTGTCCCGGTGGGCCAGTCTGGGCCTGCATTAGCACCAGTATGAAAATGGAAACATGTCCGTTCCTTGTAGACTAAAAGGTGGAGCTAGAAAAAGGGTTGTTTTGTAATTCTTCTTGAAAGTAGGATTTCTTCAAATTAGAACTCAGAAGCACTTCAAGATGGACAGACGTAGCTACTCACTTTGAGAAGTGAAGGACAGTACTGAACACAGGAAAATCAGAAGTTAAATCAATGTTATATTTAATTTACAGGGTGTCGCAAAATAACTTCAACAACGCTTGGGTGCTGGTAGATATCATAAAAACAAGTAACTTTTCCTAATATACTTTTCCTCGAAAGCGCTTAGTTTCTGCGCTACAAGCGCTTAAAATCTATCCTGTATGTATGCAACCCAACACAGGAAACAACCGCTCTGACATAACTTCCAGGGGAACGCGGCAGGGTTGCCACTAGTGTCACTTGGCGCTCTTACCTGGGATAAATTCAAAAGAATAATGTTATTTGTGATGTTGTAAGTAGTATTTACAGTACTTACAAACTAACCAATGCAAAGAATTTCAAATAAATGAGGACTGAAATTCAAGAGTGTTGATTCTAATAAGTAATGTAAATATATAATTCTTACAACATCGCAAATATCATTACTCTTTTGTATTTAACTCAAGCAAGACTGCCAAGTGACGCTAGTGGCAACCCTGCTGCGCTCCCCAGGAAGTTAAGTCAGAGCGGTCGTTTCCTGTGGTGGGTTGCATACATACAAAATAGATTCTAAACGCTAAAATTACATTTCAAAATGTTTTGCTGCTCGTTTGCTTCCATCCATGAAGTGTGAAACCTTGCTCCTCTCCTACGGACGGCTCTAGTATAACATGGGTGTCACTTGCACTTGTAAAGAAAATTTTCCATATTTTTCATAATTGTCGCATGAATTAAACAATATACTCTAATCTGTTCCCTAAATGCTAACTTAGTACACCCTAGACTGCATTTTGCGGACTAACAAACCTTTGACATCTGGACTCAAAGCCAGTATAATAATCTAAATGATACAAATCATTCATATCAATTAATGTAATTTGCTTGGTTCACCTAATATACTAGTATAACTTAAAGAGAAAAGTCCACAGCGAGCAACTGAAATACATGGACAGGGATACAATGAAGGCTAGGAAACTTTCATTTGATTTATTTTATTTTGTTTCGGTTTTCTGCCACTTATGGCTAATCGCGAAGATGAAGATGAGTGATGCTAAGATGAAATTGATTGAAGGGACACCTATTCCCAGGCCGGGATTCAAAACCGAGAAACGCGCTATGCATTCCGCCACGGAGACCGGAGCTAGGGAAACTCAAGAGGGAGAGAAATAGGGAGATTATGTGAAGATTGAAACAGGAGAGATAGGAATGGTAGACAAGCTGCGAGTCCCTTCCCTACTTCTTTCTAGATTGGAATGGATAGAGATACTAAAAATGAGACAGTTAACAAGAACATTAGAAAAACGGTGAAAGCGGAAGAGAGGGCTGTAATACAATTGATTGATTGATTGATTTGCTTTATTTTGCTTCGCTATTTGTGCCACTTTTGGCTAACTTGCGAAAATGGGGATGAGTGATGATGTGATGAAATTGATGAATGGACACTCCAAACATCCATGCCCAGGCCAGGATTCGAACCTGGGACACCTGGCATCTTAGCGCGATGTGGTTGGATTACAAGCAGAGGACAATGGTGGAAAAGGGTAAATAAGAAGTGATGCAGCAGCAAAGAGAAAAGGCGAAAGAAAAACAAAAAAATAGAAGAGAGAATGAGAGTAAGAGGGCCAGAGAATACGTGCTTGTAAAACTCATAAACATTATATCTGTCCACACAATTTTATCAGTATTTCGCTCCTGCAATCCGGACAAAATTATAAGGCGTGGCCCCTTTTCTAAGGAACTATAAACATCAATATTATGAATATGATGAATATAAGATGAAACAATTTCTAGTGTAATGTACACAATCCTGAGTGTATTAAGAAATGGAAAATTCAACGGTAGAATTTGTTGAAACTTATCCTGAGTTGCAAATTTGAAGAAGCGTTTTTGAATTCGTAATTTTCAAAAACCGATTAAAGGTTGTTCGAAACTATACAAAACCCATAGATCATCCTGGCATAGGAATTTTTCGAATTCAAAACAAGTGCTGCTATAGTAGCATTTTTGAATTTGAATTTTTGAAGTTGTCCTTCGGATTCAAAACTTTCTGAAGGTTGTTCAAAACGATACATAACCTAGACTACGAAATGGCATCGTTTCCGTTGAATTTGGTGAAAGTGCTACTGAGGCGTCAACCTGTAGTAGCATTTTTGAATTCGTTATTACGAAAAACTGAATCGGATTCAAAACTTTTTAAAGGTTGTTCAAAACTATACAAAACCCATAGATCATCCTGGCATAGGAATTTTTCGAATTCAAAACAAGTGCTGCTATAGCAGCATTTTTGAATTTGAATTTTTGAAGTTGTCCTTCGGATTCAAAACTTTCTGAAGGTTGTTCAAAACGATACATAACCTAGACTACGAAATGGCATCGTTTCCGTTGAATTTGGTGAAAGTGCTACTGAGGCGTCAACCTGTAGTAGCATTTTTGAATTCGTTATTACGAAAAACTGAATCGGATTCAAAACTTTTTAAAGGTTGTTCAAAACTATACAAAACCCATAGATCATCCTGGCATAGGAATTTTTCGAATTCAAAACAAGTGCTGCTATAGCAGCATTTTTGAATTTGAATTTTTGAAGTTGTCCTTCGGATTCAAAACTTTCTGAAGGTTGTTCAAAACGATACATAACCTAGACTACGAAATGGCATCGTTTCCGTTGAATTTGGTGAAAGTGCTACTGAGGCGTCAACCTGTAGTAGCATTTTTGAATTCGTTATTACGAAAAACTGAATCGGATTCAAAACTTTTTAAAGGTTGTTCAAAACTATACAAAACCCATAGATCATCCTGGCATAGGAATTTTTCGAATTCAAAACAAGTGCTGCTATAGCAGCATTTTTGAATTTGAATTTTTGAAGTTGTCCTTCGGATTCAAAACTTTCTGAAGGTTGTTCAAAACGATACATAACCTAGACTACGAAATGGCATCGTTTCCGTTGAATTTGGTGAAAGTGCTACTGAGGCGTCAACCTGTAGTAGCATTTTTGAATTCGTTATTACGAAAAACTGAATCGGATTCAAAACTTTTTAAAGGTTGTTCAAAACTATACAAAACCCATAGATCATCCTGGCATAGGAATTTTTCGAATTCAAAACAAGTGCTGCTATAGCAGCATTTTTGAATTTGAATTTTTGAAGTTGTCCTTCGGATTCAAAACTTTCTGAAGGTTGTTCAAAACGATACATAACCTAGACTACGAAATGGCATCGTTTCCGTTGAATTTGGTGAAAGTGCTACTGAGGCGTCAACCTGTAGTAGCATTTTTGAATTCGTTATTACGAAAAACTGAATCGGATTCAAAACTTTTTAAAGGTTGTTCAAAACTATACAAAACCCATAGATCATCCTGGCATAGGAATTTTTCGAATTCAAAACAAGTGCTGCTATAGCAGCATTTTTGAATTTGAATTTTTGAAGTTGTCCTTCGGATTCAAAACTTTCTGAAGGTTGTTCAAAACGATACATAACCTAGACTACGAAATGGCATCGTTTCCGTTGAATTTGGTGAAAGTGCTACTGAGGCGTCAACCTGTAGTAGCATTTTTGAATTCGTTATTACGAAAAACTGAATCGGATTCAAAACTTTTTAAAGGTTGTTCAAAACTATACAAAACCCATAGATCATCCTGGCATAGGAATTTTTCGAATTCAAAACAAGTGCTGCTATAGCAGCATTTTTGAATTTGAATTTTTGAAGTTGTCCTTCGGATTCAAAACTTTCTGAAGGTTGTTCAAAACGATACATAACCTAGACTACGAAATGGCATCGTTTCCGTTGAATTTGGTGAAAGTGCTACTGAGGCGTCAACCTGTAGTAGCATTTTTGAATTCGTTATTACGAAAAACTGAATCGGATTCAAAACTTTTTAAAGGTTGTTCAAAACTATACAAAACCCATAGATCATCCTGGCATAGGAATTTTTCGAATTCAAAACAAGTGCTGCTATAGCAGCATTTTTGAATTTGAATTTTTGAAGTTGTCCTTCGGATTCAAAACTTTCTGAAGGTTGTTCAAAACGATACATAACCTAGACTACGAAATGGCATCGTTTCCGTTGAATTTGGTGAAAGTGCTACTGAGGCGTCAACCTGTAGTAGCATTTTTGAATTCGTTATTACGAAAAACTGAATCGGATTCAAAACTTTTTAAAGGTTGTTCAAAACTATACAAAACCCATAGATCATCCTGGCATAGGAATTTTTCGAATTCAAAACAAGTGCTGCTATAGCAGCATTTTTGAATTTGAATTTTTGAAGTTGTCCTTCGGATTCAAAACTTTCTGAAGGTTGTTCAAAACGATACATAACCTAGACTACGAAATGGCATCGTTTCCGTTGAATTTGGTGAAAGTGCTACTGAGGCGTCAACCTGTAGTAGCATTTTTGAATTCGTTATTACGAAAAACTGAATCGGATTCAAAACTTTTTAAAGGTTGTTCAAAACTATACAAAACCCATAGATCATCCTGGCATAGGAATTTTTCGAATTCAAAACAAGTGCTGCTATAGCAGCATTTTTGAATTTGAATTTTTGAAGTTGTCCTTCGGATTCAAAACTTTCTGAAGGTTGTTCAAAACGATACATAACCTAGACTACGAAATGGCATCGTTTCCGTTGAATTTGGTGAAAGTGCTACTGAGGCGTCAACCTGTAGTAGCATTTTTGAATTCGTTATTACGAAAAACTGAATCGGATTCAAAACTTTTTAAAGGTTGTTCAAAACTATACAAAACCCATAGATCATCCTGGCATAGGAATTTTTCGAATTCAAAACAAGTGCTGCTATAGCAGCATTTTTGAATTTGAATTTTTGAAGTTGTCCTTCGGATTCAAAACTTTCTGAAGGTTGTTCAAAACGATACATAACCTAGACTACGAAATGGCATCGTTTCCGTTGAATTTGGTGAAAGTGCTACTGAGGCGTCAACCTGTAGTAGCATTTTTGAATTCGTTATTACGAAAAACTGAATCGGATTCAAAACTTTTGAAAGGTTGTTCAAAACTATACAAAACCCATAGATCATCCTGGCATAGGAATTTTTCGAATTCAAAACAAGTGCTGCTATAGCAGCATTTTTGAATTTGAATTTTTGAAGTTGTCCTTCGGATTCAAAACTTTCTGAAGGTTGTTCAAAACGATACATAACCTAGACTACGAAATGGCATCGTTTCCGTTGAATTTGGTGAAAGTGCTACTGAGGCGTCAACCTGTAGTAGCATTTTTGAATTCGTTATTACGAAAAACTGAATCGGATTCAAAACTTTTTAAAGGTTGTTCAAAACTATACAAAACCCATAGATCATCCTGGCATAGGAATTTTTCGAATTCAAAACAAGTGCTGCTATAGCAGCATTTTTGAATTTGAATTTTTGAAGTTGTCCTTCGGATTCAAAACTTTCTGAAGGTTGTTCAAAACGATACATAACCTAGACTACGAAATGGCATCGTTTCCGTTGAATTTGGTGAAAGTGCTACTGAGGCGTCAACCTGTAGTAGCATTTTTGAATTCGTTATTACGAAAAACTGAATCGGATTCAAAACTTTTTAAAGGTTGTTCAAAACTATACAAAACCCATAGATCATCCTGGCATAGGAATTTTTCGAATTCAAAACAAGTGCTGCTATAGCAGCATTTTTGAATTTGAATTTTTGAAGTTGTCCTTCGGATTCAAAACTTTCTGAAGGTTGTTCAAAACGATACATAACCTAGACTACGAAATGGCATCGTTTCCGTTGAATTTGGTGAAAGTGCTACTGAGGCGTCAACCTGTAGTAGCATTTTTGAATTCGTTATTACGAAAAACTGAATCGGATTCAAAACTTTTTAAAGGTTGTTCAAAACTATACAAAACCCATAGATCATCCTGGCATAGGAATTTTTCGAATTCAAAACAAGTGCTGCTATAGCAGTATTTTTGAATTTGAATTTTTGAAGTTGTCCTTCGGATTCAAAACTTTCTGAAGGTTGTTCAAAACGATACATAACCTAGACTACGAAATGGCATCGTTTCCGTTGAATTTGGTGAAAGTGCTACTGAGGCGTCAACCTGTAGTAGCATTTTTGAATTCGTTATTACGAAAAACTGAATCGGATTCAAAACTTTTTAAAGGTTGTTCAAAACTATACAAAACCCATAGATCATCCTGGCATAGGAATTTTTCGCATTCAAAACAAGTGCTGCTATAGCAGCATTTTTGAATTTGAATTTTTGAAGTTGTCCTTCGGATTCAAAACTTTCTGAAGGTTGTTCAAAACGATACATAACCTAGACTACGAAATGGCATCGTTTCCGTTGAATTTGGTGAAAGTGCTACTGAGGCGTCAACCTGTAGTAGCATTTTTGAATTCGTTATTACGAAAAACTGAATCGGATTCAAAACTTTTTAAAGGTTGTTCAAAACTATACAAAACCCATAGATCATCCTGGCATAGGAATTTTTCGAATTCAAAACAAGTGCTGCTATAGCAGCATTTTTGAATTTGAATTTTTGAAGTTGTCCTTCGGATTCAAAACTTTCTGAAGGTTGTTCAAAACGATACATAACCTAGACTACGAAATGGCATCGTTTCCGTTGAATTTGGTGAAAGTGCTACTGAGGCGTCAACCTGTAGTAGCATTTTTGAATTCGTTATTACGAAAAACTGAATCGGATTCAAAACTTTTTAAAGGTTGTTCAAAACTATACAAAACCCATAGATCATCCTGGCATAGGAATTTTTCGAATTCAAAACAAGTGCTGCTATAGCAGCATTTTTGAATTTGAATTTTTGAAGTTGTCCTTCGGATTCAAAACTTTCTGAAGGTTGTTCAAAACGATACATAACCTAGACTACGAAATGGCATCGTTTCCGTTGAATTTGGTGAAAGTGCTACTGAGGCGTCAACCTGTAGTAGCATTTTTGAATTCGTTATTACGAAAAACTGAATCGGATTCAAAACTTTTTAAAGGTTGTTCAAAACTATACAAAACCCATAGATCATCCTGGCATAGGAATTTTTCGAATTCAAAACAAGTGCTGCTATAGCAGCATTTTTGAATTTGAATTTTTGAAGTTGTCCTTCGGATTCAAAACTTTCTGAAGGTTGTTCAAAACGATACATAACCTAGACTACGAAATGGCATCGTTTCCGTTGAATTTGGTGAAAGTGCTACTGAGGCGTCAACCTGTAGTAGCATTTTTGAATTCGTTATTACGAAAAACTGAATCGGATTCAAAACTTTTTAAAGGTTGTTCAAAACTATACAAAACCCATAGATCATCCTGGCATAGGAATTTTTCGAATTCAAAACAAGTGCTGCTATAGCAGCATTTTTGAATTTGAATTTTTGAAGTTGTCCTTCGGATTCAAAACTTTCTGAAGGTTGTTCAAAACGATACATAACCTAGACTACGAAATGGCATCGTTTCCGTTGAATTTGGTGAAAGTGCTACTGAGGCGTCAACCTGTAGTAGCATTTTTGAATTCGTTATTACGAAAAACTGAATCGGATTCAAAACTTTTTAAAGGTTGTTCAAAACTATACAAAACCCATAGATCATCCTGGCATAGGAATTTTTCGAATTCAAAACAAGTGCTGCTATAGCAGCATTTTTGAATTTGAATTTTTGAAGTTGTCCTTCGGATTCAAAACTTTCTGAAGGTTGTTCAAAACGATACATAACCTAGACTACGAAATGGCATCGTTTCCGTTGAATTTGGTGAAAGTGCTACTGAGGCGTCAACCTGTAGTAGCATTTTTGAATTCGTTATTACGAAAAACTGAATCGGATTCAAAACTTTTTAAAGGTTGTTCAAAACTATACAAAACCCATAGATCATCCTGGCATAGGAATTTTTCGAATTCAAAACAAGTGCTGCTACAGCAGCATTTTTGAATTTGAATTTTTGAAGTTGTCCTTCGGATTCAAAACTTTCTGAAGGTTGTTCAAAACGATACATAACCTAGACTACGAAATGGCATCGTTTCCGTTGAATTTGGTGAAAGTGCTACTGAGGCGTCAACCTGTAGTAGCATTTTTGAATTCGTTATTACGAAAAACTGAATCGGATTCAAAACTTTTTAAAGGTTATTCAAAACTATACAAAACCCATAGATCATTTTGGCATAGGAATTTTTCGAATTCAAAACAAGTGCTGCTATAGCAGCATTTTTGAATTTGAATTTTTGAAGTTGTCCTTCGGATTCAAAACTTTCTGAAGGTTGTTCAAAACGATGCATAACCTAGACTACGAAATGGCATCGTTTCCGTTGAATTTGGTGAAAGTGCTACTGAGACGTCAACCTGTAGTAGCATTTTTGAATTCGTTATTACGAAAAACTGAATCGGATTCAAAACTTTTTAAAGGTTGTTCAAAACTATACAAAACCCATAGATCATCCTGGCATAGGAATTTTTCGAATTCAAAACAAGTGCTGCTATAGCAGCATTTTTGAATTTGAATTTTTGAAGTTGTCCTTCGGATTCAAAACTTTCTGAAGGTTGTTCAAAACGATACATAACCTAGACTACGAAATGGCATCGTTTCCGTTGAATTTGGTGAAAGTGCTACTGAGGCGTCAACCTGTAGTAGCATTTTTGAATTCGTTATTACGAAAAACTGAATCGGATTCAAAACTTTTTAAAGGTTGTTCAAAACTATACAAAACCCATAGATCATCCTGGCATAGGAATTTTTCGAATTCAAAACAAGTGCTGCTATAGCAGCATTTTTGAATTTGAATTTTTGAAGTTGTCCTTCGGATTCAAAACTTTCTGAAGGTTGTTCAAAACGATACATAACCTAGACTACGAAATGGCATCGTTTCCGTTGAATTTGGTGAAAGTGCTACTGAAGCGTCAACCTGTAGTAGCATTTTTGAATTCGTTATTACGAAAAACTGAATCGGATACAAAACATTTTAAAGGTTGTTCAAAACTATACAAAACCCATAGATCATCCTGGCATAGGAATTTTTCGAATTCAAAACAAGTGCTGCTATAGCAGCATTTTTGAATTTGAATTTTTGAAGTTGTCCTTCGGATTCAAAACTTTCTGAAGGTTGTTCAAAACGATACATAACCTAGACTACGAAATGGCATCGTTTCCGTTGAATTTGGTGAAAGTGCTACTGAGGCGTCAACCTGTAGTAGCATTTTTGAATTCGTTATTACGAAAAACTGAATCGGATTCAAAACTTTTTAAAGGTTGTTCAAAACTATACAAAACCCATAGATCATCCTGGCATAAAAATTTTTCGAATTCAAAACAAGTGCTGCTATAGCAGCATTTTTGAATTTGAATTTTTGAAGTTGTCCTTCGGATTCAAAACTTTCTGAAGGTTGTTCAAAACGATACATAACCTAGACTCCGAAATGGCATCGTTTCCGTTGAATTTGGTGAAAGTGCTACTGAGGCGTCAACCTGTAGTAGCATTTTTGAATTCGTTATTACGAAAAACTGAATCGGATTCAAAACATTTTAAAGGTTGTTCAAAACTATACAAAACCCATAGATCATCCTGGCATAGGAATTTTTCGAATTCAAAACAAGTGCTGCTATAGCAGCATTTTTGAATTTGAATTTTTGAAGTTGTCCTTCGGATTCAAAACTTTCTCAAGGTTGTTCAAAACGATACATAACCTAGACTACGAAATGGCATCGTTTCCGTTGAATTTGGTGAAAGTGCTACTGAGGCGTCAACCTGTAGTAGCATTTTTGAATTCGTTATTACGAAAAACTGAATCGGATTCAAAACTTTTTAAAGGTTGTTCAAAACTATACAAAACCCATAGATCATCCTGGCATAGGAATTTTTCGAATTCAAAACAAGTGCTGCTATAGCAGCATTTTTGAATTTGAATTTTTGAAGTTGTCCTTCGGATTCAAAACTTTCTGAAGGTTGTTCAAAACGATACATAACCTAGACTACGAAATGGCATCGTTTCCGTTGAATTTGGTGAAAGTGCTACTGAGGCGTCAACCTGTAGTAGCATTTTTGAATTCGTTATTACGAAAAACTGAATCGGATTCAAAACTTTTTAAAGGTTGTTCAAAACTATACAAAACCCATAGATCATCCTGGCATAGGAATTTTTCGAATTCAAAACAAGTGCTGCTATAGCAGCATTTTTGAATTTGAATTTTTGAAGTTGTCCTTCGGATTCAAAACTTTCTGAAGGTTGTTCAAAACGATACATAACCTAGACTACGAAATGGCATCGTTTCCGTTGAATTTGGTGAAAGTGCTACTGAGGCGTCAACCTGTAGTAGCATTTTTGAATTCGTTATTACGAAAAACTGAATCGGATTCAAAACTTTTTAAAGGTTGTTCAAAACTATACAAAACCCATAGATCATCCTGGCATAGGAATTTTTCGAATTCAAAACAAGTGCTGCTATAGCAGCATTTTTGAATTTGAATTTTTGAAGTTGTCCTTCGGATTCAAAACTTTCTGAAGGTTGTTCAAAACGATACATAACCTAGACTACGAAATGGCATCGTTTCCGTTGAATTTGGTGAAAGTGCTACTGAGGCGTCAACCTGTAGTAGCATTTTTGAATTCGTTATTACGAAAAACTGAATCGGATTCAAAACTTTTTAAAGGTTATTCAAAACTATACAAAACCCATAGATCATCCTGGCATAGGAATTTTTCGAATTCAAAACAAGTGCTGCTATAGCAGCATTTTTGAATTTGAATTTTTGAAGTTGTCCTTCGGATTCAAAACTTTCTGAAGGTTGTTCAAAACGATACATAACCTAGACTACAAAATGGCATCGTTTCCGTTGAATTTGGTGAAAGTGCTACTGAGACGTCAACCTGTAGTAGCATTTTTGAATTCGTTATTACGAAAAACTGAATCGGATTCAAAACTTTTTAAAGGTTGTTCAAAACTATACAAAACCCATAGATCATCCTGGCATAGGAATTTTTCGAATTCAAAACAAGTGCTGCTATAGCAGCATTTTTGAATTTGAATTTTTGAAGTTGTCCTTCGGATTCAAAACTTTCTGAAGGTTGTTCAAAACGATACATAACCTAGACTACGAAATGGCATCGTTTCCGTTGAATTTGGTGAAAGTGCTACTGAGGCGTCAACCTGTAGTAGCATTTTTGAATTCGTTATTACGAAAAACTGAATCGGATTCAAAACTTTTTAAAGGTTGTTCAAAACTATACAAAACCCATAGATCATCCTGGCATAGGAATTTTTCGAATTCAAAACAAGTGCTGCTATAGCAGCATTTTTGAATTTGAATTTTTGAAGTTGTCCTTCGGATTCAAAACTTTCTGAAGGTCGTTCAAAACGATACATAACCTAGACTACGAAATGGCATCGTTTCCGTTGAATTTGGTGAAAGTGCTACTGAGGCGTCAACCTGTAGTAGCATTTTTGAATTCGTTATTACGAAAAACTGAATCGGATTCAAAACATTTTAAAGGTTGTTCAAAACTATACAAAACCCATAGATCATCCTGGCATAGGAATTTTTCGAATTCAAAACAAGTGCTGCTATAGCAGCATTTTTGAATTTGAATTTTTGAAGTTGTCCTTCGGATTCAAAACTTTCTGAAGGTTGTTCAAAACGATACATAACCTAGACTACGAAATGGCATCGTTTCCGTTGAATTTGGTGAAAGTGCTACTGAGGCGTCAACCTGTAGTAGCATTTTTGAATTCGTTATTACGAAAAACTGAATCGGATTCAAAACTTTTTAAAGGTTGTTCAAAACTATACAAAACCCATAGATCATCCTGGCATAGGAATTTTTCGAATTCAAAACAAGTGCTGCTATAGCAGCATTTTTGAATTTGAATTTTTGAAGTTGTCCTTCGGATTCAAAACTTTCTGAAGGTTGTTCAAAACGATACATAACCTAGACTCCGAAATGGCATCGTTTCCGTTGAATTTGGTGAAAGTGCTACTGAGGCGTCAACCTGTAGTAGCATTTTTGAATTCGTTATTACGAAAAACTGAATCGGATTCAAAACATTTTAAAGGTTGTTCAAAACTATACAAAACCCATAGATCATCCTGGCATAGGAATTTTTCGAATTCAAAACAAGTGCTGCTATAGCAGCATTTTTGAATTTGAATTTTTGAAGTTGTCCTTCGGATTCAAAACTTTCTGAAGGTTGTTCAAAACGATACATAACCTAGACTACGAAATGGCATCGTTTCCGTTGAATTTGGTGAAAGTGCTACTGAGGCGTCAACCTGTAGTAGCATTTTTGAATTCGTTATTACGAAAAACTGAATCGGATTCAAAACTTTTTAAAGGTTGTTCAAAACTATACAAAACCCATAGATCATCCTGGCATAGGAATTTTTCGAATTCAAAACAAGTGCTGCTATAGCAGCATTTTTGAATTTGAATTTTTGAAGTTGTCCTTCGGATTCAAAACTTTCTGAAGGTTGTTCAAAACGATACATAACCTAGACTACGAAATGGCATCGTTTCCGTTGAATTTGGTGAAAGTGCTACTGAGGCGTCAACCTGTAGTAGCATTTTTGAATTCGTTATTACGAAAAACTGAATCGGATTCAAAACTTTTTAAAGGTTGTTCAAAACTATACAAAACCCATAGATCATCCTGGCATAGGAATTTTTCGAATTCAAAACAAGTGCTGCTATAGCAGCATTTTTGAATTTGAATTTTTGAAGTTGTCCTTCGGATTCAAAACTTTCTGAAGGTTGTTCAAAACGATACATAACCTAGACTACGAAATGGCATCGTTTCCGTTGAATTTGGTGAAAGTGCTACTGAGGAGTCAACCTGTAGTAGCATTTTTGAATTCGTTATTACGAAAAACTGAATCGGATTCAAAACTTTTTAAAGGTTGTTCAAAACTATACAAAACCCATAGATCATCCTGGCATAGGAATTTTTCGAATTCAAAACAAGTGCTGCTATAGCAGCATTTTTGAATTTGAATTTTTGAAGTTGTCCTTCGGATTCAAAACTTTCTGAAGGTTGTTCAAAACGATACATAACCTAGACTACGAAATGGCATCGTTTCCGTTGAATTTGGTGAAAGTGCTACTGAGGCGTCAACCTGTAGTAGCATTTTTGAATTCGTTATTACGAAAAACTGAATCGGATTCAAAACTTTTTAAAGGTTGTTCAAAACTATACAAAACCCATAGATCATCCTGGCATAGGAATTTTTCGAATTCAAAACAAGTGCTGCTATAGCAGCATTTTTGAATTTGAATTTTTGAAGTTGTCCTTCGGATTCAAAACTTTCTGAAGGTTGTTCAAAACGATACATAACCTAGACTACGAAATGGCATCGTTTCCGTTGAATTTGGTGAAAGTGCTACTGAGGCGTCAACCTGTAGTAGCATTTTTGAATTCGTTATTACGAAAAACTGAATCGGATTCAAAACTTTTTAAAGGTTGTTCAAAACTATACAAAACCCATAGATCATCCTGGCATAGGAATTTTTCGAATTCAAAACAAGTGCTGCTATAGCAGCATTTTTGAATTTGAATTTTTGAAGTTGTCCTTCGGATTCAAAACTTTATGAAGTTTGTTCAAAACGATACATAACCTAGACTACGAAATGGCATTGTTTCCGTTGAATTTGGTGAAAGTGCTACTGAGGCGTCAACCTGTAGTATCATTTTTGAATTCGTTATTACGAAAAACTGAATCGGATTCAAAACTTTTTAAAGGTTGTTCAAAACTATACAAAACCCATAGATCATCCTGGCATAGGAATTTTTCGAATTCAAAACAAGTGCTGCTATAGCAGCATTTTTGAATTTGAATTTTTGAAGTTGTCCTTCGGATTCAAAACTTTCTGAAGGTTGTTCAAAACGATACATAACCTAGACTACGAAATGGCATCGTTTCCGTTGAATTTGGTGAAAGTGCTACTGAGGCGTCAACCTGTAGTAGCATTTTTGAATTCGTTATTACGAAAAACTGAATCGGATTCAAAACTTTTTAAAGATTGTTCAAAACTATACAAAACCCATAGATCATCCTGGCATAGGAATTTTTCGAATTCAAAATGGTGCTACTACAGGTTGACAGACATGTAGCGTCATAATTAAAACGCCTTTCAGGCTCTGAAAAGCACAATAATTCAAAATTTTAAGAAAAATTATCTCTGGCTTGGTCTGTAGAGAAAACGAGTTTCAAACGAGTATAAGCATTGAACGCGAATTTCTCGAAAAATCAAGTCTCCATTATATAGTCGAAATGTCATAATTAAAACGCCTTTCAGGCTCTGAAAAGCATAATAATTCCACAATTTAAGAAAAATCATCTCTGGCTTGGTTTGTAAAGAAAATGAGTTCCAAACGAGTACTAGCATTGAACATGAATTTCTTTCAAAATCAAGATTTTTATCGCATAGTCAAAAAGTATAATTAAAACGCTTTTCACGCTCTTAATAGCATAATAATTCAACATTTTAAGGAAAATCATCACTGGCTAAGTCTGTAGAGGAAATGGGTTTCAAACTAGTATTAGCAATGAACGCGTATTTCTCGAAAAAACAAGGTTTGATCCTGTAGTCGAAATGTGATAATTAAAACGCTTTTCAGGCTCTTACAAGTATAATAATTCAACATTATATGGAAAATCATCACTGGCTAAGTCTGTAGAGAAAATGAGTCTCAAAAGAGTACTAGCTTTAACGCCAATTTTTCGAAAAATCGATGTTTGATCCTATAGTCGAAATGTGATAATTAAAACGGTCTTCCGTTTCCGAAAAGCATAATAAATCAACCTTACGTACCTTACCAATTGGCTCCAGAGCTCTGGGTGAGCTTTTCCTCCTGCACTATCAGCCTCCAAGCATTTCGGTCCAATATCTTCTCCTTCCATCCATGGACTCCCATTCTCTGTAGAGTTGTACGACAATATCCCGCCATCTTAGTTGAGGTCTGCCTCTTCTTCTTGTGGAGTACATTCTCTCATACATGATTCTTCGCGGTATTCTATCCTTATTCATACGTTCTATATGACCCATCCAAATAATTTTTCTGGCTTTAATAAATCTTACTATATCCTTTTGGTTTAAGATGGAATTTACCTCTTCAATGTTTCGACTTCTCCAGAAATCTCCATCCTTGATTGGTCCATATATTTTTCTGATTATTCTTCTTTCAGTTTTCCTCAATTGCTGTTCGTCTTCTACACTCATTGTCCAAACTTCAGCACTGTAAGATATTAACGGTCTAATAAGTGTTTTGTAAATCAATAGTTTGGTATATCTGCTAATTAACTTGCTTTTTAGTAATTGTATGTTGGTATAATATGCTTTGGTCACTGCATTTATTCTTTATCTATTTTGGCCATTTATCGTCATTTAAAGATACTTGAAGTTTGTTACCGCTACATATTTCTTGTCATCTATTGTAAATTGGTGGTAACGTTTTCCATCTTGCTTTGGAGTCAGCAGTAGGAATTTGGTTTTATTCATGTTTGGCTGTAGCCCAATTTTATTTGCTTCTTCTTCTAATATCCTGTATGTTCCCTTTAATTCTTCTTCTGTTCTGGATATTATAAATACGTCGTCGGCATATGCGTTAATTTGGCTGAGTTTCGTAAATATTGTTCCTCTTTTGCCTATTTTGCTTATTATTGCATGTAGTGCAGATAGTCCGTCTCCTTCTTTTACACCTGTGTTATATTCTGTTAGTTCACCCATATCGCTCCATATTTTGACTTTAAAATATGTGCGTTGGAGTGTCATGTTTGTTAATCTAATCAATTTATTAGGTATTTGTAATTCTTCCATAATTTGTATTAATTTATGTATTTTAATACTATCAAAACACTACGAAAGTCTATGAATAACATGTAGAGATTTATATTATGTTCATAATGATTTTCCATTATTTGTCTTATTGTGAATAATTGATCTATTGTACTTCTTCCTTGTCTAAAGCCTGCTTGGTATTCTCCTATTATGTTTTCTGTTATTGCTATTAATCTTGTATGTATGATGCTGGTCATTATTTAGTAAGTTGTATAAAGTTACATGATGCCTCTATAATTACTACATTCTGTTTTGTCACCTTTCTTGTGTATTGGGCAAAATATTCCATTATTCCATGCTTCTGGTGTGTGTTCTTCTTGCCAGATTTGTTTTATCATTTTGTATATATCTTCTATCATATTTGGTCCAGAATATTTTAGTATTTCTTCTGTTATTTCATCTTCTCCTGGTGATTTATCGTTTCCTAGATTTTTTATTATCTTCTCAACTTCTTCTCTTGTTGGTGTTCCTTCTGTGTTTTGTTCATCGTTATTTTCTATTTGTTCTTCTCTATATGTTTCATTGTATAATTGTTCTTGGAAGTGTTCTGTCCATCTTTCTAGTACACTTTCTTTGTCTCCTATTATCTCCCCGTCTCTGCCTTTACATACTATCTCTTTGGATTGATATCCTATATTCATTCTCTTTATTGCTGCATAGTACTTTCTAATCTCTGACTGTTGACTAAGTTGTTCTATTTCTTGGATATTCTTTCTTATCCATTCTTTTTTCTCTTTCTTACATAAATTATTTGCCTGTTGCCTTAGTTCTTTGTATTTGTTACAACTGCTTCTTGTTTCTCTTTGCAGCATCTTCATTCTTGCAACATTTTTTTGGTATATTATTTGCTGACATTCTCCATCAAACCACTCTTTCCTCCTTGATGTTTTCTCTTTGCCTATTACTTCTTCTGCAGCTTCTGTTAACACTTTTAAATTCTTTTCCACTTCCCTTCTATTGTTTCTTCTTGAGTAACTTATTTTTAATTGCTGTTTGGTAATTCATCTTGTTTTCTTGGTTGTCAAATTTTGTATAATTCCATTTTGTCTTCGTATATTCTGCTCATAGCTTACTTTTTACCATAAAATGATCTGATTCACAGTTTGATCCTCTTTGGCTTATTACATCTATAATTGTTGAGGAGTGTCTCTTATCTATTAATACATGATCTATTTGATTTACTGTTTCATCGTCTGATGATTTCCATGTGCCTAAATGTATCTTCTTATGTGGAAAGAAGGTGCTTTTAGATACCAACCTATTTCTTTTTGCGAATTGTGTTAAAAGTAGGCCATTTTCGTTACTGTTTTTGTGTAGAGAATGGTTACCAATTATGTCTGTGTCACTATTTCTCACTCCTATTTTTGCGTTGTAATCACCTGCAATTATTATGATATCATATCTTGCTCCTTTTTCTATTGTTCTTTCTAGTTGGTCATAGAATTGTTCTTTTTCTATATATTCTTTTTCATTGGTTGGAGCATGTACTGACAGTATACTAATATTTTGGAATTTACCCATGATTCTTATTTTGCATATCCTCTCATTGATTGGTTCGAATGATAGAACTCTTTCCCTTAGGTTTTTTGTTATTATAAACCCTGTTTTCTCTTTTGTTCCGCTATAGTATACGCTGTAATCTTTTTTGTCTATTTTACCATGTCATTGCCATCTGATCTCTTGTGGTACTACAATATCAATTTTGCGTTGTGTGATTACATTGGCTATTTCTTGCAATTTACCTGGTATTAACATTGTTCGGACGTTCCATGTTGCTATGGACCAATCATGTACCTTGTTCTTGCCTGGTTCTTCATCTGTGTTTCCCATCCTTATCCGAGGCTGATGCGCAGGATTCTTAACAAGTTGCTTTTTTACGAGGTGAGGTTGTCAGCCTAACGCTCAACAATTTTATCCCTTGGAGGGGTTTTTCTGCTGGAGCTTACTCCCCTAGATGGTCGCCTACCAGAGCTATGGGGCCATCTCCCCATGTCATTTGATTCGGGTTTCCGTCCCTTAGAACAGTTGCTTTCACTACAGCTCTTGAGCCATGTTGTTTTCTAGTTTTGGTCCGCAACGGTTTCCCGGTATCCTCCATATCTGGAGAGCGTTCCCATTTCCGCCACCTAGGGAGGCGCCCGATGGAGGACTAGCAACCCCGCACGGGATAATAAATCAACATTTTATGGAAAAATATCTCTGGCTTGATCTGTAGTGAAAATGAGTTTCAAACAAGTACAAGCATTGAACGTGAATTTCTCGAAAAATCTATTTTTTTTCCTATAGTCGAAATGTAATAATTAAAACTCTTTTCAGGCTCCGAAAAGCATAAAACTTCAACATTTTAGGGAAAATCATCTCTGGCTTGGAAAGTAGAGAATATTAGAATTGAAAGCAAATTTCTTGAAAAATCACGTTTTGATCCTATAGTCGAAATGTAATAATAAAAACGCTTTTCACGTTCTGAAAAGTGTAATATTTCAATATTTTAAGAAGAATCATCTCTGGCTTGGTCTGTAGAGAAAATGTGTTTCAAACGAGTATAAGCATTGAACGCGAATTTCTCGAAAAGTCAAGTCTTCATTATATAGTCGAAATGTCATAACTAAAACGCCTTTGATGTTCAGAAAGCATAATAATTCAACATTTTAAGAAAAATCATCTCTGGCTTGGTTTGTAAAGAAAATGAGTCCCAAACGAGTACTAGCATTGAACACGAATTTCTTTAAAAATCAAGATTTTTATCACATAGTCAAAGTGTAATAATTTAAACGCTTTTCACGCTCTTAAGAGAATAATAATTCAACATTTTAAGAAAAATCATTTCTGGCTTGGTCTGTTGTGAAAATGATTTTCAAACTAGTACAAGCATTTCACGCTAATTTCTCGAAAAATTAAGTTTTGACCCTATACCCGAAATGCCATAATTAAAACGCTTTTGATGCTTTGAAAAGCTTAATAATTCCACATTTTAACAAAAATCTTCTCTGGCTTCGTCTGTAGAGAAAATGAGTTTCAAACGAGTACTGGCATTGAACGCGAATCTCTCGAAAAATAATTTTTTTTCCTATAGTCGAAAAGTAATAATTACATCGCTTTTCAGGCTCTGAAAAGTATAATAATTCAATATTTAAAGGAAAATCATCTCTGCCTTGGTGTGTAGAGAAAATGAGTTTCAAACGTATATTAGCACTGAACGCGAAATTCTCGAAAATCAAGTTTTGATCCTATAGTCGAAATGTTATAATTAAATTACATTTCAGCTTCTGAAAAGATTAATATATTAATATTTTAAGGAAAATCATCTCTGGCTTGATCTGTAGTGAAAATGAGTTTCAAACATGTACAAGCATTGAACGTGAATTTCTCGAAAAGTCAAGCCTTCATTATATAGTCGAAATGTCATAACTAAAACGCCTTTCAGGCTCTGAAAAGCACAATAATTCAAAATTTTAAGAAAAATTATCTCTGGCTTGGTCTGTAGAGAAAACGAGTTCCAAACGAGTATAAGCATTGAACGCGAATTTCTCGATAAATCAAGTCTCCATTATATAGTCGAAATGTCGTAATTAAAACGCCTTTCAGGCTCTGAAAAGCATAATAATTCCACAATTTAAGAAAAATCATCTCTGGCTTGGTTTGTAAAGAAAATTAGTTCCAAACGAGTACTAGCATTGAACATGAATTTCTTTCAAAATCAAGATTTTTATCACATAGTCAAAAAGTATAATTAAAACGCTTTTCACGCTTTTAATAGCATAATAATTCAACATTTTAAGGAAAATCATCACTGGCTAAGTCTGTAGAGAAAATGAGTTTCAAACGAGTATAAGCAATGAACGCGTATTTCTTGAAAAATCAAGGTTTGATCCTTATGTCGAAATGTGATAATTAAAACGCTTTTCAGGCTCTTACAAGTATAATAATTCAACATTATAAGGAAAATCATCACTGGCTAAGTCTGTAGAGAAAATGAGTCTCAAAAGAGTACTAGCTTTGAACGCGAATTTTTCGAAAAATCGATGTTTGATCCTATAGGCGAAATGAGATAATTAAAACGGTCTTCCGTTTCCGAAAAGCATAATAAATCAACCTTACGTACCTTACCAATTGGCTCTAGAGCTCTGGGTGAGCTTTTCCTCCTGCACTATCAGCCTCCAAGTATTTCGGTCCAATATCTTCTCCTTCCATCCATGGACTCCCATTCTCTGTAGAGTTGTACGACAATATCCCGCCATCTTAGTTGAGGTCTGCCTCTTCTTCTTGTGGAGTACATTCTCTCATACATGATTCTTCGCGGTATTCTATCCTTATTCATACGTTCTATATGACCCATCCAAATAATTTTTCTGGCTTTAATAAATCTTACTATATCTTTTGGTTTAAGATGGAATTTACCTCTTCAATGTTTCGACTTCTCCAGAAATCTCCATCCTTGATTGGTCCATATATTTTTCTGATTATTCTTCTTTCAGTTTTCCTTAATTGCTGTTCGTCTTCTACACTCATTGTCCAAACCTCAGCACTGTAAGTTATTAACGGTCTAATAAGTGTTTTGTAAATCAATAGTTTGGTATATCTGCTAATTAACTTGCTTTTTAGTAATTGTATGTTGGCGTAATATGCTTTGTTCACTGCATTTATTCTTTCTCTATTTTGTCCATTTATCGTCATTTAAAGATACTTGAAGTTTGTTTTCGCTACAAATTTCTTGTCATCTATTGTAAATTGGTGGTAACGTTTTCCATCTTGCTTTGGAGTCAGCAGTAGGAATTTGGTTTTATTCATGTTTGGCTGTAGCCCAATTTTATTTGATTCTTCTTCTAATATCCTGTATGTTCTCATTAATTCTTCTTCTGTTCTGGATATTATAAATACGTCGTCGGCATATGCGTTAATTTGGCTGAGTTTCGTAAATATTGTTAGTAGTGGTAGTGGCCGGGTTCACGGTCATCAAGTGAGGATCAAAAAAACCTGAAAAACTCTCTCCACGTTCCGTGCCTCATTTATTGCGCTGACGATGTTTCCCAGCGTAGAAAACAGCACCAAAACATCAAAAACTCACTTTAATTCACTGAAGTGAGCCACAATGTTGCCAACCTACGAAAATTTCATCAAAACCTCAAAAACTCATTTTCTCTCCACGTTCCGCGTATTTATTTGTTGCGCTGACACAGCGTGATGAGTAAATAATGCACTTTCTCATCCTTGAAGTACGAATGCACCTTATCGTAATTTTCCAAGTCCCGGTCAAATGTTTATATATCGTGACCTTTGTAAACCTACCTCTCTCGGGAACGATGTGCCACACACACACGCGCGCGCTTTTTATTATTTCCGTATTGTGACGCAAGCAAACAAACAAATAATAATTATTTTTTTATTTTTTTAAGATTCCTGGCCCCTAACTCCTCAAAAAAAAACTCACTTTCTCTCATTTATTGCGCTGACACAGCGTGATGAGTAAATAATGCACTCTCTCATCCTTGAAGGATGAATGCACCTTATCGTAATTTTCCAAGTCCCGGGGCCAAATGTTTATATATCGTGACCTTTGTAAACCTACCTCTCTCGGGAACGATGTGCCACACACACACGCGCGCGCTTCTTATTATTTCCGTATTGTGACGCAAGCAAACAAACAAATAATTGTTTTTTTTATTTTTTTAAGATTCCTGGCCCCTAACCCCGCCAGGGTGCGTGGTGCCCAACCCAAAAAGGTTCTAACGGCTGCGGTTATAGATAACATTGACATTGTAACTGATCTGAACTAGTGAAATTCGTATTATTATTGTGCTAGCACAAAATTCTTATTGTAACTGATTGTGCAAGAAAAAGATGTTAAACCTGTTAAAACTGCTCTGTGACCCTTTCGTTCTTCACGTCGTGGACGAAGGACTTCTCAGCGACCAGGATGACGCTGCATACGGTATCCTCGGGCAACGGACTGTTGAACTCGCAAACGATCTTGATGTTGGTGCGATCGTTGACCACCACCTGCTTCCTCTTCGTCGTGTTGATGACGAACATCGGCCTGCGGATTTTGAATTCGCTGGGCGTGTAGTACACGTCCACGTTTCCCTCGGTCACGCGCTTGTAAGCCGTGTAAGCTTCGTAAAGTTTGAGGTAATCGTCTTTGGTCATGTCGAGGTTGTAATTTTCGCGCGGGAACACTTCGTTCCTTCCATTCTTGAGATAAACGTTCTTGATCTTGCAGTCGTCGAACTTACTGGAATCTTTTTCCTGGTTGTTATCGCGACCGGTCTGAAAGAGCACCACGACGAAATCTTGCATGTCGAATTGTATGTTGTTGAACTGCGTCGTCACGTCGAATTCCATGTGACTTCCCGACGCCAACTTCTGCACGCACTGGTAACCGTGAAAGTGAATCGGCACCTGCGGACTCTTCAAGATCTCCGCTTTGTACTTGAGGGCGTAGTTCGTTTCGTATTCCACGATCGGCATTCTCAATTCCATGCTCCGGATGACGCACTTTTCTGCTTCGGGTAATGTGTTGGCTATCGGCGTGCCGTCGGCGTTCAAGTTGGTGTATCGCATCAGTGCGTTGTTGTCGTTGGCCGCTCTTCGAAACGTGACGCGCAATCCTCCCTTCCACATGATCTCCTTGTAGTCGGAGAAGAATCCCGGCAGCAGACGCATGGGAAAGAGCACCGTGTGACTTCTCGTCGATATTTTGGTCCCCGCTTCGAATCCTCCCGCTTGATAGTATGCCGCGTCCGTTTTGGATAATTTCAATGTTCCCACTGCCGTCGACGTGATGCCTGGATAATCTATTCTGTCGATGACGGTGTTGTGTTTCCTCACCTCCACCTGCGAGAACAGGTGAGGCACGAAGTTGTCCACGAGTTTCAAATTTGCATTGGGTGGAAACGCGTCTCCGCTTTCCTTCTTCACCACGTCGAATTGAAGGTAGAGGTCCGCTCTGTGAGGATGAACAAACCCATCCCCTACGTCCACGTCGTATTCGATCTCTCGGTTCGCTTCGTTGAGATTGGCGAACGTACGACGGTTCGGAGGGAAAGATTGCAATTCGTAACTTTCGATTTGCTCCATTTTCACTATGTATGGTTATTTATTATACGTTGATCTCCACGATGGCCGTGGTCGTTGCACCTGCGAAATCCACCACGTCTCCTTTTTCGTTCGTCACCACCAACTCTATGTCGTCTATGCGGTTGCGACATACTGGAAAATAGATCGGCGAAGAGGGCGTGTAGATGATCGGTTCCATGAATTCGGAACTGGGTTTGAACGTGGCGATGATTCCCGTCTTCTTGTGACTTCCCAGCAACCCCCCGTCCGAAGATTTAGTGATCATTCCTTCCGCCACGTTACAGTGAACGTTCAGAGTCTCTATGGCCAGAAATTTAGGAATGTTTGCTGCCGTGTGCTTGATGCCAGCTTCGAGTTTTGTGTTGTTCTCGAAACCTAAAAGTTCTCCCATGGTGCCCAGGTCCACGGTCTCCGTCGCCGACACGATTTCCACTCTGTGCGTGACCGAATTTTGAGAAAGGTACGTGCCTTTGGGTAATTGAGCTTGCAAAGTGGAAAGATTGTATTGGCCTGGCGTGACGACGATGTGTTCGCTTCCGACGCTAATTTTGTTGTTGTGCTGCGTGACGTTAGGTATGAGGTACATGCTGTAGAATGCACGCAGAGCTACGAATTTAGGATAGACGATGTCGTCGTGCAGCGTGAGTTTCAAGATCGAAGATTCGCTCGTGAGATGGAACACGCCCATCGTATTTAAGGTTCCACAATGCTTTCTGGAAATCTTTGATCGTTGGCTTATTTATTTTAGAGAGAAACGTGAGCACGGAGAGACAGAGATGACCGCAGTTTACGTCTCCGAAATTTTGAATGCGTTCGTCGTTGTAGTATATAGAGGTTTTGTTTGTTTTCAGATAATGAACTAAATTTGTAGGTGGAACGCCTCCGAAAGAATCGAAAACGAATGCTTTGTTATTGTCGTTTTTGTGGTAACATATCCAATGCGTGCCTGGATTTTCTTGACTGTCCAAGTTGACTACGCCGCATTCTCTTCTTTTAACGGTTGAAGGTAACGAGTCGGACATGAAAACTCCTCTGAAGTTTTTGATTCGTAACGGTTCGATCAGAGATTCAATGTCTCGGTTGGTGAGTGCTGCTGTTTCTTTTTTTTAAACTTTTTCATCACGCCCTTCCCTTTCTTCTCCATGGCCAGATTATGACGTTTCTGTTCTTCCAATTCGGCCTTGTTCTTCTTCGAGTCGATGACGGTTTTCGTCCAACAGCCCCCAATGCTGCCAGGATGGCCGGGATGCTGAATATGAAACCTCCGATCTTTTGCTGTTTCCGCGAACGCTGCAAGCGTCTCAATTGTGGAGTGCTGAGAAGCAATTTCATTCCGTGTCCTTTCGTCAAGCAAGAACGTTTCTTCTCGCGTTGTTTCTTGGTGAGTAACCCATCGAGGGCACCTAGATTTTTTAGATTGGAGTATGGTATCTGGTACACGACACCCTTGGGCTTCATGTTGATGCTCTCTATATATTTTTTTTTCACGGTATGTTATTTATATATATAAATGTTCTGAGATTTTTTTTGTTTCCCTCTCGTGTAATTTTTTTTTAAGGTATGTTATTTATATATATAAATGTTCCGAGATTTTTTTGTTTTGTGTAATTTTTTTTCAAGGTATGTTATTTATATATATGTATGTTCCGAGATTTTTTTTTGTTTCGTGTAATTTTTTTTTTTCAAGGGGTGTTATTTTATATATACTCCGCACAGCGTTGTTAAACAAATTCTATTACGTGCTTTGTTTTCTTACCAAGAAGTTCCTTTGTCCCCTTGTACACGATTCGAGTTTTGTTCTCGATTAAGATAGATAGCTTCTCGTCGGATAACATGTTAGGGTATCCGGTAAAAATAGACTGTATTGTGCGTTGAGCAACAGACGCACCTTGGGACCGTACTGGGTAGAAACGATTGATCCGGAAGTTATCGTGTAAGGTTTGTCGACTTCCAATTCCTGAATTTTACATACTCGACTGACAAATTTAGCATTTGTTTTAATGCTTGGAGATCACTCATTTTTTCAGTCGTCATATCGAAGAGAAATTTCAGTGTGTGTTAGAGAAATTTAATTTTTTTCACAATATGTGTTATTTATATATACCGAAGATTATTTTTTTTTCACGATGTGTGTTATTTATATATCAAGTTTTGACACGTATATATATTATTATTTTTTTTTTTAGAGGAAGAAAGTTCGTGCTTCGGAAAACGCGATGATGTGCGTGATGATTTCTTCCGTCTCCTGCTTCGACTTATGCCAATCATCCGTGTATCGTCTTCTTCCCTGCCTCGCCTCGTGCAGTTCATCTAACCTATCGTTTAATTTTTCCCCTGCGGCCGAAAAAAGAGTGTCGAGATCACCGCACCTCATGCCACTGATCTCACGAAGACGGTCCTTGACAGCCATTTCACAAGGGGTGCGAAATTCCGGCGTTGATCTCGCTATGATTAAAAATTTATTAACATCTCTGTTTACTGCCTGTTTAAAAATTTTACATAGCAGTTCGTGCGGCAAATTAGTTATACGAGTCATGATGTTTTTTTTTTACTGCATGTTATTTATTTACACACCCCACCCAAATTTTTGTTTCGTGTTCATGGCGATGGTGGTGCCCAGTGCTGCAACTCTTTCTCCCAGCGAAGCGTCTCTGCTGACGAATCTTTAATTCTTCTTCTGTTCTGGATATTATAAATACGTCGTCGGCATATGCGTTAATTTGGCTAAGTTTCGTAAATATTGTTCCTCTTTTGCCTATTTTGCTTATTATTGCATGTAGTGCAGATAGTCCGTCTCCTTGTTTTACACCTGTGTTATATTCTGTTAGTTCACCCATATCGCTCCATATTTTGACTTTAAAATATGTGCGTTGGAGTGTCATGTTTGTTAATCTAATCAATTTATTAGGTATTTGTAATTCTTCCATAATTTGTATTAATTTATGTCTTTTAATACTATCAAAAGCACTACGAAAGTCTATGAATAACATGTAGAGATTTATATTATGTTCATAATGTTTTTCCATTATTTGTCTTATTGTGAATAATTTATCTATTGTGCTTCTTCCTTGTCTAAAGCCTGCTTGGTATACTCCTATTATGTTTTCTGTTATTGCTATTAATCTTGTATGTATGATGCTGGTCACTATTTAGTAAGTTTTATAAAGTTACATGATGAATCTATAATTACTACATTCTGTTTTGTCACCTTTCTTGTGTATTGGGCAAAATATTCCATTATTCCATGCTTCTGGTATGTGTTCTTCTTGCCAGATTTGTTTTATCATTTTGTATATATCTTCTATCATATTTGGTCCAGAATATTTTAGTATTTCTTCTGTTATTTCATCTTCTCCTGGTGATTTATTGTTTCCTAGATTTTTTATTATCTTCTCAACTTCTTCTCTTGTTGGTGTTCCTTCTGTGTTTTGTTCATCGTTATTTTCTATTTGTTCTTCTCTATATGTTTCATTGTATAATTGTTCTTGGAATTGTTCTGTCCATCTTTCTAGTACACTTTCT
This sequence comes from Lepisma saccharinum, assembly GCF_977018435.1. Taxonomy (NCBI): domain Eukaryota; kingdom Metazoa; phylum Arthropoda; class Insecta; order Zygentoma; family Lepismatidae; genus Lepisma; species Lepisma saccharinum. Next base: position 8,805,817 of record NC_139242.1, on the reverse strand, counting down.
TTGTCTCCTATTATCTCCCCGTCTCTCCTTTTACATCCTATCTCTTTGGGTTGATATCCTTTATTTATTCTCTTTATTGCTGCTTAGTACTTTCTAATCTCTGACTTTTGACTAAGTTGTTCTATTTCTTGGATATACTTTATTATCAATTCTTTTTTCTTTTTCTTACATAAATTATTTGCCAGTTACCTTAGTTCTTTGTATTTGTTACAACTGCTTCTTGTTTCTCTTTGCAGCATCTTCATTCTTGCAACATTTTTTTGGTAAATTATTTGCTGACATTCTCCATCAAACCACTCTTTCCTCCTTGATGTTTTCTCTTTGCCTATTACTTCTTCTGCAGCTTCTGTTAACACTTTTAAATTCTTTTCCACTTCCCTTCTATTGTTTCTTCTTGAGTAACTTATTTTTAATTGCTGTTTGGTAATTCATCTTGTTTTCTTGGTTGTCAAATTTTGTATAATTCCATTTTGTCTTCGAATATTCTGCTCATAGCTTACTTTTTACAATAAAATGATCTGATTCACAGTTTGATCCTCTTTGGCTTATTACATCTATAATTGTTGAGGAGTGTCTCTTATCTATTAATACATGATCTATTTGATTTACTGTTTCATCGTCTGATGATTTCCATGTGCCTAAATGTATCTTCTTATGTGGAAAGAAGGTGCTTTTAGATACCAACCTATTTCTTTTTGCGAATTGTGTTAAAAGTAGGCCATTTTCATTACTGTTTTTGTGTAGAGAATGGTTACCAATTATGTCTGTGTCACTATTTCTCACTCCAATTTTTGCGTTGTAATCACCTGCAATTATTATGATATCATATCTTGCTACTTTTTCTATTGTTCTTTCTAGTTGGTCATAGAATTGTTCTTTTTCTAGATATTCTTTTTCATTGGTTGGAGCATGTACCGACAGTATACTAATATTTTGGAATTTACCCATGATTCTTATTTTGCATATCCTCTCATTGATTGGTTCGAATGATAGAACTCTTTCTCTTAGGTTTTTTGTTATTATAAACCCTGTTTTCTCTTTTGTTCCGCTATAGTATACGCTGTAATCTTTTTTGTCTATTTTACCATGTCCTTGCCATCTGATCTCTTGTAGTGCTACAATATCAATTTTGCGGTGTGTGATTACATTGGCTATTTCTTGCAATTTACCTGGTATTAACATTGTTCGGACGTTCCATGTTGCTATGGACCAATCATGTACCTTGTTCTTGCCTGGTTCGTCATCTGTGTTTCCCATCCTTATCCGAGGCTGATGCGCAGGATTCTTAACAAGTTGCTTTTTTACGAGGTGAGGTTGTCAGCCTAACGCTCAACAATTTTATCCCTTGGAGGGGTTTTTCTGTTGGAGCTTACTCCCCTAGATGGTCGCCTACCAGAGCTATGGGGCCATCTCCCCATGTCATTTGATTCGGGTTTCCGTCCCTTAGAACAGTTGCTTTCACTACAGCTCTTGAGCCATGTAGTTTTCTAGTTTTGGTCCGCAACGGTTTCTCGGTATCCTCCATATCTGGAGGGCGTTCCCATATCCGCCACCTAGGGAGGCGCCCGATGGAGGACTAGCAACCCCGCACGGGATAATAAATCAACATTTTATGGAAAAATATCTCTGGCTTGATCTGTAGTGAAAATGAGTTTCAAACAAGTACAAGCATTGAACGTGAATTTCTAGAAAAATCTGTTTTTTTTCCTATAGTCGAAATGTAATAATTAAAACGCTTTTCAGGCTCCGAAAAGCATAAAACTTCAACATTTTAGGGAAAATCATCTCTGGCTTAGAAAGTAGAGAAAATGGTTTCTCACGTATATTAGAATTGAAAGCAAATTTCTTGAAAAATCACGTTTTGATCCTATAGTCGAAATGTAATAATAAAAACGCTTTTCACGTTCTGAAAAGTGTAATATTTCAATATTTTAAGAAGAATCATCTCTGGCTTGGTCTGTAGAGAAAATGAGTTTCAAACGAGTATAAGCATTGAACGCGAATTTCTCGAAAAGTCAAGTCTTCATTATATAGTCGAAATGTCATAACTAAAACGCCTTTGAGGTTCAGAAAGCATAATAATTCAACATTTTAAGAAAAATCATCTCTGGCTTGGTTTGTAAAGAAAATGATTCCCAAACGAGTACTAGCATTGAACACGAATTTCTTTAAAAATCAAGATTTTTATCACATAGTCAAAGTGTAATAATTTAAACGCTTTTCACGCTCTTAAGAGAATAATAATTCAACATTTTAAGAAAAATCATTTCTGGCTTGGTCTGTTGTGAAAATGATTTTCAAACTAGTACAAGCATTTCAAGCTAATTTCTCGAAAAATTAAGTTTTGACCCTATACCCGAAATGCCATAATTAAAACGCTTTTGATGCTTTGAAAAGCTTAATAATTCCACATTTTAACAAAAATCTTCTCTGGCTTCGTCTGTAGAGAAAATGAGTTTCAAACGAGTACTGGCATTGAACGCGAATCTCTCGAAAAATATATTTTTTTTTCCTATAGTCGAAAAGTAATAATTACATCGCTTTTCAGGCTCTGAAAAGTATAATAATTCAATATTTAAAGGAAAATCATCTCTGCCTTGGTGTGTAGAGAAAATGAGTTTCAAACGTATATTAGCACTGAACGCGAAATTCTCGAAAATCAAGTTTTGATCCTATAGTCGAAATGTTATAATTAAATTACATTTCAGCTTCTGAAAAGATTAAGATATTAATATTTTAAGGAAAATCATCTCTGGTTTGATCTGTATTGAAAATGAGTTTAAACAAGTACAAGCATTGAACGTGAATTTCTCGAAAAGTCAAGCCTTCATTATATAGTCGAAATGTCATAACTAAAACGCCTTTCAGGCTCTGAAAAGCACAATAATTCAAAATTTTAAGAAAAATTATCTCTGGCTTGGTCTGTAGAGAAAACGAGTTTCAAACGAGTATAAGCATTGAACGCGAATTTCTCGAAAAATCAAGTCTCCATTATATAGTCGAAATGTCATAATTAAAACGCCTTTCAGGCTCTGAAAAGCATAATAATTCCACAATTTAAGAAAAATCATCTCTGGCTTGGTTTGTAAAGAAAATGAGTTCCAAACGAGTACTAGCATTGAACATGAATTTCTTTCAAAATCAAGATTTTTATCACATAGTCAAAAAGTATAATTAAAACGCTTTTCACGCTCTTAATAGCATAATAATTCAACATTTTAAGGAAAATCATCACTGGCTAAGTCTGTAGAGAAAATGAGTTTCAAACGAGTATAAGCAATGAACGCGTATTTCTTGAAAAATCAAGGTTTGATCCTTATGTCGAAATGTGATAATTAAAACGCTTTTCAGGCTCTTACAAGTATAATAATTCAACATTATAAGGAATATCATCACTGGCTAAGTCTGTAGAGAAAATGAGTCTCAAAAGAGTACTAGCTTTGAACGCGAATTTTTCGAAAAATCGATGTTTGATACTATAGTCGAAATGAGATAATTAAAACGGTCTTCCGTTTCCGAAAAGCATAATAAATCAACCTTACGTACCTTACCAATTGGCTCTAGAGCTCTGCGTGAGCTTTTCCTCCTGCACTATCAGCCTCCAAGCATTTCGGTCCAATATCTTCTCCTTCCATCCATAAACTCCGATTCTCTGTAGAGTTGTACGACAATATCCCGCCATCTTAGTTGAGGTAGTAGTTATGTTCCCGGATATGGGTCGATAAATCAATTGATTGGAAAAGATCGATGAAAGATCAATTGATGATAAAGGGCAGTGGACAAGGAAGCATTGTTTGGGTTTTGGAGGAAGGCCAGAAATGGGCGGGGTTTGAGATATGGGTGAGAGATTTGATTGGTTGTTTGGATGAGGAGATGATGACGTCATAGGTGTTTTGAGTTTTGATTGGTTGAAGAGTTTTTTGACCCCGGAACGGGAAATTCCCGAGCTTGATTTCAACAGGAAATTATTGAGTCAGTTGAATGATGATTAAAATGTTGTCTGAGAAATGTGAAAGGTTATAGATAAAAGGTTGAGGTTTAGAAGATGTTGTGTGAATGACGTGAAAATCACGTGATAGGAAATTGTTGATTCGGGTCGATTCTGAGAATTTCCCGCCAAAATCACGTGAAAGTCACGTGACCGGAAATTCCCGGCTCGGGTTAATGTTCGAGTGAACAAGCAGACAATGTTATTATTTGGCAGGGTTCCAAAAATGTGTGAAGTTTGAGATAGAGGTTAAAAGGTTATAGATAATGGATGGGAATGTTTTACTGTTGTTTTTTTATTTTATTATGTTTGTCTTTCGGTACAGAGGTTGATTTAGGTTTTCGAATTTAATGACGCATTCAGTATAGAGGTCAACAACCTGTCTTTGAGAAGCCTGGAAAATGTTGCTGACTCATTTGATTCAAAGATTGTTGTATTAATTTAAGAATACAAAAAGTATTTATTTGGACATGTTTAAGGAAAATGACGTAATAGGAAGAAGGGTATATATATATGTAGACGGTATAAAAAGAACGAGAGTGTGTCACAATGGCAGAGTATTACATAACGTTTCCGGAGAAAGCTCTGAATTTCTACGAGATAAGTTACGAAGAGTTTTGGGAAGTCATAGAATCCTGCGGCGATATCGATACCGATCGTGAGGCTGTACAGCGAGTGTTGAAACAGTTCCCGTTTATGTACGTAGCACTACGTGAAGCTCCATGGTGCGGATGTTACCTGTTCAATAGATCGGGAGAAGCAGTCCATCATTCCTGCGAGACGTTGAAGGAGATAGTGGAAAGAAAAAAGTTTACGGATGGGAGAACAGGATTTCCCAGTCACAAATGTTCGTGTGAACTCATTCAGAGGAAGGATGAAGATGAGATTGCTGAAGCTTTAAAACAAAGAGTGAAAGAGTGGCTTGCCGTGTTAGTGAACAAAACTATTTCGTGGTGTACTACCTGCAACCGTTCTCTACTACGTAAATTAGAAGGACATCCCTGTTTTCCAGCGGTATCTTCGAATCGTCTTGGTTTTTCCAGAGCCCTGTTCGATAGTGATGTAGAAGATACTGTGCCGGTACCGTTATCACCAATACCTGGAACCCCATCACCTATTGTATCAGACTGTTTTTCTTTGGCTGATTTATGAAAGTGTTCAGTTACCCCTGCTACCGATTTTCGGGGCATTGTAATAACTACCTATCAGTCGATTCTCGATACAAAACTTACGAAAAGTGGCCTGTAGGATTACAACAGACACCTGAAGAGTTAGTGACTGCAGGATGTTACTATTCAGGCCATGGTGATAGAGTACTGTGTTCATATTGTTTTTATGGTTTTTGTGATTGGACACCGGAAGATTGTCCTGTTATAAGACATCTGGCAGCAGTGCCCCATTGTAGTTTTATACAAAGTGTTGCATTACTACATTATAAGGTCGAATGTAAATATTGTGCTAATAGAGAAAAGTCTGCAAAAAAAGTTATTGAAAAAAATGCAGATTCTGTAATGATTTGTAAAATCTGTTTTTTGAATGTTTGCGATATAGTGTTTCTCCCGTGCAGACATTTTGTCAGTTGTCGATCCTGTGCCTCACAACTCGATAAGTGTGCTATATGTCGTGGATCTATTAAAAATACATTGACAGTTTTTACCTGTTGAACAATGGATGTATGTTTTTTGGACGTTCAAGGTTTACGAGGAAAAGACGGTGAATTTGTGTGGAAAGAAGTCGGAATATTGAAGTCTCCTTTTGAATGTACATTTGATTATTTAGTAAAACCTCCATACGGTCTACATTTGTTAAGTGAAAAATATCGTCGTGTGAATTATTGGCTCCGTGCAAACAAACACGGACTCTCCTGGGAAAATGGTTGGGTACCGTATGAGAAGTTAGGAGATATTTTATATTCTGTACTTGTAAATGAAAATGTGTATGTTAAAGGTACTGAAAAAACTAAATGGTTGGAAAAATGTATCGGAGAAAAACGTATGAGTACGTTAACCGTAGATAATATTGAAGAATTTGGGTGTCCAAAATTGGAGAGTGTGAAACTTTCGGTAGAGAAAAAGAAATGTAGAGAACATAGTGAATCAAAAAATGTGAACAAAACCTGTGCAGTTGAAAATGTTTGGAAAATGTACCATTTCTACTGTAATAGAGAAAAATAAAAAAATGTTTAACCTTTTTTCAAATGTTTTATTTACAATTTAATAATATACATATAAACATATACATTTACAGTAAAAATACATAATGGATAATAAAGTTATTTATAATAACAATGAATGTCCCAGATTGTGTTGAAGATATATTTCAATCATCAATTCGTTGTACCAGAGAACGTGAAAATGGCTTATCAGATTTTCCGGTACTTCTTTTCTTTCTGAAAACATATTCTTTTCGATACAATGCACAAAAGTCTGTATATGTGGTTGTAATTTATGATAACGCTCGTTCGTTAATTTTCTTAAGGGTATGAAAAGTTCACAAAAAATAAATGTAGTTCCGGGGGTGTAAAAATAAAAGCATCCGGTGAGGAATGTTGATACATGGAAATACAACGTTTTCCGAAAAAAATTACAGCACTGACAGTAATATTCCCTGTGACGAGATAATTAAATCGTCGACCTGTTTCGATGTAATTAAGTACATCAGATTTCAAAACACACAATTCTCTAATCTGTGAAGAATTAATTCGTACGGGTAATCTTCCTTGTTGCGAAAACTCCCATACCAGATTGAAAGGTGTTTGTTTTTCGAATCCTACTGCTACATATTTGGTTTTTTCGGTGTTCAGAAAGTATATATTTGCAAGATAAAGATCCAAACAGACATCTATGTTGTGCAGTTCCGAACATTCGGTTTTATTTTGGGAAGAACTGTTTTCTTGACGTATTTTCATGAAATCACAATCCTTTGTCACATCCGGTTCACTCTCGATCGGTTCAGTTTTTATAACAGGAATCTCAATTTTGGTAGGGGGCAGACGTCTACGTTTTCTGCATCTAGAAACACCATCCTTATGAGTAATACGGTCTAGAAGCTGATCATGTTTTTCCATTGTAGAATTTTTGACCGGGTCCATGATGTTTTCACTAAAGGTGTCAAGATGATACTGAGAGTGAGCAGAATCATCATACATATTTTATATAGAAATCATCTTATACACTCCCGAACTGGTTTGATAGAACGACACACTTGTGCTCCTTTAGGACACTTTGAATGCGGTAAACATTTGAAGATCTGACGAAAACGGTGTAAAATATATTCATCTTTACTGACACCTGGTGGGAATATCCGGATGAAATCCCTGGTTGTGACGTGATGTGCTTTATAATAAGCATATACACAACAGTAATGTCCGCAAGTTGTAGCAAATATTCCTTGTAAGGGGGTATTATTGTGAGTCCAAATAGAGGAATGACGGTTCAAGAATGTTATGAATTCTGGGTAATAGGGGTGGAAACCGTATGAATCAAAATATTCTGCCTTATTGTTTTTGTCGAAATAGAAGGCAACCCAGTGTGTTCCTTCGGAATCGGAAGTATCCGTGTTTGCGATTATCAAAGCAGGGGTGGAGAACGTTCGAGGCAGAAGATCTCTCGGGTAAACACCACAAAAAATTGTTTTGGTGGAACAATTGTGAGATAAAATATGTCTGATCTGTGATGTGTTCATGTCGGATACGTTTATAATAAAGTACACAAACACGATAGTCTTTTTCTATTACGATACAGGTAGGTTTCTGTGGCAGAAAACAGGAATACACCAAATTTATAGAGTAAAATTGTTAGGTTTATTAGTGAAGGATAGCACCTCTGTCTTTTGTCACATCCAAGGCCACTTCGAATTCAGCATAGAGAAGACAGGTAACATTTTCGGACAGTTGTGGAGGAAACTGCATTTCTACTCCTAAGGTACCTTGTTCCTGTAGACTGATGTGTGTATCGTTTCCTGAAAAATCTGGTGTAATGTCGTAAATTAGAAAAAATGATCCGTTTTCAAACATCTTCCTTGTTATCTGATGTCCATAATTATTGTGATGGATACCTGTGCCGGAAAAGAGAGTTTGGTAGGCACGTGTTACTAAACCGCTATTTCCTCCTGTACTGATTCGTAAAGGTTCAGAAGGTGTGAGCTCTCCATTTTTTACAAGATGGAAAGAAGATAGGTTAAAACTTCTAAAGTCGAACGGATTTTTTTTACTGTCTCCGAGAAAGCTGGCGGTGGATACCATAGTAAAAAGAATAACATTCGGAAAAGGACCTTGAAAAGCATTGTCGATAGAAATCTGCTGCGTTCCTGCAACGTAAGAGTATGCCTTGATAATACTTCTTGTGAACGGATAATGTGCAGGAGCGTAAGAAAGTGCTCTGTCTATAGCCAAACTGGTGCTAGGAGTAGGAATGACGTGATTTATTTCGAGAGCAGCTTTTAAAATTTTTATTTGTACGCTAGGTGAATCTTGATCTCCCCAGATATAAAAAGCATCACGTGACTTGATAAGTTCGATACGTACTTCCACACCATTGAGTAGATATTTAGGCTGATTGAAAAAATCTATGTGGAGTTTTCCCATAAGTTCCATTTCGGCTGTTACTTCCATAGGATTTCCTGATGACGGAACGTATTGGAAAAAATTTTTTCGGGTGGTGAAACCTTCGTTATTGGTTGTGATTTTATCTTGGTTTCCAGGTGTGTCCAGGTACCATAAAGCATTAGTAAGATGTGTATTTGCAGCATCAGTACCGTAATTGAGAAGTACCTCAAAAATCGATTTGTATGCATAATTGTTGTCAGCATTTGTTACAGATATACCGTTGATAGCAACGTTACATTGTGAAAATATAGTATTGAGGAGATAATTTACTACCCCACAATTTTTTGTGGTTGCATTATCGGTCGGCAAAGCACTCATACGACTCCCATCTTGTTTGACCATCTCCACCTGTAAACGAAGATAAACAGATGCAAGATCCAGAAAATCTGTTGCTGTTGCAGGTATGAGAAATGGTATCACGTTCTGGTTATCGATGGATGCAATAGGTTTGTAGGTAACAGTGTAGGTTTTTTCGACATTTTGTTGAATAGGTTTTTTCCGAAAAAGATCGAACTGTGAAATCATACACGTGTTGTCCTGCATCATTGTGTAAAAATATTTTTCACTTTGATATTCTTTTTGATTTTTCTGATCCTGAGGTTCTAACACGGGTACCTGAATGTTTTAACATCGAATGAGTATTTTTTCTTGTAATTCTTCTTCTTATACCCGAACCTGTCAGAGAATCGATTTTTTATCGGACGGTAGAGTTCTCATACGACTTCCATCTTGTTTAATCATCTTCAGCTGTAAGCGAAGATAGACAGGTTCGAGAAACGAAGTTACATTCTGGTTATCGAAGGAAGCAATAGGTTTGTACGGAATAGTATGTTTTTTCTGAAAAAGGTCGAACTGTGAAATTACCCAGGTGCTGTTCTGTATCATGATGTAAAAATATCTCTGACTTTGATATTTTGTCTGATTTTTCTTTTACGTGTTTTCCTAGATTTCGATGATGTTTTTCCACGTTTTACGGATGTACGTTTTTTCTTGATTCTCGAGGTTCTAGCACGGGTACCTGAACGTTTTAACACCGAATGGGTATTTTTCTTGCAATTCTTCTTCTTATACCCGAACCTGTCAGAGAATCGATTTTTTGTTGTGCTCTAGTTTTAAGATTCTGACCAGCTTCACGTATTCGCTGACGAAAAATAGTTTTCGGGGTTTGCTGACTTGTTGCAATATCTGTAACAATATTAGCACCAGTTTTTAAAGCTTCTTTTCCGATAGCTTTTGCACCACTCCAGAGAAGAGGTTTCACCATTCTGAAAAGTCCAGCAAAAAGAGAACCTAATCCTCTTCCTTTCTGAATTCTGTTAGAACGAAAAATGGGTCCGATTCCTCCATGTATTTGGGTTGTGTAATATTCTGCTTGCGAATTCATGATGACTCATTCGTTTACCAATATAGACTGAGAAAATAGTGTTATGTCGGTTTTTTAAAAGGATTTTGTTTTTTTACGAAAATGTAAAACAGCGATAGTAGGAACGGAACCGTTTCTTAAAGGTAAAAAGTTTCCTTTTTGATCGTTTAAAGTAATTTCTATTGTTTCAAAAGAACTTTTATCCAGAGAAACATAGTGAATCGGATTGAATGTGTGATGAGCTACAGGTATTGTACATGTGGTATCTACTTCTGAACATTGTTTTCGAGTAAGACGTAAAAGACGTATCATTTCTTCACCGACCAACTGTTGTTTTACAATATCTGAATATACAAATATGTAAGGATTTTTATCGACAACGTTATTAGATATTACGTGCGAAGAATAGATAGATTTTAATATATCATATCGAAATTTAGCATAGTCGTCTGTTAAATCTATTGGTGTTATTGTATTGTCTACAGAGGCATGGGGTTCAGGGTCGAGCATTCCTGTTTCGGACAAGTGTTTATATACGGCAGCTTTAAAATAGAATCGAAGATGAGTAGGAATAGCCACATTTGCAGGGTTGGTTTTCAGGAAAAAAATAAGATCATCTATTGTATAAGTAGCTGCAGGAAAATAAAACGGTTGATCGTTAATATATAGTGTGTTATCTGTAGAAACAGATGACTCGAATGAACTCCATTGCGGGTCAGCCAGAAGATGCCAGAATTTGTAAAGCACAGATTTTCGTATTTCTCGATTATCGGGAAGGGAAGTTACGATCGACGAAATCAAGTCGTCAACATTTGTGTATGTTCGAACAGGAAATGTTAGTTGTCCTGAATCTGTTTCCAGAACGTTATCATAAAGAGTTGAATGACATAATTCTGCTAAACCGACTTCCCACAAATCTGGAGGCAGATCGATACGTTTTGCCATTTTTACAGTAAAATGAGTTAATGTGTTGTTTGAAAAATATTTTTCTGATGAAGACGATGGGAGGTAGATATAGAAATTATCATCCATTCTGACTGAACAAGAAGAACTCACTGATTCGAAATGGTGATATATTTCGATATATATTGAGGTTTAGTTGTTTGCTATCGGTTTTAGCGATGATGCCTTGATCCATGAATCAAAACTGGAGGGATAACCCAGCCAACGAACAAGGTATTCTAAATTTTTACCTTTACCTCGTGTTTTTAAAATTTTATCAATTTTATACTCTTCGTCAGGATTCGAATATACTTTCTGAACCTCCTGTTTGTAAAATGTTCCTTTTACAGGTTCACCATTTAAGTCGTCCAATATGTAAACAGGTACCGGCTGCCGTTGAACGACGGAATGAATTTTAAAAAGTTCTCGTGACCACGATTGTTCGTATCCTTTTTCGAAATGTCCTTTAACAACAGAAATTCGCACAATGTCCCCAACTTTCAAATCTGAAATTGTGTGTGAGATACGGTTGTTGTGTCTATTGAGATGTTTCCACACTGTGTAAACATTAGTTTCGTTTACATCTTGAGGTGCCATTCCTATGGAACGATGGATCGCAGTATTGTAACCTTCAAGAAGTTGAGGTAAAATATCTATGTAACGTCTTGTCTGTTTTGCAGTAAAATATTTCCACATTCGTTCTTTTAACGTTCGGTTAAAACGTTCCACTATACTTGCTTTTACAGGGTGGTTAATTGCGATCGAAAAGTCTACTTGTTCATTTTTCAGAAAATTTTGGAACACAGAATTTGTAAATTCTGTTCCTTGATCTGTCTGTAATGTGGCAGGTTTTCTTTTACTTTGTTCAAAAATGGTTCTGAAAGCTTCGGTTACAGAATTACTTGTTTTATTTTTTAGGGGTAATGCATAAGCATATTTTGAAAATACATCGATCACTGTTAGGAGATATTTAAATCCGTCGTTATGTTTTTGTATCGATGTCATATCGTTAAGATCGGCTTCCCAGAGCATATCTATGTTCCATACATTATAATGGTTTCGAGGAAACCTTTTTCGTGCACTTTTGTGGAGAGTGTATGTTTCCTGGTGCATTAACCAATTTTTTACTGTATCACGAGATATATTCCTATCTCGTACAGCTTTCCATAAACGATCCACAGATGAAAATGAGGCTCTGTGTTGAGGATCGTAATATATTCTAGCAAGAATTTTATCATGTTTTACTTTAGAGACTCCCATGATTGGTCTCTCTGTCTACGACTTTTTCTTAAAGGAACGAGTTTGTATGCATCAGGTGTTCTCAAAAATGGTGAAGTTTTTCTGGAAACACGTAAGACAACATTTTTCTTCTTTTTTTTCGCAGGTTTTCGTTTACGAGACGGACCAGGAATCTCCGTTGGTGATGATGACGATGAAAAATTTAAAGATCTCGGTTCCGGAAGCGTTTTTTCCTGATCTTTTTCGATTAGACGTTGGGCTGTAGATTGATACTCATCAATAATATTTTCTAACTGCTGTCTTGTATTACGTGGTAATGTTTCTACCAGGTTTGGAGGAAAATACGTTGATCCTGGTGAAATACTAGAATCACCATTATCCTGGATAATAGGAATCTCTAATGGTTCTTTCGATTTTCGGCTCAACCATAAATACTCATCCAATTCTTTTCTATAAAGACGCCATTTTTGGTCATCTGGTATATTTTTCATTTTAAAAATTTCGTTCATTTTTTTATCCAGAATAGATAATTTTTGATTTATAGACTGTTCGGAACCGCGAATACGTGTTAATTGTTCTGGTGAAAGAACAATCATTTTTTTGTAAACAGGTGTCATTTTTAATGTGGAATGAGAGTTCCGAGAAGACCCGATAATAGAGATCCTAAAAGTAGGGGTAGAAACCCTCCTCTTTGAACAAGAATTTTTCTTCGTTTCTCGATATTTACTTTAGGTTTTACAAGTCTACGTAAAACAGTTTTGTAAGGTGTTAGACGATGCTTTACAGACGGCCGAAGTTTTATATTGCCTTTTAAAACATTCAGACAACATTCACTGATAAAACGAATTGTTTTTTTGGGAGCACTTTTCAATAATGTTTTACGAACTTTTGTTGGGGAATTTTTCAATATGTGCAAAAAAGGTGAATGTGTTTTAAAAGAAATATTCTGTTTAGAACGTGAGTTGGTACGTCTCTTCCTCGTTTTCTTCATCTCGAGGTTTCAGGCATTCCTGAGGAAGATATATGGTTGAATGATCTGTATTAAAAATATCTGTTTGATAACGTAAAGGATCCGGTGTTGACTGGGAAAGATCAATATACAAATAACTGTGAGGTTCTATTGTTGCATCTATATATACTTTTTCAAGTTCCTTCATGCGATGAGGTTGAAGTTGTCGTGCAAAAACAGTAAATTGGTTCATATCTCGTGGATTTTTAAATATAACAAAATGTTTTACGTTCAAAGAAATATCTCTACAATTTTTTCCTTGGTGAAAAAGATTCTGTGTTATAAAAACAACTGAAATATTTTTGTGGTGACTACCTTTCGTAAAAAGATCTGCAACTTTTTCTCCTTCAGCAACCATCATAAGATCATCTAGCACTATAAGGGTAGGAGTTTTTCCGTTCCATGATTGCCAATTAACAATTCCTTTATGATATTCCACATCACCAATATTTTTTGGGATACTATTTTCCTGATCGTAACACCACACTATTTTTTTAACAGGTTTTTCGACAAAAGAAAAAATAGAATTGACAAGTTTTGTTACAAAAGTAGTTTTTCCACTTCCTGATGCTCCACAAACCATCATTGTAAAAGGATGGATAAGTTTAGGAAACATTTTATATTAAGCAAAAATTTTACAGATTTGTATCCAGGAACTTGAAAGAAAATGACGGTTTACCAGACTATTACTACATTTTATATTTATTTTGTACAAGATTATATAATACAAGTATACAATATAAAAAATACTGAAACAAAAATTTGAACTTTGGACCTAAAACCTATTACAATACCTATTACAGATTAGGATTACAGACATATTTATAACCTAATCTGTACGGTATCCGAAAGGAAATGATAAATGTCGGTGGTCAAAAAAACGTTTCATTAATACTGGCTGAAACAATTTCTTTTCATTTGTACTGATAACTTGAAACTGTTTTGTTCTTCTAATTCTAAAGATATTTTCTACTGTAACGTCAGATTTTTCATTGTTCATCATATCACACATAGTATCAAAGTTGACCAATTTTGATGTGGAAGTGTTTAAAGTGATCCCTTTAACTTTACAGATATATTGGGGTTCAGAAAGAGGTTTTTTAATTTTCATACTTTAACTTTTTGGTCCTGTTGAGACAAACTCTTCACAAATTGCATCGGGACCGAAATCACTTAATTCATCGGTGAGATCCCCTAATTTATCACCTGTTCGGGGATGATATTCCATTTCAGGACTATCTATGTAAATCACCGAATCTGTGTCACAATAACATACCCTGTCATCCAATTTTTCAAGAAGTTCATACAGTTTCAAACGAGCATGACATGTCGTAAAAGCTGCAATAGGAACGTTTACTTTTCTGTTCAGGGTGATTGCCTCGTCAACATATTTCCAGTTTACTATAACAGTATCCTGATTGATAAATATAACTCCTCCGATAATTATATTAGGATCGGTCATTTTATCGAGAAAATCTTTCGACTCCTTGATAATTGATGTTTGGGAAAGGTTATCTCGTTGACAAAATTTGCCCCATAAAGAATTAAGACAAAGTTTAGCCAAAGTACGTTTTCCAGGATTGATTTCAATATTGTCTTCCTCCAATAGAATTCCCTCTTTGTCAAAATAGTCTTGTAGGTATTTTTCTTTATCCGTTCTGTTTTGACACCAAGTAGGCCACCCACTAGCTTCCTGTTTTATTTTCAAAAATGTGTTGACATACTCAGCAAACAGTCCTCCAGTTTGTGTAACAGGATTGTACATAGATGTTTCATATTTCCACACTTCCGACATCTCCAACATTCTGTAATCTAAACTACAAGCTTTACGTACTTCTGCAATAACCCAAGTTCCTGAAAGTGCACGCTGTTCATCTGAATGTTCACAAATACCTTCACATTTTAACGTGATAGCACATTCTTTACATAATACAAACATCAGTTTTCCATTTATTTTGGAGGATAAAACAGGGTGGAGAAGGGTTGTAGGGGGTAGAATTGTACATTTAACAAGTCCTTCCATGTTTAAAACTTCATCGACTGGAGGAATAGAATTTCCTAAAAATATGGTAGGATGGCTTACAGGATAGGTACAATATTTGTTCACATAAGGGTACAAACTTGTAAAATCGTTGTATTGTAATTTCTCATTTTCCTTGATTCTGTAATAAGTTCTGACTGTTTCAACTCTTCCGCCATATAAGGCATCTCTCGGATTTAAAGGAATACAGCAGACAATAGGGTGTGTAGATAGATGTCTATCGAGTTCAGGATCAGTTTTTAATATTCTATCAAAATCGCATTCCCACATTGTGACAACATGGTAACCTTCAGAACGTAAAGCTGCAAGTTTACGACATGTTGTTTCGTATCTAAAAGCTGCAGTGTTTAGCATGTCACTATTGGTTTGACCGTCATTTTCCTGGGTGTTTTCATCTTCCGTGATATCTTTAGGATACATATCCCTGTTTGTTGATATGCATCGTCTGCAGCCGTGCCAGAAGCAACCAAGCGCTTCGTACACTGTATTTGTCTCCTCGTGATATCCATCTACTTTATAACGTCCTCCTAAAACATATTTTTCACGAGTACGTCCGCCGTGGAGAAGTATTATGTGATTTTGTTCTTCAACATAGGTCAACCATTTCAACGCAAATTTTGACATTTTATCTGCATGATGGTAACCTCCTTTAGGAATTATTCCTATAGTGTTAGCGGGCATAAATTTATGTCTGTAAATTAATGAACACGCTGATGCTATAGTGATACAATTCCTAAAAATATCTATTTTACATATATCCAGAAAATTCTGTCTCAGTTTCAGACATCCTTGTCTTAACAAAGTAACATCTTTAATACAATATTGGAGTAGTTCTGTTTTGTTGTTGAAAGGCATATTTTTTTTGCATTCAGTATCATACCAAGACATGAAATTTGTCTGATCTTCAATTGTTTTCATATATTCATATCCGTATGCAGAAGGAGGAGGTGTAGGTCCTATGTAATTTCGATTTTTGTATGTGTTCCACAAATGCGGATAATATCCTTTCTGCACTGGAAGACCGAACAGTTTTGAAAACCCTGCAAGATTCGTTTGAACATAATTAAGACTGTCGATAAAGTAGAGATTTTGGTACGTCATACTGATGATTTTGGTTCCATCCAAGATTATACGAGGTTTCATCCCTTTTTCCAACATTTTTCTCAATATAAACGTGCAATCATAACCTCGTGCATTGTGTGCACAAATAGTTATATTGGAAAACTTATGTTGCAGTTCGAGATAGGAGAGAAATGTTTCTACAGGATCATCCCAGAATATAAACTGTCTTGTACCACAGACAGAACACGAACTGTTAAATCCTCTTCGTTATGACATGCATGGCAGGCTGTTTGTACCACGATTAGATTCGGAACATGAAGAAAAGTTTTTTCTTTATCGCAGTACGGAATATCAGTATAACATTCGAAATCATAAAACACAAATAGAAATTTCGAATTCTGTTTAGATTTTGGAATGGACATGTAACACATATGATTTATAGGTTTCACACAGTTACAGACAGTACAGTATTTCATGTTACACCTATGTACTTTCTCATACGAATTATTTGTGAGAACAATTCTAAAACATCGAGGACACTGTTGGATTTCACTACATACTGTACCGTTTCGAAATAGTGTAGAAACATGATTTGTAAAACATTTCTCATTTTTGAAAATTCTGTGACATGTTTGACATGTTTTATAAACTCCTGTTTCAGGTACGCATGGAGGGATTGCGCGGCACATGGAACACATTTGTTTGCACTGATGAATATGTGGTTTACAAAATATAAGTTCGTTACATCCCTGGCATTCCTGTTTTGCTGCAAAAGCTCCAACACGGTTCACAATAACATCGTAATGCTGCCGAGTACTGTCGTATAGAAGATATATGTATTTGGAGACATTCTCGACCTCTCCTTCAAAAAGAATATCTTTAACATCACGAAGGTTATTGTACACAGTGATTTTATATTCTGTAAGAACTTGTTGAAATTTTTTGAGTTCAGGAATTCCACTTCCGACACACGTATTGTCTGTTAGATTTACACCTGCCTTTCGCATTAGTTCAAAAACAGGTCTAAGAAGATTTCTATTTCTTTTATATTGTGTATACGATGGATCTTTATCTACATGGGCTTTCCCTATAACCAGAGCTTCAGCTAAACAAAGAGGTTTTTTTCTATTTGGTACACTGACAACACTTCTCTTCAGTGTACTTAGGATATAATTTGGTAAACAATAGGCACGCTTACCGTCTCCTCCTTCTCCGACAGGTATATCAACACGGTCAGCCCGTAAAATTAGACGGTCTGTACTTGAAAATGTTTTTGCACTTTGTAGTATTTTATGCATAACAGTCCATACCATATCACTATGTAACTGATCACTTCTATGCCATCCGATATAAATATCTTTTACATTTGGGTCGGATATGTTAGATAGTGTTAAACCTATTTTATCTCCGTCCTTAGCATTCTTTTTCACATAGGTGAGAAGGTTTTCAACACCTTGACGAATCCAACTGTGAGGGTCAACATTTTCTGGAGGATGTGAGAAACTGAATTCCACACGTTGTCCCTTGGAACGAAATTTAGGGTATTCACGTTCCTGAATATTGTGTAACAATATATTTCCTATGTGTTCACGAGGTATTGTATCACGTTTTCTTTTCTTACCTCTTCTATGTGATTCAGAAATATTCTGAGGTGACTGTTCAACTGTCGGTAAGGGGTCCTCTCTCCAAGACGGTCCAGGTAGAGGTTCCGGGTCTGGTCTGGATACGGCATTCCTTGAAGTTCCTTGAGATGATGCAGTATCGGATGTGTGAATATTCGGTGGCGATGATACTCCTTTTCCGAAAAGTTCGGGTGTTGCTGTTGTTGTTGTTACTGACCGTAGTAATTGATCATACTCTTCAACTAAAGAGACAGTCTCTCCTTCAATTATCCTTTGTGCAATGTACGCCAGTAGTTTTCGTAACTGGTCAGCTGTTTTGTAATACCCGTTACGATATAACACTAACAATTCGTCAGCAGATAACTGTAAGTCCATGATAGGAGGATAATAGTATTCCAGAAACTACTCACGAAAGAGGGTGTCTATGTTATATACCTCAGCATCACAATACTGATTCTAACGGTTTTACTGTCTGATTTATAGGTTTCCAGGAAACAAGTAACAATCTTTCCGGTATCTACGACCCCTTTTGTTTTAATGATTTATCTAACGGTTTCCTGGTTGTATTGTAAACTTTCTAGAAATGTGTAACGGTTTCCTGGTTCTTATCTATAAACAAGGTAAAAGTCTTCGATAATGAAAAGATATTTCTAATAAAATAGAACAACAATTGTAGAGGTCGAATTGTCTGATAACCTAAAACTTGGCAAAATTTCAGAAAACCTAAACATTTCAAAGGGGTATAGTCGTGTTGCTGATCGAGTTAGCCTGAAAACCGTTACAGATTTGGAATCTGCACATCGAGACCTTTTAGTAGAGTGGTCGGAAGGGGAGTCTTCGATTGGTAATAAAGGAAGTAGGAAACTGTTGATCCTAGAATGATGAAACCTTTTCCAATAGAAAGAGGACTTCATTCCGAGTTCAACGACCTATCGATCATCCTTCTATCTCAATTAGGCACGGAGATATAACGATTTGAAAATTTGGCAAAAAAAAAAAAAAAAAATAAAAAAAAAATATTCAAAAAAAATAATTCAAAAATCAAAGTTTGGGGTCAAAGGTCATTCACCATTTTTCAAGGGCCCGGGCCGGCCCTGGTTTTAACATACAGTAATAACTTCACCAAACGTTATTCATCATTTCCTAGGGGCCCGGGCTGGCCCTGGTTTTCGATATACATACAGAAATAACGTTACGATGGTTATTCACCATTTTTCAAGGGGCCCGGGCCGGCCCTGGTTTTAACATACAGTAATAACTTCACCAAACGTTATTCATCATTTCCTAGGGGCCCGGGCTGGCCCTGGTTTTCGATATACATACAGAAATAACGTTACGATGGTTATTCACCATTTTTCAAGGGGCCCGGGCCGGCCCTGGTTTTAACATACAGTAATAACTTCACCAAACGTTATTCATCATTTCCTAGGGCCCGGGCTGGCCCTGGTTTTCAACTTGCAGTGAAAACTTCACCAATCGTTATTCATCATTTTCTAGGGGGCCCGGGCCGGCCCTGGTTTTCGATATACATACAGAAATAACGTTACGATGGTTATTCACCATTTTTCAAGGGGCCCGGGCCGGCCCTGGTTTTAACATACAGTAATAACTTCACCAAACGTTATTCATCATTTCCTAGGGGCCCGGGCTGGCCCTGGTTTTCGATATACATACAGAAATAACGTTACGATGGTTATTCACCATTTTTCAAGGGGCCCGGGCCGGCCCTGGTTTTAACATACAGTAATAACTTCACCAAACGTTATTCATCATTTCCTAGGGGCCCGGGCTGGCCCTGGTTTTCGATATACATACAGAAATAACGTTACGATGGTTATTCACCATTTTTCAAGGGGCCCGGGCCGGCCCTGGTTTTAACATACAGTAATAACTTCACCAAACGTTATTCATCATTTCCTAGGGCCCGGGCTGGCCCTGGTTTTCAACTTGCAGTGAAAACTTCACCAATCGTTATTCATCATTTTCTAGGGGGCCCGGGCCGGCCCTGGTTTTCGATATACATACAGAAATAACATTACGATGGTTATTAACCATTTCCCAAAGGGTCCGGACCGGCCCTGGTTTTCAACATGCAGTGATAACTTCACCAATCGTTATTCATCATTTCCTAGGGGTCCGGGCCGGCCCTGGTTTTCGATATACATACAGAAATAACGTTACGATGGCTATTTACCATTTCCTAAGGGTCCGGACCGGCCCTGGTTTTAACATGCAGTGATAACTTCAGGAATCGTTATTCATCATTTCCTAGGGGGCCCGGGGCGGCCCTGGTTTTCAATAAACATCATTTGACACAAAACCCGGTTCCATATTTTTAAAATGTCTGTTCTGTGTAGTTTCGTAAAAGAGCGACCGCAAATAACCTCCTTAGGGTTTATTCTTCTTGTAAACCTTTAACCTCATCTCAAAACTGTTGATTACAATTTCATCTTTAACTTTTAAACATTACATCTACCGACATATTGAAACACAGAATTTATAAACACCGGAGAATGAAAAAGACTCGAGAGTTTATCGACTCCTTCATTATTTCTCAATACTCTCAAATGTAACAGAGAATCACTGTGGAATTTTTCTCGAGACTGTTAATTGCTACGTAACCTCTAACCTTTAGAATGATACATAGAGATACTTTCAGAGAACGTCAAAACAGCTTGTGAAATATGTTTCCCACTAATTGCTACGTAACCTCTATAACCTTTAGAATGTCAAAACAGCTTGTAAAATATGTTTCCTGATTCCCAATTATAATTTGACCGCTAACCTTTAAATGATACACGGAGGATGTTACAAAATTTGGATCAAACTATACCGCCAATATATGGAATATTTATAGCAGTCTTTCTTCACATTTTACCGTCTGCAACAGAACAGAAATGGAGAACGGAAACTTGGTAAGTAATTTGCATGTTTGTCTGTTTCTAACTTATTTTATGTAAAGAGACTAATCACAACTAGACCTCCAGTTTACACCGGGGTTCGAATTGTTAGACCTCCCCGATGACACAGTGGTAACGTCGTCGTCTTGTAATCAAGGGTCCCGGATTCGATTCCCGGTGGAGGCACATTTCGGATCCCACTTTAAACTGTAGGTCTAGTTCCGATTAGCCTTAATGTGCATAAAGTGAACTTTAAACAACCAATCAAAATCAAGAGTTCGAATTACTGTGTATTTTTACCAGGTGTCGAACCCGGGACTTTAATTATGAGACATGTCACCATAGTAAAATCGGATTCGAACCATTTTTATGGAATAGCAGATCCGGAACTCTGATTATAAAACAGCTATGTCACCAATGTATTATGAGAGAAACGTAATTAACATACAGGTATTTCATATTAATATAAAAATAACATATTTTCTGATTATATTTTATTATAAACATTTCATATCCATCTAGTTGTATTTTAAAATATATACATTTCATTTACTAAATCACCTATACACTTTCTCGTTTAGACAAACGAAAATCGGACAAAAGTGTTAGTGTATTAGTGGTGTTAGTATTTATTTGTCCAATTTTCTTTTCTTTAGAAGTTCTGACATTTTACTCTCCATCTCCTTTTCATCGTTCTTTTTTGTCTCCTCAGTTTTTTGTTTTCTAATATTTTTGAAAACCTCCATCATTTCGAAACATACACGAAGGGATAAATGAGATGGCACATACTGTGCCTGTTTTACATTTTCCAAAAAATCCCCAAATACTGGGGACGTGTTCTTTTTTTCTGATATGTAACTAAACATTTTAGTGAGCGTGTCGATTTGGACTTCCATATCACGGCAGACCTCCTCCAGGTTCTTCATCAGGTTCTCTGCTAACCCGTTCTCCTCGCAGAAATCTATGTAGCATGCGATCTGTCTCTCCACTTGGCGAGCTTGGACCTTGCTCCACAGATTCCTTCGTTCCCCGGAATGTTCTGCATCTTTAAGATTCCCATGCAATACATTGAATTCAAATGGTAGGGATGCCATATCTGAAAATATAAAGAAAATATGTTAGATATATCGCACGTACACCTTGATTACAGTTATACATTTTTGTTTTAGAACAATCGGGGGTTGGCTCTTTTAGAGGCCTTCCTTCTGTATATGGCTAACGCCGATGTGCAGGAAGAAATCCAAAACATGCAGAGGGCATTTCGCCGGTACACGGATAGAGTGGCAGGAGTCGATGTGGAGGCGCAGACAACTGGTGACCGTTTAGGCGCTGAATTAGAGGGTATCGGACACCGTTTGGTGGAAACACTCCAACGTGCCGTTACCGCGAACAACGGATTCATAGCCAGGCGGGAAGAGTTTAGGAGAGAGTTGGAGGCAGAGATCGGCGAGATCCAGGAAAGGTAATATATTTTTTCAATTATATCTATTACATCATCACCCCTATCTATACAATTTCCGATTTATGTGTGAATATGAAATATTATTATTCTAACTCCCTTCTTTTTTTCAGGCTCCGTCGTATCCACGAAGAACGAGGCGTTCAGTTCTTCGGGTTGGTGCCGGAGCCTCTCCTGGAACTCGTCCGGAATGGTGCTGTTGCACCACCTCCTCCTGCTGCTGTGCCACCCCCTCCTGCCGCTGTGCCTGTTCCTCCCGCCGTTGTGCCGGTCCCTCGTGTTGCTACGCCACCGTCCCCTGTTGCTACGCCACCTTCTCCTGCTGTGGCGTCACCGTCTCCTCCTGTTACGCCTTCAATTATAGATATCACGGATGAAGAGGACGGCGATTTATAATCTATCAATAAATATAGGTAATATTTTTTCTTACCTTTTATTTTTACACGTCTTCCACTTCTGATGTATCGGTCTCCTCGATGATGTTAGGGAATTCACGGTGAGGTGGGGTCAAAGTTCTGGTAAATTTTTCTTCTACTTTGTGAAGGCTAGAAATAAAAAAATATTTATTTCTTACATCATCTCGTCGTAATGGATTGTAACAATAATCCGATAATTCTTCCAGATCCAATGTAGGGCCTTTTACTCCTAATATTTCACCTATCAGGTCCTCAGGGGACACACTGTATCGAAACCACCGGAATATCTCCCCCAGTGTTAATACAGATTCTCGGTACTCTCTCCGAAATATCTGCATTAACGTTGCAACATCGCAATGATCTACCATCATATACTTACCGTGGCAGCCGACCCTATATAATTGAGGAATTTCGTTATTCAGCAGATCTTCCAAATTTTCGTACCGTGTCAATTCGACATCGGTACGGTCGCAATTCAGTCTTTCATTTGCCATGATGATATATTTTGTTGCCCGGCAACGTGGAGGAGCATGTAACTCAGATGTATCTAAATACTCCGAATTTAATTCCGATTCTGTTTCTATACAGATGCAATCCAATGAGGAAAGCCCTGATACTAAAATAAAAGGTCCTGCATTGTATCCGTGTGTCGCTATTTCACTAGCTACACGACTCGTCCATATACCGTACGACAAATGCCCGTATACAGGTGCTCTTTCGAACAGATAGTGTGTCTCACATAAACCGGCTCTGCGATTATTAATAAAACGCATACTGATCGGAAAACCGTTATTTTCAACTTCCAAAAACGTTTCAGACACTAAATTTTGATTGTAGACGGTAATTAAAAAGGATTCTCTGAATCTTACAGGGGCGTCAAAAATAATCAATTTTGTATTCTGATGTCCAAATATTTCCGATTTACAACTTTTAAATTTCTTTGATCTATTAACTGTTACAGGATATGTCTGATACACAGTCTTTTCGGGAGAACACTCTGTATACCCATACATAGGATTACACTTTACATTATACATATCACGTTTTCTCTTCCTCGACAATTCACCAACATCATCGATACTGTTCTTTCTATAACGTTTAATTTTTTCGTACCCGTGTTGGGCAGCGTTCTTTTCTTCCCACAACTTTCGAAATTCATTCTCCGTAAAATATTTAGGGACATTCACATATGTCTCTTTTTTCGATAACATTCCTGACCGTATCGATGATCGTGGTGATTGTGGAGGAGTCGGTAACGGACGAGAATTCTGTCTAGTTACCGGTTTCTCTGATCGATCAGGAGATGAAGTCATCCCGATCATTCCTCCAATAAATTTCATCATCCACGATACTATACCCATTTTATACTTACCTCAGGATACCGTTATATACCTGGTAAATCACTTCGAAATCGACTCTGAAAGGTAGTCTCTGGATCTCTGGAAGAAGACGATGGTCACACAGGGTGCTCACTGTGATGTAAACATAAACAGATCAATCGTCCTTATATACCTCATCCTCCTTGCTTATCACACACCTATTTTCTCTGCGCATCCTCTCGCGCAAAGCGTCCAATGCCCACGTACCCCTCCTATCCTCTTCCCCCCCGGAATACTATACACACTATCCTCTAACGCAAATTGTACTTTTTTTCTATTTACTTTATTTACTCCCTGTTTCTCCACAACTTTTTCCTTTTTCACTTCTCCCTCCATCGGTCGTTACCCTATACGGTCGTTACCCTATACCGACCACACATACAATGACGCCACTATCGATAAACACGCAAAAACATCTCCCGGAAACATACAACGAACTTAATCTCCAACCTTTACACCGTCCACAATACCTCCTTTGTTCTATCCCACTTCCATATCACCCAACAGTCCCACACTCACATCCTGATTTCGTCATTCCAACCGCTCATCTGTAACCTTTCACCTTTCACAAACAACACTCTCACTCACCATCCCACGCCACCATCTCCCCATACCCCAAAACCCAATCAAAACACATCCTCATATCTCAAACCCCGGCCATTTCTGGCCTTCCTCCAAAACCCAAACAATGCTTGCTTGTCCACTGCCCTTTATCATCAATTGATCTTTCATCGATCTTTTCCAATCAATTGATTTATCGACCCATATCCGGGAACATAACTACTGAGGTCTGCCTCTTCTTCTTGTGGAGTACATTCTCTCATACATGATTCTTCGCGTTATTCTATCCTTATTCATACGTTCTATATGACCCATCCAAATAATTTTTCTGGCTTTAATAAATCTTACTATATCTTTTGGTTTAAGATGGAATTTACCTCTTCAATGTTTCGACTTCTCCAGAAATCTCCATCCTTGATTGGTCCATATATTTTTCTGATTATTCTTCTTTCAGTTTTCCTTAATTGCTGTTCGTCTTCTACACTCATTGTCCAAACCTCAGCACTGTAAGTTATTAACGGTCTAATAAGTGTTTTGTAAATCAATAGTTTGGTATATCTGCTAATTAACTTGCTTTTTAGTAATTGTATGTTGGCGTAATATGCTTTGTTCACTGCATTTATTCTTTCTCTATTTTGGCCATTTATCGTCATTTAAAGATACTTGAAGTTTGTTACCGCTACAAATTTCTTGTCATCTATTGTAAATTGGTGGTAACGTTTTCCATCTTGCTTTGGAGTCAGCAGTAGGAATTTGGTTTTATTCATGTTTGGCTGTAGCCCAATTTTATTTGCTTCTTCTTCTAATATCCTGTATGTTCTCTTTAATTCTTCTTCTGTTCTGGATATTATAAATACGTCGTCGGCATATGTGCTAATTTGGCTGAGTTTCGTAAATATTGTTCCTCTTTTGCCTATTTTGCTTATTATTGCATGTAGTGCAGATAGTCCGTCTCCTTGTTTTACACCTGTGATATATTCTGTTAGTTCACCCATATCGCTCCATATTTTGACTTTAAAATATGTGCGTTAGAGTGTCATGTTTGTTAATCTAATCAATTTATTAGGTATTTGTAATTCTTCCATAATTTGTATTAATTTATGTCTTTTAATACTATCAAAAGTACTACGAAAGTCTATGAATAACATGTAGAGATTTATATTATATTCATAATGTTTTTCCATTATTTGTCTTATTGTGAATAATTGATCTATTGTGCTTCTTCCTTGTCTAAAGCCTGCTTGGTATTCACCTATTATGTTTTCTGTTATTGCTATTAATCTTGTATGTATGATGCTGGTCATTATTTTGTAAGTTGTATAAAGTTACATGATGCCTCTATAATTACTACATTCTGTTTTGTCACCTTTCTTGTGTATTGGGCAAAATATTCCATTATTCCATGCTTCTGGTATGTGTTCTTCTTGCCAGATTTGTTTTATCATTTTGTATATATCTTCTATCATATTTGGACCAGAATATTTTCGTATTTCTTCTGTTATTTCATCTTCTCCTGGTGATTTATTGTTTTCTAGATTTTTTATTATCATCTCAACTTCTTCTCTTGTTGGTGTTCCTTCTGTGTTTTGTTCATCGTTATTTTCTATTTGTTCTAAGTGTTCTGTCCATCTTTCTAGTACACTTTCTTTGTCTCCGATTATCTCCCCGTCTCTCCTTTTACATCCTATTTCTTTGGGTTGATATCCTTTATTGATTCTCTTTATTGCTGCTTAGTACTTTCTAATCTCTGACTGTTGACTAAGTTGTTCTATTTCTTGGATATTCTTTCTTATCCATTCTTTTTTCTTTTTCTTACATAAATTATTTGCCTGTTGCCTTAGTTCTTTGTATTTCTTACAACTGCTACTTATTTCTCTTTGCAGCATCTTCGTTCTTGCAACATTTTTTTGGTAAATTATTTGCTGACATTCTCCATCAAACCACTCTTTCATCTTTGCCTATTACTTCTTCTGCAGCTTCTGTTAACACTTTTAAATTCTTTTCCACTTCCCTTCTATTGTTTCTTCTTAAGTAACTTTTTTTTAATAGCTCTTTGGTAATTCATCTTGTTTTCTTGGTTGTCAAATTTTGTATAATTCCATTTTGTCTTCGTATATTCTGCTCATAGTTTACTTTTTACCATAAAATGATCTGAATCACAGTTTGATCCTCTTTGGCTTATTACATCCATAATTGTTGAGGAGTGTCTCTTATCTATTAATACATGATCTATTTGATTTACTGTTTCATCGTCTGGTGATTTCCATGTGCCTAAATGTATCTTCTTATGTGGAAAGAAGGTGCTTTTAGTTACCAAACTATTTCATTTGGCGTATTGTGTTAAAAGTATGCCATTTTCATTAATGTTTTTGTGTAGAGAATGGTTACCAATTATGTCTGTGTCACTTTTTCTCACTCCTATTTTTGCGTTTTAATCACCTGCAATTATTATGATATCATATCTTGCTACTTTTTCTATTGTACTTTCTAGTTGATCATAGAATTGTTCTTTTTCTAGATCTTCTTTTTCATTGGTTGGAGCATGTACCGACAGTATACTAATATTTTGGAATTTACCCATGATTCTTATTTTGCATATCCTCTCATTGATTGGTTCGAATGATAGAACACTATCTCTTAGGTTTTTTGTTATTATAAACCCTGTTTTCTCTTTTGTTCCGCTATAGTATACGCTGTAATCTTTTTTGTCTATTTTACCATGTCCTTGCCATCTGATCTCTTGTAGTGCTACAATATCAATTTTGCGTTGTGTGATTACATTGGCTATTTCTTGCAATTTACCTGGTATTAACATTGTTCGGACGTTCCATGTTGCTATGGACCAATCATGTACCTTGTTCTTGCCTGGTTCGTCATCTGTGTTTCCCATCCTTATCCGAGGCTGATGCGCATAATTCTTAACAAGTTGCTTTTTTACGAGGTGAGGTTGTCAGCCTAACGCTCAACCTTTTTATCCCTTGGAGGGTTTTTTCTGTTGGAGCTTACTCCCCTAGATGGATGCCCACCAGGGCTATGGGGCCATCTCCCCATGTCATTTGATTCGGGTTTCCGTCCCTTAGAACAGTTGCTTTCACTACAGCTCTTGAGCCAGGTAGTTTTCTAGTTTTGGTCCGCAACGGTTTCCCGGTATCCTCCATATCTGGAGTGCGTTCCCATATCCGAAACCTAGGGAGGCGCCCGATGGAGGACTAGCAACCCCGCACGGGATAATAAATCAACATTTTATGGAAAAATATCTCTGGTTTGATCTGTAGTGAAAATGAGTTTCAAACAAGTACAAGCATTGGACGTGAATTTCTCGCTAATGTCAATTTTTTTTCCTATAGTCGAAATGTAATAATTAAAACGCTTTTCAGGTTCTGAAAAGTGTAATATTTCAACATTTTAAGAAAAATCATCTCTGGCTTGGTCTGTAGAGAAAATGAGTTTCAAACGAGTATAAGCATTGAACGCGAATTTCTCGAAAAGTCAAGTCTTCATTATATAGTCGAAATGTCATAACTAAAACGCCTTTGAGGTTCTGAAAGCATAATAATTCAACATTTGTAGAAAAATCATCTCTGGCTTGGTTTGTAAAGAAAATGAGTCCCAAACGACTACTAGCATTGAACACGAATTTCTTTAGAAACCAAGATTTTTATCACATAGTCAAAATGTAATAATTTAAACGCTTTTCACGCTCTTAAGAGCATAATAATTCAACATTTTAAGAAAAATCATCACTGGCTAAGTGTGTAAGGAAAATGAGTCTCAAACGAGAATATCTCGAAAAATCTAGTTTTGAACCTATAGTTTAAATGCGATAATTAAAACGCTTTTGATGCTCTGAAAAGCTTTAGAATTCCACATTTTAACAAAAATCATCTCTGGCTACGTCTGTAGAGAAAATGAGTTTCAAGCGAGTACTAGCATTGAACGCGAATCTCTCGAAAAATAATATTTTTTCCTATAGTCGAAAAGTAATAATTACATCGCTTTTCAGGATCTGAAAAGTATAATAATTCAATATTTAAAGGAAAATTATCTCTGGCTTGGGGGGGTAGAGAAAATTAGTTTCAAACGTATATTAGCATTGAACGCGAAATTCTCGAAAATCAAGTTTTGATCCTATAGTCGAAATGTTATAATTAAATTACATTTTAGCTTCTGAAAAGAATAATATATTAATATTTTAAGGAAAATCATCTCTGGTTTGATCTGTAGTGAAAATGAGTTTCAAACAAGTACAAGCATTGAACGCGAATTTCTCGAAAAATCAAGTCTTCATTATATAGTCGAAATGTCATAATTAAAACGCCTCTCAGGCTCTCAAAATCATAATAATTCCACAATTTAAGAAAAATCATCTCTGGCTTGGTTTGTAAAGAAAATGAGTTCCAAACGAGTACTAGCATTGAACATGAATTTCTTTCAAAATCAAGATTTTTATCACATAGTCAAAAAGTATAATTAAAACGCTTTTCACGCTCTTCATAGCATAATAATTCAACATCTTTTCAAGGTAAATCATCACTGGCTAAGTCTGTAGAGAAAATGAGTTTCAAACGATTATAAGCAATGAACGCGTATTTCTCGAAAAACCAAGGTTTGATCCTGTAGTCGAAATGTGATAATTAAAACGATTTTCAGGCTCTTACAAGCATAATAATTCAACATTATAAGGAAAATCATCACTGGCTAAGTCTGTAGAGAAAATGAGTCTCAAACGAGTACTAGCATTGAACGCGAATTTTTCGAAAAATCGATGTTTGATCCTATAGTCGAAATGTGATAATTAAATCTGTCTTCCGGTTCCGAAAAGCATAATAAATCAACCTTACGTACCTTACCAATTGGTTCTAGAGATCTGGGTGAGCTTTTCCTCCTGCACTATTAGCCTCCAAGCATTTCGGTCCTATATCTTCTCCTTCTATCCATGGACTCCCATTCTCTCTAGATGTTGTACGACAATATCCCGCCATCTTAGTTGAGGTCTGCCACTTCTGCTTGTGGAGTACATTCTCTCATACATGATTCTTCGCGGTATTCTATCCTTATTCATACGTTCTATATGACCCATCCAAATAATTTTTCTGGCTTTAATAAATCTTACTATATCCTTTTGGTTTAAGATGGAATTTATCTCTTCATTGTTTCGACTTCTCCAGAAATCTCCATCCTTGATTGGTCCATATATTTTTCTGAATATTCTTCTTTCAGTTTTCCTTAATTGCTGTTCGTCTTCTACACTCATTGTCCATACGTCAGCACTGTAAGTTATTAACGTTCTAATAAGTGTTTTGTAAATCTATAGTTTGGTATATCTGCTAATTAACTTGCTTTTTAGTAATTGTATGTTGGCATAATATGCTTTGTTCCCTGCATTTATTCTTTCTCTAATTGCATCGTGCATGTTATTTTGGTCATTTATCGTCATTCCAAGATACTTGAAGTTTGTTACCGCTACAAATTTCTTGTCATCTATTGTAAATTGGTGGTAACGTTTTCCATCTTGCTTTGGAGTCAGCAGTAGGAATTTGGTTTTATTCATGTTTGGCTGTAGCCCAATTTTATTTGCTTCTTCTTCTAATATCCTGTATGTTCTCTTTAATTCTTCTTCTGTTCTGGATATTATAAATACGTCGTCGGCATATGTGCTAATTTGGCTGAGTTTCGTAAATATTGTTCCTCTTTTGCCTATTTTGCTTATTATTGCATGTAGTGCAGATAGTCCGTCTCCTTGTTTTACACCTGTGTTATATTCTGTTAGTTCACCCATATCGCTCCATATTTTGACTTTAAAATATGTGCGTTGGAGTGTCATGTTTGTTAATCTAATCAATTTATTAGGTATTTGTAATTCTTCCATAATTTGTATTAATTTATGTCTTTTAATACTATCAAAAGCACTACGAAAGTCTATGAATAACATGTAGAGATTCATATTATGTTCATAATGTTTTTCCATTATTTGTCTTATTGTGAATAATTGATCTATTGTGCTTCTTCCTTGTCTAAAGCCTGCTTGGTATTCTCCTATTATGTTTTCTGTTATTGCTATTAATCTTGTATGTATGATGCTGGTCAATATTTTGTAAGTTGTATAAAGTTACATGATGCCTCTATAATTACTACATTCTGTTTTGTCACCTTTCTTGTGTATTGTTCACAATATTCCATTATTCCATGCTTCTGGTGTGTGTTCTTCTTGCCAGATTTGTTTTATATTTTTGTATATATCTTCTATCATATTTGGTCCAGAATATTTTAGTATTTCTTCTGTTATTTCATCTTCTCCTGGTGATTTATTGTTTTCTAGATTTTTTATTATCTTCTCAACTTCTTCTCTTGTTGGTGTTCCTTCTGTGTTTTGTTCATCGTTATTTTCTATTTGTTCTTCTCTATATGTTTCTTTGTATAATTGTTCTTGGAATTGTTCTGTCCATCTTTCTAGTACACTTTCTTTGTCTCCTATTATCTCCCCGTCTCTCCTTTTACATCCTATCTCTTTGGGTTGTTATCCTTTATTTATTCTCTTTATTGCTGCTTAGTACTTTCTAATCTCTGACTGTTGACTAAGTTGTTCTATTTCTTGGATATTCTTTCTTATCCATTCTTTTTTCTTTTTCTTACATAAATTATTTGCCTGTTGCCTTAGTTCTTTGTATTTGTTACAACTGCTTCTTGTTTCTCTTTGCAGCATCTTCATTCTTGCAAGATTTTTTTGGTAAATTATTGCTGACATTCTCCATCAAACCACTCTTTCGTCCTTGATGTTTTCTCTTTGCCTATTACTTCTTCTGCAGCTTCTGTTAACACTTTTAAATTCTTTTCCACTTCCCTTCTATTGTTTCTTCTTGAGTAACTTATTTTTAATTGCTGTTTGGTAATTCATCTTGTTTTCTTGGTTGTCAAATTTTGTATAATTCCATTTTGTCTTCGTATATTCTGCTCATAGTTTACTTTTTACCATAAAATGATCTGAATCACAGTTTGATCCTCTTTGGCTTATTACATCTATAATTGTTGAGGAGTGTCTCTTATCTATTAATACATGATCTATTTGATTTACTGTTTCATCGTCTGGTGATTTCCATGTGCCTAAATGTATCTTCTTATGTGGAAAGAAGGTGCTTTTAGTTACCAACCTATTTCTTTTTGCGAATTGTGTTAAAAGTAGGCCATTTTCATTACTGTTTTTGAGAAGAGAATGGTTACCAATTATGTCTGTGTCACTATTTCTCACTCCTATTTTTGCGTTGTAATCACCTGCAATTATTATGATATCATATCTTGCTACTTTTTCTATTGTTCTTTCTAGTTGATCATAGAATTGTTCTTTTTCTAGATCTTCTTTTTCATTGGTTGGAGTATACTAATATTTTGGAATTTACCCATGATTCTTATTTTGCATATCCTCTCATTGATTGGTTCGAAAGATAGAACTCTTTCTCTTAGGTTTTTTGTTATTATAAACCCTGTTTTCTCTTTTGTTCCGCTATAGTATACGCTGTAATCTTTTTTGTCTATTTTACCATGTCCTTGCCATCTGATCTCTTGTAGTGCTACAATATCAATTTTGCGTTGTGTGATTACATTGGCTATTTCTTGCAATTTACCTGGTATTAACATTGTTCGGACGTTCCATGTTGCTATGGACGAATCATGTACCTTGTTCTTGCCTGGTACGTCATCTGTGTTTCCCATCCTTATCCTAGGCTGATGCGCAGGATTCTTAACAAGTTGCTTTTTTACCGGGTGAGGTTGTCAGCCTAACGCTCAACCATTGGAGGGGTTTTTCTGTTGGAGCTTACTCCCCTAGATGGTCGCCTACCAGAGCTATGGGGCCATCTCAGCATGTCATTTGATTCGGGTTTCCGTCCCTTAGAACAGTTGCTTTCACTACAGCTCTTGAGCAAGGTAGTTTTCTAGTTTTGGTCCGCAACGGTTTCCCGGTATCCTCCATATCTGGAGGGCGTTCCCATATCAGCCACCTAGGGAGGCGCCCGATGGAGGACTAGCAACCCCGCACGGGATAATAAATCAACATTTTATGGAAAAATATCTCTGGCTTGTTCTCTACTGAAAATGAGTTTCAAACAAGTACAAGCATTGAACGTGAATTTCTCGAAAAGTCAATTTTTTTTCCTATAGTCGAAATGTAATAATTAAAACGCTTTTCAGGCTCCGAAAAGCATAAAACTTCAACATTTTAGGGAAAATCATCTCCGGCTTGGGGGGTAGAGAAAATGGTTTCTCACGTATATTAGAATTGAAAGCAAATTTCTTGAAAAATCATGTTTTGATCCTATAGTCGAAATGTAATAATAAAAACGCTTTTCAGGTTCTGAAAAGTGTAATATTTCAACATTTAAAGAAGAATCATCTCTGGCTTGGTCTGTAGAGAAAATGAGTTTCAAACGAGTATAAGCATTGAACGCGAATTTCTCGAAAAGTCAAGTCTTCATTATATAGTCGAAATGTCATAACTAGAACGCCTTTGAGGTTCTGAAAGCATAATAATTCAACATTTTAAGAAAAATCATCTCTGGCTTGGTTTGTAAAGAAAATGAGTCCCAAACGAGTACTAGCATTGAACACGAATTTCTTTAAAAATCAAGATTTTTATCACTTAGTCAAAATGTAATAATTTAAACGCTTCTCACGCTCTTAAGAGCATAATAATTCAACATTTTAAGAAAAATCATCACTGGCTAAGTGTGTAAAGAAAATGAGTCTCAAACGAGAATATCTCGAAAAATCAAGTTTTGATCCTATAGTCGAAATGCCATAATTAAAACTCTTTTGATGCTCTGAAAAGCTTAATAATTCCACATTTTAACAAAAATCATCTTTGTCTACGTCTGTAGAGAAAATGAGTTTCAAACGAGAACTAGCATTGAACGCGAATTTGTCGAAAAATATATTTTTTTTCCTATAGTCGAAAAGTAATAATTAAATTACATTTCAGCTTCTGAAAAGAATAATATATTAATATTTTAAGGAAAATCATCTCTGGCTTGATCTGTAGTGAAAATGAATTTCAAACAAGTACAAGCATTGAAGGCGAATTTCTCGAAAAATCTAGTTTTCATTATATAGTAGAAATGTCATAATTAAAACGCCTTTCATGCTCTGAAAAGCATAATAATTCCACAATTTAAGAAAAATCATCTCTGGCTTGGTTTGCAAAGAAAATGAGTTCCAAACGAGTACTAGCATTGAACATGAATTTCTTTCAAAATCAAGATATTTATCACATAGTCAAAAAGTATAATTAAAACGCTTTTCACGTTCTTAATAGCATAATAATTCAACATTTTAAGGAAAATCATCACTGGCTAAGTGTGTAAAGAAAATGAGTCTCAAAAGAGAATATCTCGAAAAATCAAGTTTTGATCCTATAGTCGAAATGCCATAATTAAAACGATTTTCAGGCTCTGAAAAGCATAATAATTCAATATTTAAAGGAAAATCATCTCTGGCTACGTCTGTAGAGAAAATGAGTTTCAAACGAGTACTAGCATTGAACGCGAATCTCTCGAAAAATATTTTTTTTTTCCTATAGTCGAAATTTTATAATTAAATTACATTTGAGCTTCTGAAAAGAATAATATATTAATATTTTAAGGAAAATCATCTCTGGCTTGATCTGTAGTGAAAATGAGTCTCAAACAAGTACAAGCATTGAACGCGAATTTCTCGAAAAATCAAGTCTTCATTATATAGTCGAAATGTCATAATTAAAACGCCTTTCAAGCTCTGAAAAGCATAATAATTCAACATTTTAAGAAAAATCATCTCTGGCTTGGTTTGTAAAGAAAATGAGTCTCAAAAAAGTACTAGCATTGAACACGAATTTCTTCAAAAATCAAGGTTTTTATCACATAATCAAAATGTAATAATTTAAACGCTTTTCACGCTCTTAAGAGCATAATAATTCGACATTTTAAGAAAAATCATCACTGGCTAAGTGTGTAAGGAAAATGAGTCTCAAACGAGAAAAATCTCGAAAAATCAAGTTTTGATCCTATAGTCGAAATGCCATAATTAACACGCTTTTGATGCTCTGAAAAGCTTAATAATTCCACCTTTTTACAAAAATCATCTCTGGCTACGTCTGTAGAGAAAATGAGTTGCAAACGAGTATAAGCATAAAACGTGTATTTCTCGAAAATTCAAGTCTACATCCTACAGTCGATATGAGATATATAAAACGCTTTGAAGGTTACGAAAAGCTTAATAATTCAACATTTTAAGAAAAATCATTTCTGGCTTGGTCTGTTGTGAAAATCAGTTTCAAACAAGTACAAGCATTGAACGCAAATTTCTCGAAAAATCAAGTCTTCATTATACAGTCGAAATATCAAAATTAAAACCCCTTTCAGGCTCTGAAAAGCATAATAATTCCACAATTTAAGAAAAATCATCTCTGGCTTGGTTTGTAAAGAAAATGAGTTCCAAACGAGTACTAGCATTGAACATGAATTTCTTTCAAAATCAAGATTTTTATCACATAGTCAAAAAGTATAATTAAAACGCTTTTCACGCTCTTAATAGCATAATAATTCAACATTTTAAGGAAAATCATCACTGGCTAAGTCTGTAGAGAAAATGAGTTTCAAACGAGTATAAGCAATGAACGCGTATTTCTTTAAAAATCAAGGTTTGATCCTTATGTCGAAATGTGATAATTAAAACGCTTTTCAGGCTCTTACAAGCATAATAATTCAACATTATAAGGAAAATCATCACTGGCTAAGTCTGTAGAGAAAATGAGTCTCAAACGAGTACTAGTATTGAACGCGAATTTTTCGAAAATCGATGTTTGATCCTATAGTCGAAATGGGATAATTAAAACGGTCTTCCGGTTCCGAAAAGCATAATAAATCAACCTTACGTACCTTACCAATTGGTTCTAGAGCTCTGGGTGAGCTTTTCCTCCTGCACTATCAGCCTCCAAGCATTTCGGTCCTATATCTTCTCCTTCCATCCATGGACTCCCATTCTTTGTAGATGTTGTACGACAATATCCCGCCATCTTAGTTGAGGTCTGCCTCTTCTTCTTGTGGAGTACATTCTCTCATACATGATTCTTCGCGGTATTCTATCCTTATTCATACGTTCTATATGACCCATCCAAATAATTTTTCTGGCTTTAATAAATCTTACTATATCCTTTTGGTTTAAGATGGAATTTATCTCTTCATTGTTTCGACTTCTCCAGAAATCTCCATCCTTGATTGGTCCATATATTTTTCTGATTATTCTTCTTTCAGTTTTCCTTAATTGCTGTTCGTCTTCTACACTCATTGTCCATACGTCAGCACTGTAAGTTATTAACGGTCTAATAAGTGTTTTGTAAATCAATAGTTTGGTATATCTGCTAATTAACTTGCTTTTTAGTAATTGTATGTTGGCATAATATGCATTGTTCCCTGCATTTATTCTTTCTCTAACTGCATCGTGCATGTTATTTTGGTCATTTATCGTCATTCCAAGATACATGAAGTTTGTTACCGCTACAAATTTCTTGTCATCTATTGTAAATTGGTGGTAACGTTTTCCATCTTGCTTTGGAGTCAGCAGTAGGAATTTGGTTTTATTCATGTTTGGCTGTAGCCCAATTTTATTTGCTTCTTCTTCTAATATCCTGTATGTTCTCTTTAATTCTTCTTCTGTTCTGGATATTATAAATACGTCGTCGGCATATGCGTTAATTTGGCTGACTTTCGTAAATATTGTTCCTCTTTTGCCTATTTTGCTTATTATTGCATGTAGTGCAGATAGTCCGTCTCCTTGTTTTACACCTGTGATATATTCTGTTAGTTCACCCATATCGCTCCATATTTTGACTTTAAAATATGTGCGTTGGAGTGTCATGTTTGTTAATCTAATCAATTTATTAGGTATTTGTAATTCTTCCATAATTTGTATTAATGTATGTCTTTTAATACTATCAAAAGCACTACGAAAGTCTATGAATAACATGTAGAGATTTATATTATGTTCATAATGTTTTTCCATTATTTGTCTTATTGTGAATAATTGATCTATTGTGCTTCTTCCTTGTCTAAAGCCTGCTTGGTATTCTCCTATTACGTTTTCTGTTATTGCTATTAATCTTGTATGTATGATGCTGGTCAATATTTTGTAAGTTGTATAAAGTTACATGATGCCTCTATAATTACTACATTCTGCTTTGTCACCTTTCTTGGGTATTGGTCACAATATTCCATTATTCCATGCTTCTGGTATGTGTTCTTCTTGCCAGATTTGTTTTATTATTTTGTATATATCTTCTATCATATTTGGTCCAGAATATTTTAGTATTTCTTCTGTTATTTCATCTTCTCCTGGAGATTTATTCTTTCCTAGATTTTTTATTATCTTCTCAACTTCTTCTCTTGTTGGTGTTCCTTCTGTGTTTTGTTCATCGTTATTTTCTATTTGTTCTTCTCTATATGTTTCATTGTATAATTGTTCTTGGAATTGTTCTGTCCATCTTTCTAGTACACTTTCTTTGTCTCCTATTATCTCCCCGTCTCTCCTTTTACATCCTATCTCTTTGGGTTGATATCCTTTATTTATTCTCTTTATTGCTGCTTAGTACTTTCTAATCTCTGACTGTTGACTAAGTTGTTCTATTTCTTGGATATTCTTTCTTATCCATTCTTTTTTTCTTTTTCTTACATAAATTATTTGCCTGTTGCCTTAGTTCTTTGTATTTGTTACAACTGCTTCTTGTTTCTCTTTGCAGCATCTTCATTCTTGCAAGATTTTTTTGGTAAATTATTTGCTGACATTCTCCATCAAACCACTCTTTCTTCCTTGATGTTTTCTCTTTGCCTATTACTTCTTCTGCAGATTTTGTTAACACTTTTAAATTCTTTTCCACTTCCCTTCTATTGTTTCTTCTTGAGTAACTTATTTATAATTGCTGTTTGGTAATTCATCTTGTTTTCTTGGTTGTCAAATTTTGTATAATTCCATTTTGTCTTCGTATATTCTGCTCATAGTTTACTTTTTACCATAAAATGATCTGAATCACAGTTTGATCCTCTTTGGCTTATTACATCTATAATTGTTGAGGAGTGTCTCTTATCTATTAATACATTATCTATTTGATTTACTGTTTCATCGTCTGGTGATTTCCATGTGCCTAAATGTATCTTCTTATGTGGAAAGAAGGTGCTTTTAGTTACCAACCTATTTCTTTTTGCGAATTGTGTTAAAAGTAGGCCATTTTCATTACTGTTTTTGAGAAGAGAATGGTTACCAATTATGTCTGTGTCACTATTTCTCACTCCTATTTTTGCGTTGTAATCACCTGCAATTATTATGATATCATATCTTGCTACTTTTTCTATTGTTCTTTCTAGTTGATCATAGAATTGTTCTTTTTCTAGATCTTCTTTTTCATTGGTTGGAGTATACTAATATTTTGGAATTTACCCATGATTCTTATTTTGCATATCCTCTCATTGATTGGTTCGAATGATAGAACTCTTTCTCTTAGGTTTTTTGTTATTATAAACCCTGTTTTCTCTTTTGTTCCGCTATAGTATACGCTGTAATCTTTTTTGTCTATTTTACCATGTCCTTGCCATCTGATCTCTTGTAGTGCTACAATATCAATTTTGCGTTGTGTGATTACATTGGCTATTTCTTGCAATTTACCTGGTATTAACATTGTTCGGACGTTCCATGTTGCTATGGACGAATCATTTACCTTGTTCTTGCCTGGTTCGTCATCTGTGTTTCCCATCCTTATCTGAGGCTGATGCGCAGGATTCTTAACAAGTTGCTTTTTTACGAGGTGAGGTTGTCAGCTTAACGCTCAACCATTTTATCCATTGGAGGGGTTTTTCTGTTGGAGCTTACTCCCCTAGATGGTCGCCTACCAGGGCTATGGGGCCATCTCCCCATGTCATTTGATTCGGGTTTCCGTCCCTTAGAACAGTTGCTTTCACTACAGCTCTTGAGCAAGGTAGTTTTCTAGTTTTGGTCCGCAACGGTTCCCCGGTATCCTCCATATCTGGAGGGCGTTCCCATATCCGCCACCTAGGGAGGCGCCCGATGGAGAACTAGCAACCCCGCACGGGATAATAAATCAACATTTTATGGAAAAATATCTCTGGCTTGTTCTGTAGTGAAAATGAGTTTCAAACAAGTAACAAGCATTGAAAGTGAATCTCTCGAAAAATAAATTTTGTTTCCTATAGTCGAAAAGTAATAATTACATCGCTTTTCAGCTTCTGAAAAGTATAATATGTTAATATTTTAAGGAAAATCCTCTGGTTTGGTCTGTAGAGAAAATGAGTTTCAAACGAGTAAAAGCATTGAACGCGAATTTCTCGAAAAGTCAAGTCTTCATTATATAGTCGAAATGTCATAAATAAAACGCCTTTGAGGTTCTGAAAGCATAATAATTCATCATTTTAAGAAAAATCATCACTGGCTAAGTGTGTAAAGAAAATGAGTCTCAAACGTGAATATCTCGAAAAATCAAGTTTTGATCCTATAGTCGAAATGCCATAATTAAAGAGCTTTTGATGCTCTGAAAAGCTTAATAATTCCACATTTTAACAAAAATCATCTCTGGCTACGTCTGTAGAGAAAATGAGTTTCAAACGAGTACTAGCATTGAACGCGAATCTCTCGAAAAATATTTTTTTTTCCTATAGTCGAAAAGTAATAATTACATCGCTTTTCAATCTCTGAAAAGTATAATAATTCAATATTTAAAGGAAAATCATCTCTGGCTTGGAGGGTAGAGAAAATTAGTTTCAAACGTATATTAGCATTGAACGCGAAATTCTCGAAAATCAAGTTTTGATCCTATAGTCTAAATGTTATAATTAAATTACATTTCAGCTTCTGAAAAGAATAATATATTAATATTTTAAGGAAAATCATCTCTGGCTTGATCTGTAGTGAAAATCAGTTTCAAACAAGTACAAGCATTGAACGCGAATTTCTCGAAAAATCAAGTCTTCATTATATAGTCGAAATGTCATAATTAAAACGCCTTTCAGGCTCTGAAAAGCATAATAATTCCACAATTTAAGAAAAATCATCTCTGGCTTGGTTTGTAAAGAAAATGAGTTCCAAACGAGAACTGGCATTGAACATGAATTTCTTTCAAAATCAAGATTTTTATCACATAGTCCAAAAGTATAATTAAAACGCTTTTCACGCTCTTAATAGCATAATAATTCAACATTTTAAGGAAAATCATCACTGGCTAAGTTTGTAGAGAAAATGAGTTTCAAACGAGTATAAGCAATGAACGCGTATTTCTCGAAAAAACAAGGTTTGATCCTGTAGTCGAAATGTGATAATTAAAACGCTTTTCAGGCTCTTACAAGCATAATAATTCAACATTATA
The DNA here is from genome assembly GCF_977018435.1 of Lepisma saccharinum. NCBI lineage: Eukaryota > Metazoa > Arthropoda > Insecta > Zygentoma > Lepismatidae > Lepisma > Lepisma saccharinum. The sequence goes on along the minus strand of NC_139242.1, from coordinate 8,765,839 downwards.
AGGAAAATCATCACTGGCTAAGTCTGTAGAGAAAATGAGTCTCAAACGAGTACTAGCATTGAACGCGAATTTTTCGAAAATCGATGTTTGATCCTATAGTCGAAATGTGATAATTAAAACGGTCTTCCGGTTCCGAAAAGCATAATAAATCAACCTTACGTACCTTACCAATTGGTTCTAGAGCTCTGGGTGAGCTTTTCCTCCTGCACTATCAGCCTCCAAGCATTTCGGTCCTATATCTTCTCCTTCCATCCATGGACTCCCATTCTTTGTAGATGTTGTACGACAATATCCCGCCATCTTAGTTGAGGTCTGCCTCTTCTTCTTGTGGAGTACATTCTCTCATACATGATTCTTCGCGGTATTCTATCCTTATTCATACGTTCTATATGACCCATCCAAATAATTTTTCTGGCTTTAATAAATCTTACTATATCCTTTTGGTTTAAGATGGAATTTATCTCTTCATTGTTTCGACTTCTCCAGAAATCTCCATCCTTGATTGGTCCATATATTTTTCTGATTATTCTTCTTTCAGTTTTCCTTAATTGCTGTTCGTCTTCTACACTCATTGTCCATACGTCAGCACTGTAAGTTATTAACGGTCTAATAAGTGTTTTGTAAATCAATAGTTTGGTATATCTGCTAATTAACTTGCTTTTTAGTAATTGTATGTTGGCATAATATGCATTGTTCCCTGCATTTATTCTTTCTCTAATTGCATCGTGCATGTTATTTTGGTCATTTATCGTCATTCCAAGATACATGAAGTTTGTTACCGCTACAAATTTCTTGTCATCTATTGTAAATTGGTGTTAACGTTTTCCATCTTGCTTTGGAGTCAGCAGTAGGAATTTGGTTTTATTCATGTTTGGCTGTAGCCCAATTTTATTTGCTTCTTCTTCTAATATCCTGTATGTTCTCTTTAATTCTTCTTCTGTTCTGGATATTATAAATACGTCGTCGGCATATGCGTTAATTTGGCTGACTTTCGTAAATATTGTTCCTCTTTTGCCTATTTTGCTTATTATTGCATGTAGTGCAGATAGTCCGTCTCCTTGTTTTACACCTGTGTTATATTCTGTTAGTTCACCCATATCGCTCCATATTTTGACTTTAAAATATGTGCGTTGGAGTGTCATGTTTGTTAATGTAATCAATTTATTAGGTATTTGTAATTCTTCCATAATTAGTATTAATTTATGTCCTTTAATACTATCAAAAGCACTACGAAAGTCTATGAATAACATGTAGAGATTCATATTATGTTCATAATGTTTTTCCATTATTTGTCTTATTGTGAATAATTGATCTATTGTGCTTCTTCCTTGTCTAAAGCCTGCTTGGTATTCTCCTATTATGTTTTCTGTTATTGCTATTAATCTTGTATGTATGATGCTGGTCAATATTTTGTAAGTTGTATAAAGTTACATGATGACTCTATAATTACTACATTCTGTTTTGTCACCTTTCTTGTGTATTGGGCACAATATTCCATTATTCCATGCTTCTGGTATGTGTTCTTCTTGCCAGATTTGTTTTATTATTTTGTATATATCTTCTATCATATTTGGTCCAGAATATTTTAGTATTTCTTCTGTTATTTCATCTTCTCCTGGTGACTTATTGTTTTCTAGATTTTTTATTATCTTCTCAACTTCTTCTCTTGTCGGTGTTCCTTCTGTGTTTTGTTCATCGTTATTTTCTATTTGTTCTTCTCTATATGTTTCATTGTATAATTGTTCTTGGAATTGTTCTGTCCATCTTTCTAGTACACTTTCTTTGTCTCCTATTATCTCCCCGTCTCTCCTTTTACATCCTATCTCTTTGGGTTGATATCCTTTATTTATTCTCTTTATTGCTGCTTAGTACTTTCTAATCTCTGACTGTTGACTAAGTTGTTCTATTTCTTGGATATTCAATCTTATCCATTTTTTTTCTTTTTCTTACTAAAGTTATTTGCCTGTTGCCTTAGTTCTTTGTATTTGTTACAACTGCTTCTTGTTTCTCTTTGCAGCATCTTCATTCTTGCAACATTTTTTTGGTAAATTATTTGCTGACATTCTCCATCAAACCACTCTTTCTTCCTTGATGTTTTCTCTTTGCCTATTACTTCTTCTGCAGCTTCTGTTAACACTTTTAAATTCTTTTCCACTTCCCTTCTATTGTTTCTTCTTGAGTAACTTATTTTTAATTGCTGTTTGGTAATTCAGCTTGTTTTCTTGGTTGTCAAATTTTGTATAATTCCATTTTGTCTACGTATATTCTGCTCATAGTTTACTTTTTACCATAAAATGATCTGAATCACAGTTTGATCCTCTTTGGCTTATTACATCTATAATTGTTGAGGAGTGTCTCTTATCTATTAATACATGATCTATTTGATTTACTGTTTCATTTTCTGGTGATTTCCATGTGCCTAAATGTATCTTCTTATGTGGAAAGAAGGTGCTTTTAGTTACCAACCTATTTCTTTTTGCGAATTGTGTTAAAAGTAGGCCATTTTCATTACTGTTTTTGTGTAGAGAATGGTTACCAATTATATCTGTGTCACTATTTCTCACTCCTATTTTTGCGTTGTAATCACCTGCAATTATTATGATATCATATCTTGCTACTTTTTCTATTGTTCTTTCTAGTTGATCATAGAATTGTTCTTTTTCTAGATCTTCTTTTTCATTGGTTGGAGTATACTAATATTTTGGAATTTACCCATGATTCTTATTTTGCATATCCTCTCATTGATTGGTTCGAATGATAGAACTCTTTCTCTTAGGTTTTTTGTTATTATAAACCCTGTTTTCTCTTTTGTTCCGCTATAGTATACGCTGTAATCTTTTTTGTCTATTTTACCATGTCCTTGCCATCTGATCTCTTGTAGTGCTACAATATCAATTTTGCGTTGTGTGATTACATTGGCTATTTCTTGCAATTTACCTGGTATTAACATAGTTCGGACGTTCCATGTTGCTATGGACGAATCATTTACCTTGTTCTTGCCTGGTTCGTCATCTGTGTTTCCCATCCTTATCCGAGGCTGATGCGCAGGATTCTTAACAAGTTGCTTTTTTACGAGGTGAGGTTGTCAGCTTAACGCTCAACCATTTTATCCATTGGAGGGGTTTTCCTGTTGGAGCTTACTCCCCTAGATGGTCGCCTACCAGGGCTATGGGGCCATCTCCCCATGTCATTTGATTCGGGTTTCCGTCCCTTAGAACAGTTGCTTTCACTACAGCTCTTGAGCAAGGTAGTTTTCTAGTTTTGGTCCGCAACGGTTCCCCGGTATCCTCCATATCTGAAGGGCGTTCCCATATCCGCCACCTAGGGAGGCGCCCGATGGAGAACTAGCAACCCCGCACGGGATAATAAATCAACATTTTATGGAAAAATATCTCTGGCTTGTTCTGTAGTGAAAATGAGTTTCAAACAAGTAACAAGCATTGAACGTGAATCTCTCGAAAAATAAATTTTGTTTTCTATAGTCGAAAAGTAATAATTACATCGCTTTTCAGCTTCTGAAAAGTATAATATGTTAATATTTTAAGGAAAATCATCTCTTGTTTGGTCTGTAGAGAAAATGGGTTTCAAACGAGTAAAAGCATTGAACGCGAATTTCTCGAAAAGTCAAGTCTTCATTATATAGTCGAAATGTCATAAATAAAACGCCTTTGAGGTTCTGAAAGCATAATATTTCATCATTTTAAGAAAAATCATCACTGGCTAAGTGTGTAAAGAAAATGAGTCTCAAACGTGAATATCTCGAAAAATCAAGTTTTGATCCTATAGTCGAAATGCCATAATTAAAGAGCTTTTGATGCTCTGAAAAGCTTAATAATTCCACATTTTAACAAAAATCATCTCTGGCTACGTCTGTAGAGAAAATGAGTTTCAAACGAGTACTAGCATTGAACGAGAATCTCTCGAAAAATATTTTTTTTTCCTATAGTCGAAAAGTAATAATTACATCGCTTTTCAATCTCTGAAAAGTATAATAATTCAATATTTAAAGGAAAATCATCTCTGGCTTGGGGGTAGAGAAAATTAGTTTCAAACGTATATTAGCATTGAACGCGAAATTCTCGAAAATCAAGTTTTGATCCTATAGTCTAAATGTTATAATTAAATTACATTTCAGCTTCTGAAAAGAATAATATATTAATATTTTAAGGAAAATCATCTCTGGCTTGATCTGTAGTGAAAATCAGTTTCAAACAAGTACAAGCATTGAACGCGAATTTCTCGAAAAATCAAGTCTTCATTATATAGTCGAAATGTCATAATTAAAACGCCTTTCAGGCTCTGAAAAGCATAATAATTCCACAATTTAAGAAAAATCATCTCTGGCTTGGTTTGTAAAGAAAATGAGTTCCAAACGAGTACTGGCATTGAACATGAATTTCTTTCAAAATCAAGATTTTTATCACATAGTCCAAAAGTATAATTAAAACGCTTTTCACGCTCTTAATAGCATAATAATTCAACATTTTAAGGAAAATCATCACTGGCTAAGTTTGTAGAGAAAATGAGTTTCAAACGAGTATAAGCAATGAACGCGTATTTCTCGAAAAAACAAGGTTTGATCCTGTAGTCGAAATGTGATAATTAAAACGCTTTTCAGGCTCTTACAAGCATAATAATTCAACATTATAAGGAAAATCATCACTGGCTAAGTCTGTAGAGAAAATGAGTCTCAAACGAGTACTAGCATTGAACGCGAATTTTTCGAAAATCGATGTTTGATCCTATAGTCGAAATGTGATAATTAAAACGGTCTTCCGGTTCCGAAAAGCATAATAAATCAACCTTACGTACCTTACCAATTGGTTCTAGAGCTCTGGGTGAGCTTTTCCTCCTGCACTATCAGCCTCCAAGCATTTCGGTCCTATATCTTCTCCTTCCATCCATGGACTCCCATTCTCTGTAGATGTTGTACGACAATATCCCGCCATCTTAGTTGAGGTCTGCCTCTTCTTCTTGTGGAGTACATTCTCTCATACATGATTCTTCGCGGTATTCTATCCTTATTCATACGTTCTATATGACCCATCCAAATAATTTTTCTCTCTTTAATAAATCTTACTATATCCTTTTGGTTTAAGATGGAATTTATCTCTTCATTGTTTCGACTTATCCAGAAATCTCCATCCTTGATTGGTCCATATATTTTTCTGATTATTCTTCTTTCAGTTTTCCTTAATTGCTGTTCGTCTTCTACACTCATTGTCCATACGTCAGCACTGTAAGTTATTAACGGTCTAATAAGTGTTTTGTAAATCAATAGTTTGGTATATCTGCTAATTAACTTGCTTTTTAGTAATTGTATGTTGGCATAATATGCATTGTTCCCTGCATTTATTCTTTCTCTAATTGCATCGTGCATGTTATTTTGGTCATTTATCGTCATTCCAAGATACATGAAGTTTGTTACCGCTACAAATTTCTTGTCATCTATTGTAAATTGGTGGTAACGTTTTCCATCTTGCTTTGGAGTCAGCAGTAGGAATTTAGTTTTATTCATGTTTGGCTGTAGCCCAATTTTATTTGCTTCTTCTTCTAATATCCTCTATGTTCTCTTTAATTCTTCTTCTGTTCTGGATATTATAAATACGTCGTCGGCATATGCGTTAATTTGGCTGACTTTCGTAAATATTGTTCCTCTTTTGCCTATTTTGCTTATTATTGCATGTAGTGCAGATAGTCCGTCTCCTTCTTTTACACCTGTGTTATATTCTGTTAGTTCACCCATATCGCTCCATATTTTGACTTTAAAATATGTGCGTTGGAGTGTCATGTTTGTTAATGTAATCAATTTATTAGGTATTTGTAATTCTTCCATAATTAGTATTAATTTATGTCCTTTAATACTATCAAAAGCACTACGAAAGTCTATGAATAACATGTAGAGATTCATATTATGTTCATAATGTTTTTCCATTATTTGTCTTATTGTGAATAATTGATCTATTGTGCTTCTTCCTTGTCTAAAGCCTGCTTGGTATTCTCCTATTATGTTTTCTGTTATTGCTATTAATCTTGTATGTATGATGCTGGTCAATATTTTGTAAGTTGTATAAAGTTACATGATGACTCTATAATTACTACATTCTGTTTTGTCACCTTTCTTGTGTATTGGTCACAATATTCCATTATTCCATGCTTCTGGTATGTGTTCTTCTTGCCAGATTTGTTTTATCATTTTGTATATATCTTCTATCATATTTGGTCCAGAATATTTTAGTATTTCTTCTGTTATTTCATCTTCTCCTGGTGATTTATTGTTTTCTAGATTTTTTATTATCTTCTCAACTTCTTCTCTTGTTGGTGTTCCTTCTGTGTTTTGTTCATCGTTATTTTCAATTTGTTCTTCTCTATATGTTTCATTGTATAATTGTTCTTGGAAGTGTTCTGTCCATCTTTCTAGTACACTTTCTTTGTCTCCTATTATCTCCCCGTCTCTCCTTTTACATCCTATCTCTTTGGGTTGATATCCTTTATATATTCTCTTTATTGCTGCTTAGTACTTTCTAATCTCTGACTGTTGACTAAGTTGTTCTATTTCTTGGATATTCTTTCTTATCCATTCTTTTTTCTTTTTCTTACATAAATTATTTGCCTGTTGCCTTAGTTCTTTGTATTTGTTACAACTGCTTCTTGTTTCTCTTTGCAGCATCTTCATTCTTGCAAGATTTTTTTGGTAAATTATTTGCTGACATTCTCCATCAAACCACTCTTTCTTCCTTGATGTTTTCTCTTTGCCTATTACTTCTTCTGCAGCTTCTGTTAACACTTTTAAATTCTTTTCCACTTCCCTTCTATTGTTTCTTCTTGAGTAACTTATTTTTAATTGCTGTTTGGTAATTCAGCTTGTTTTCTTGGTTGTCAAATTTTGTATAATTCCATTTTGTCTTCGTATATTCTGCTCATAGTTTACTTTTTACCATAAAATGATCTGAATCACAGTTTGATCCTCTTTGGCTTATTACATCTATAATTGTTGAGGAGTGTCTCTTATCTATTAATACATGATCTATTTGATTTACTGTTTCATCGTCTGGTGATTTCCATGTGCCTAAATGTATCTTCTTATGTGGAAAGAAGGTGCTTTTAGTTACCAACCTATTTCTTTTTGCGAATTGTGTTAAAAGTAGGCCATTTTCATTACTGTTTTTGTGTAGAGAATGGTTACCAATTATGTCTGTGTCACTATTTCTCACTCCTATTTTTGCGTGGTAATCACCTGCAATTATTACGATATCATATCTTGCTACTTTTTTTATTGTTCTTTCTAGTTGATCATAGAATTGTTCTTTTTCTAGATCTTCTTTTTCATTGGTTGGAGCATGCACCGACAGTATACTAATATTTTGGAATTTACCCATGATTCTTATTTTGCATATCCTCTCATTGATTGGTTCGAATGATAGAACTCTTTCTCTTAGGATTTTTGTTATTATAAACCCTGTTTTCTCTTTTGTTCCGCTATAGTATACGCTGTAATCTTTTTTGTCTATTTTACCATGTCCTTGCCATCTGATCTCTTGTAGTGCTACAATATCAATTTTGCGTTGTGTGATTACATTGGCTATTTCTTGCAATTTACCTGGTATTAACATTGTTCGGACGTTCCATGTTGCTATGGACCAATAATTAACTTGCTTTTTAGTAATTGTATGTTGGCATAATATGCTTTGTTCCCTACATTTATTCTTTCTCTAATTGCATCGTGCATGTTATTTTGGTCATTTATCGTCATTCCAAGATACTTGAAGTTTGTTACCGCTACAAATTTCTTGTCATCTATTGTAAATTGGTGGTAACGTTTTCCATCTTGCTTTGGAGTCAGCAGTAGGAATTTGGTTTTATTCATGTTTGGCTGTAGCCCAATTTTATTTGCTTCTTCTTCTAATATCCTGTATGTTCTCTTTAATTCTTCTTCTGTTCTGGATATTATAACTACGTCGTCGGCATATGTGCTAATTTGGCTGAGTTTCGTAAATATTGTTCCTCTTTTGCCTATTTTGCTTATTATTGCATGTAGTGCAGATAGTCCGTCTCCTTGTTTTACACGTGTGTTATATTCTGTTAGTTCACCCATATCGCTCCATATTTTGACTTTAAAATATGTGCGTTGGAGTGTCATGTTTGTTAATCTAATCAATGTCTTTTAATACTATCAAAAGCACTACGAAAGTCTATGAATAACATGTAGAGATTTATATTATGTTCATAATGTTTTTCCATTATTTGTCTTATTGTGAATAATTGATCTATTGTGCTTCTTCCTTGTCTAAAGCCTGCTTGGTATTCTCCTATTACGTTTTCTGTTATTGCTATTAATCTTGTATGTATGATGCTGGTCAATATTTTGTAAGTTGTATAAAGTTACATGATGCCTCTATAATTACTACATTCTGTTTTGTCACCTTTCTTGTGTATTGGGCACAATATTCCATTATTCCATGCTTCTGGTATGTGTTCTTCTTGCCAGATTTGTTTTATCATTTTGTATATATATCTTCTATCATATTTGGTCCAGAATATTTTAGTATTTCTTCTGTTATTTCATCTTCTCCTGGTGATTTATTGTTTTCTAGATTTTTTATTATCTTCTCAACTTCTACTCTTGTTGGTGTTCCTTCTGTGTTTTGTTCATCTTTATTTTCTATTTGTTCTTCTCTATATGTTTTATTGTATAGTTGTTCTTGGAAGTGTTCTGTCCATCTTTCTAGTACACTTTCTTTGTCTCCTATTATTCCCCGTCTCTCCTTTTACATCCTATCTCTTTGGGTTGATATCCTTTATTTATTCTCTTTATTGCTGCTTAGTACTTTCTAATCTCTGACTGTTGACTAAGTTGTTCTATTTCTTGGATATTCTTTCTTATCCATTCTTTTTTCTTTTTCTTACATAAATTATTTGCCTGTTGCCTTAGTTCTTTGTATTTGTTACAACTGCTTCTTTTTTCTCTTTCCAGCATCTTCATTCTTGCAACATTTTTTTGGTAAATTATTTGCTGACATTCTCCATCAAACCACTCTTTCTTCCTTGATGTTTTCTCTTTGCCTATTACTTCTTCTGCAGCTTCTGTTAACACTTTTCAATTCTTTTCCACTTCCCTTCTACTGTTTCTTCTTGAGTAACTTATTTTTAATTGCTGTTTGGTAATTCAGCTTGTTTTCTTGGTTGTCAAATTTTGTATAATTCCATTTTGTCTACGTATATTCTGCTCATAGTTTACTTTTTACCATAAACTGATCTGATTCACAGTTTGATCCTCTTTGGCTTATTACATCTATAATTGTTGAGGAGTGTCTCTTATCTATTAATACATGATCTATTTGATTTACTGTTTCATCGTCTGGTGATTTCCATGTGCCTAAATGTATCTTCTTATGTGGAAAGAAGGTGCTTTTAGTTACCAACCTATTTCTTTTTGCAAATTGTGTTAAAAGTAGGCCATTTTCATTACTGTTTTTGTGTAGAGAATGGTTACCAATTATGTCTGTGTCACTATTTCTACTCCTATTTTTGCGTTGTAATCACCTGCAATTATTATGATATCATATCTTGCTACTTTTTCTATTGTTCTTTCTAATTGATCATAGAATTGTTCTTTTTCTAGATCTTCTTTTTCATTGGTTGGAGCATGTACCGACAGTATACTAATATTTTGGAATTTACCCATGATTCTTATTTTGCATATCCTCTCATTGATTGGTTCGAATGATAGAACTCTTTCTCTTAGGTTTTTTGTTATTATAAACCCTGTTTTCTCTTTTGTTCCGCTATAGTATACGCTGTAATCTTTTTTGTCTATTTTACCATGTCCTTGCCATCTGATCTCTTGTAGTGCAACAATATCAATTTTGCGTTGTGTGATTACATTGGCTATTTCTTGCATTTTACCTGATATTAACATTGTACGGACGTTCCATGTTGCTATGGACCAATCATGTACCTTGTTCTTGCCTGGTTCGTCATCTGTGTTTCCCATCCTTATCCGAGGCTGATGCGCAGGATTCTTAACAAGTTGCTTTTTTACGAGGTGAGGTTGTCAGCTTAACGCTCAACCATTTTATCCATTGGAGGGGTTTTCCTGTTGGAGCTTACTCCCCTAGATGGTCGCCTACCAGGGCTATGGGGCCATCTCCCCATGTCATTTGATTCGGGTTTCCGTCCCTTAGAACAGTTGCTTTCACTACAGCTCTTGAGCAATGTAGTTTTCTAGTTTTGGTCCGCTACGGTTCCCCGGTATCCTCCATATCTGAAGGGCGTTCCCATATCCGCCACCTAGGGAGGCGCCCGATGGAGAACTAGCAACCCCGCACGGGATAATAAATCAACATTTTATGGAAAAATATCTCTGGCTTGTTCTGTAGTGAAAATGAGTTTCAAACAAGTAACAAGCATTGAACGTGAATCTCTCGAAAAATAAATTTTGTTTCCTATAGTCGAAAAGTAATAATTACATCGCTTTTCAGCTTCTGAAAAGTATAATATGTTAATATTTTAAGGAAAATCATCTCTTGTTTGGTCTGTAGAGAAAATGGGTTTCAAACGAGTAAAAGCATTGAACGCGAATTTCTCGAAAAGTCAAGTCTTCATTATATAGTCGAAATGTCATAAATAAAACGCCTTTGAGGTTCTGAAAGCATAATATTTCATCATTTTAAGAAAAATCATCACTGGCTAAGTGTGTAAAGAAAATGAGTCTCAAACGTGAATATCTCGAAAAATCAAGTTTCGATCCTATAGTCGAAATGCCATAATTAAAGAGCTTTTGATGCTCTGAAAAGCTTAATAATTCCACATTTTAACAAAAATCATCTCTGGCTACGTCTGTAGAGAAAATGAGTTTCAAACGAGTACTAGCATTGAACGAGAATCTCTCGAAAAATTTTTTTTTTTCCAATAGTCGAAAAGTAATAATTACATCGCTTTTCAATCTCTGAAAAGTATAATAATTCAAAATTTAAAGGAAAATCATCTCTGGCTTGGGGGTAGAGAAAATTAGTTTCAAACGTATATTAGCATTGAACGCGAAATTCTCGAAAATCAAGTTTTGATCCTATAGTCTAAATGTTATAATTAAATTACATTTCAGCTTCTGAAAAGAATAATATATTAATATTTTAAGGAAAATCATCTCTGGCTTGATCTGTAGTGAAAATCAGTTTCAAACAAGTACAAGCATTGAACGCGAATTTCTCGAAAAATCAAGTCTTCATTATATAGTCGAAATGTCATAATTAAAACGCCTTTCAGGCTCTGAAAAGCATAATAATTCCACAATTTAAGAAAAATCATCTCTGGCTTGGTTTGTAAAGAAAATGAGTTCCAAACGAGTACTGGCATTGAACATGAATTTCTTTCAAAATCAAGATTTTTATCACATAGTCCAAAAGTATAATTAAAACGCTTTTCACGCTCTTAATAGCATAATAATTCAACATTTTAAGGAAAATCATCACTGGCTAAGTTTGTAGAGAAAATGAGTTTCAAACGAGTATAAGCAATGAACGCGTATTTCTCGAAAAAACAAGGTTTGATCCTGTAGTCGAAATGTGATAATTAAAACGCTTTTCAGGCTCTTACAAGCATAATAATTCAACATTATAAGGAAAATCATCACTGGCTAAGTCTGTAGAGAAAATGAGTCTCAAACGAGTACTAGCATTGAACGCGAATTTTTCGAAAATCGATGTTTGATCCTATAGTCGAAATGTGATAATTAAAACGGTCTTCCGGTTCCGAAAAGCATAATAAATCAACCTTACGTACCTTACCAATTGGTTCTAGAGCTCTGGGTGAGCTTTTCCTCCTGCACTATCAGCCTCCAAGCATTTCGGTCCTATATCTTCTCCTTCCATCCATGGACTCCCATTCTTTGTAGATGTTGTACGACAATATCCCGCCATCTTAGTTGAGGTCTGCCTCTTCTTCTTGTGGAGTACATTCTCTCATACATGATTCTTCGCGGTATTCTATCCTTATTCATACGTTCTATATGACCCATCCAAATAATTTTTCTCTCTTTAATAAATCTTACTATATCCTTTTGGTTTAAGATGGAATTTATCTCTTCATTGTTTCGACTTATCCAGAAATCTCCATCCTTGATTGGTCCATATATTTTTCTGATTATTCTTCTTTCAGTTTTCCTTAATTGCTGTTCGTCTTCTACACTCATTGTCCATACGTCAGCACTGTAAGTTATTAACGGTCTAATAAGTGTTTTGTAAATCAATAGTTTGGTATATCTGCTAATTAACTTGCTTTTTAGTAATTGTATGTTGGCATAATATGCATTGTTCCCTGCATTTATTCTTTCTCTAATTGCATCGTGCATGTTATTTTGGTCATTTATCGTCATTCCAAGATACATGAAGTTTGTTACCGCTACAAATTTCTTGTCATCTATTGTAAATTGGTGGTAACGTTTTCCATCTTGCTTTGGAGTCAGCAGTAGGAATTTAGTTTTATTCATGTTTGGCTGTAGCCCAATTTTATTTGCTTCTTCTTCTAATATCCTCTATGTTCTCTTTAATTCTTCTTCTGTTCTGGATATTATAAATACGTCGTCGGCATATGCGTTAATTTGGCTGACTTTCGTAAATATTGTTCCTCTTTTGCCTATTTTGCTTATTATTGCATGTAGTGCAGATAGTCCGTCTCCTTCTTTTACACCTGTGTTATATTCTGTTAGTTCACCCATATCGCTCCATATTTTGACTTTAAAATATGTGCGTTGGAGTGTCATGTTTGTTAATGTAATCAATTTATTAGGTATTTGTAATTCTTCCATAATTAGTATTAATTTATGTCCTTTAATACTATCAAAAGCACTACGAAAGTCTATGAATAACATGTAGAGATTCATATTATGTTCATAATGTTTTTCCATTATTTGTCTTATTGTGAATAATTGATCTATTGTGCTTCTTCCTTGTCTAAAGCCTGCTTGGTATTCTCCTATTATGTTTTCTGTTATTGCTATTAATCTTGTATGTATGATGCTGGTCAATATTTTGTAAGTTGTATAAAGTTACATGATGACTCTATAATTACTACATTCTGTTTTGTCACCTTTCTTGTGTATTGGTCACAATATTCCATTATTCCATGCTTCTGGTATGTGTTCTTCTTGCCAGATTTGTTTTATCATTTTGTATATATCTTCTATCATATTTGGTCCAGAATATTTTAGTATTTCTTCTGTTATTTCATCTTCTCCTGGTGATTTATTGTTTTCTAGATTTTTTATTATCTTCTCAACTTCTTCTCTTGTTGGTGTTCCTTCTGTGTTTTGTTCATCGTTATTTTCAATTTGTTCTTCTCTATATGTTTCATTGTATAATTGTTCTTGGAAGTGTTCTGTCCATCTTTCTAGTACACTTTCTTTGTCTCCTATTATCTCCCCGTCTCTCCTTTTACATCCTATCTCTTTGGGTTGATATCCTTTATATATTCTCTTTATTGCTGCTTAGTACTTTCTAATCTCTGACTGTTGACTAAGTTGTTCTATTTCTTGGATATTCTTTCTTATCCATTCTCTTTTTCTTTTTCTTACATAAATTATTTGCCTGTTGCCTTAGTTCTTTGTATTTGTTACAACTGCTTCTTGTTTCTCTTTGCAGCATCTTCATTCTTGCAAGATTTTTTTGGTAAATTATTTGCTGACATTCTCCATCAAACCACTCTTTCTTCCTTGATGTTTTCTCTTTGCCTATTACTTCTTCTGCAGCTTCTGTTAACACTTTTAAATTCTTTTCCACTTCCCTTCTATTGTTTCTTCTTGAGTAACTTATTTTTAATTGCTGTTTGGTAATTCAGCTTGTTTTCTTGGTTGTCAAATTTTGTATAATTCCATTTTGTCTTCGTATATTCTGCTCATAGTTTACTTTTTACCATAAAATGATCTGAATCACAGTTTGATCCTCTTTGGCTTATTACATCTATAATTGTTGAGGAGTGTCTCTTATCTATTAATACATGATCTATTTGATTTACTGTTTCATCGTCTGGTGATTTCCATGTGCCTAAATGTATCTTCTTATGTGGAAAGAAGGTGCTTTTAGTTACCAACCTATTTCTTTTTGCGAATTGTGTTAAAAGTAGGCCATTTTCATTACTGTTTTTGTGTAGAGAATGGTTACCAATTATGTCTGTGTCACTATTTCTCACTCCTATTTTTGCGTGGTAATCACCTGCAATTATTACGATATCATATCTTGCTACTTTTTCTATTGTTCTTTCTAGTTGATCATAGAATTGTTCTTTTTCTAGATCTTCTTTTTCATTGGTTGGAGCATGCACCGACAGTATACTAATATTTTGGAATTTACCCATGATTCTTATTTTGCATATCCTCTCATTGATTGGTTCGAATGATAGAACTCTTTCTCTTAGGATTTTTGTTATTATAAACCCTGTTTTCTCTTTTGTTCCGCTATAGTATACGCTGTAATCTTTTTTGTCTATTTTACCATGTCCTTGCCATCTGATCTCTTGTAGTGCTACAATATCAATTTTGCGTTGTGTGATTACATTGGCTATTTCTTGCAATTTACCTGGTATTAACATTGTTCGGACGTTCCATGTTGCTATGGACCAATAATTAACTTGCTTTTTAGTAATTGTATGTTGGCATAATATGCTTTGTTCCCTACATTTATTCTTTCTCTAATTGCATCGTGCATGTTATTTTGGTCATTTATCGTCATTCCAAGATACTTGAAGTTTGTTACCGCTACAAATTTCTTGTCATCTATTGTAAATTGGTGGTAACGTTTTCCATCTTGCTTTGGAGTCAGCAGTAGGAATTTGGTTTTATTCATGTTTGGCTGTAGCCCAATTTTATTTGCTTCTTCTTCTAATATCCTGTATGTTCTCTTTAATTCTTCTTCTGTTCTGGATATTATAACTACGTCGTCGGCATATGTGCTAATTTGGCTGAGTTTCGTAAATATTGTTCCTCTTTTGCCTATTTTGCTTATTATTGCATGTAGTGCAGATAGTCCGTCTCCTTGTTTTACACGTGTGTTATATTCTGTTAGTTCACCCATATCGCTCCATATTTTGACTTTAAAATATGTGCGTTGGAGTGTCATGTTTGTTAATCTAATCAATTTATTAGGTATTTGTAATTCTTCCATAATTTGTATTAATTTATGTCTTTTAATACTATCAAAAGCACTACGAAAGTCTATGAATAACATGTAGAGATTTATATTATGTTCATAATGTTTTTCCATTATTTGTCTTATTGTGAATAATTGATCTATTGTGCTTCTTCCTTGTCTAAAGCCTGCTTGGTATTCTCCTATTACGTTTTCTGTTATTGCTATTAATCTTGTATGTATGATGCTGGTCAATATTTTGTAAGTTGTATAAAGTTACATGATGCCTCTATAATTACTACATTCTGTTTTGTCACCTTTCTTGTGTATTGGGCACAATATTCCATTATTCCATGCTTCTGGTATGTGTTCTTCTTGCCAGATTTGTTTTATCATTTTGTATATATATCTTCTATCATATTTGGTCCAGAATATTTTAGTATTTCTTCTGTTATTTCATCTTCTCCTGGTGATTTATTGTTTTCTAGATTTTTTATTATCTTCTCAACTTCTACTCTTGTTGGTGTTCCTTCTGTGTTTTGTTCATCTTTATTTTCTATTTGTTCTTCTCTATATGTTTTATTGTATAGTTGTTCTTGGAAGTGTTCTGTCCATCTTTCTAGTACACTTTCTTTGTCTCCTATTATTCCCCGTCTCTCCTTTTACATCCTATCTCTTTGGGTTGATATCCTTTATTTATTCTCTTTATTGCTGCTTAGTACTTTCTAATCTCTGACTGTTGACTAAGTTGTTCTATTTCTTGGATATTCTTTCTTATCCATTCTTTTTTCTTTTTCTTACATAAATTATTTGCCTGTTGCCTTAGTTCTTTGTATTTGTTACAACTGCTTCTTGTTTCTCTTTGCAGCATCTTCATTCTTGCAAGATTTTTTTGGTAAATTATTTGCTGACATTCTCCATCAAACCACTCTTTCTTCCTTGATGTTTTCTCTTTGCCTATTACTTCTTCTGCAGCTTCTGTTAACACTTTTCAATTCTTTTCCACTTCCCTTCTATTGTTTCTTCTTGAGTAACTTATTTTTAATTGCTGTTTGGTAATTCATCTTGTTTTCTTGGTTGTCAAATTTTGTATAATTCCATTTTGTCTTCGTATATTCTGCTCATAGTTTACTTTTTACCATAAACTGATCTGATTCACAGTTTGATCCTCTTTGGCTTATTACATCTATAATTGTTGAGGAGTGTCTCTTATCTATTAATACATGATCTATTTGATTTACTGTTTCATCGTCTGGTGATTTCCATGTGCCTAAATGTATCTTCTTATGTGGAAAGAAGGTGCTTTTAGTTACCAACCTATTTCTTTTTGCAAATTGTGTTAAAAGTAGGCCATTTTCATTACTGTTTTTGTGTAGAGAATGGTTACCAATTATGTCTGTGTCACTATTTCTACTCCTATTTTTGCGTTGTAATCACCTGCAATTATTATGATATCATATCTTGCTACTTTTTCTATTGTTCTTTCTAGTTGATCATAGAATTGTTCTTTTTCTAGATCTTCTTTTTCATTGGTTGGAGCATGTACCGACAGTATACTAATATTTTGGAATTTACCCATGATTCTTATTTTGCATATCCTCTCATTGATTGGTTCGAATGATAGAACTCTTTCTCTTAGGTTTTTTGTTATTATAAACCCTGTTTTCTCTTTTGTTCCGCTATAGTATACGCTGTAATCTTTTTTGTCTATTTTACCATGTCCTTGCCATCTGATCTCTTGTGGTGCAACAATATCAATTTTGCGTTGTGTGATTACATTGGCTATTTCTTGCATTTTACCTGATATTAACATTGTACGGACGTTCCATGTTGCTATGGACCAATCATGTACCTTGTTCTTGCCTGGTTCGTCATCTGTGTTTCCCATCCTTATCCGAGGCTGATGCGCAGGATTCTTAACAAGTTGCTTTTTTACGAGGTGAGGTTGTCAGCCTAACGCTCAACCATTTTATCCCTTGGAGGGTTTTTTCTGTTGGAGCTTACTCCCCTAGATGGTCGCCTACCAGGGCTATGGGGCCATCTCCCCATGTCATTTGATTCGGGTTTCCGTCCCTTAGAACAGTTGCTTTCACTACAGCTCTTGAGCCAGGTAGTTTTCTAATTTTGGTCCGCAACGGTTTCACGGTATCCTCCATATCTGGAGTGCGTTCCCATATCCGCCACCTAAGGAGGCGCCCGATGGAGTACTAGCAACCCCGCACGGGATAATAAATCAACATTTTATGGAAAAATATCTCGGGCTTGATCTGTAGTGAAAATGAGTTTCAAACAAGTACAAGCATTGAACGTGAATTTCTCGAAAAATCTATTTTTTTTCCTATAGTCGAAATGTAATAATTAAAACGCTTTTCAGGCTCCGAAAAGCATAAAACTTCAACATTTTAAGGAAAATCATCTCTGGCTTGGAAAGTAGAGAAAATGGTTTCTCACGTATATTAGAATTGAAAGCAAAGTTCTTGAAAAATCATGTCTTGATCCAATAATAGAAATGTAATATTAAAAACGCTTTTCACATTCTGAAAAGTGTAATATTTCAACATTTTAAGAAGAATCATCCTTAGCTTGGTAAGTAGAAAAAATGATTTTCAAACGAGTATAAGCATTGAACGCGAATTTCTCGAAAAGTCAAGTCTTCATTATATAGTCGAAATGTCATAATTAAAACGCCTTTGAGGTTCTGAACGCATAATAATTCAACATTTTAAGAAAAATCATCACTGGCTAAGTGTGTAAAGAAAATGAGTCTCAAACGAGAATATCTCGAAAAATCAAGTTTTGATCCTATAGTCGAAATGTCAGAATTAAAACGCATTTGATGCTCTGAGAAGCTTAATAATTCAAAATTTTAACAAAAGTCATCTCTGGCTAATTCTGTATAGAAAATGAGTTGCAAACGAATAGAAACATTGAACGCGAATCTCTCGAAAAATAATTTTTTTTCCTATTGTCGAAAAGTAATAATTACATCGCTTTTCAGGCTCTGAAAAGCATAATAATTCAATATTTAAAGATAAAATCATCTCTGGCTTGGTGTGTATAGAAAATGAGTTTCAAACGTATATTAGCATTGAACGCGAAATTCTCGAAAAATCAAGTTTTGATCCTATAGTCGAAATGTTATAATTAAATTACATTTCAGCTTCTGAAAAGCATAATATATTAATATTTTAAGGAAAATCATCTCTGGCTTGATCTGTAGTGAAAATGAGTTTCAAACAAGTACAAGCATTGAACGTGAATTTCTCGAAAAGTCAAGTCTTCATTATATAGTCGAAATGTCATAATTAAAACGCATTTCAGGCTCTGAAAAGCATAATAATTTCACAATTTAAGAAAAATCATCTCTGGCTTGGTTTGTAAAGATAATGAGTTCCAAACGAGTACCAGCATTGAACATGAATTTCTTTCAAAATCAAGATTTTTATCACATAGTCAAAAAGTATAATTAAAACGCTTTTCACGCTCTTCATAGTATAATAATTCAACATTTTAAGGAAAATATTCACTGGCTAAGTCCGTAGATAAAATAAGTTTCAAACGAGTATAAGCAAGGAACTCGTATTTCTCGAAAAAATCAAGGTTTGATCCTGTAGTCCAAATGAGATAATTAATACGCTTTCAGGCTCTTACAAGCATAATAATTCAACATTATAAGGAAAATCATCATTGGCTAAGTCTGTAGAGAAAATGAGTCTCAAACGAGTACTAGCATTGAACGCGAATTTTTCGAAAAATCGATGTTTGATCCTATAGTCGAAATGTGATAATTAAAACGGTCTTCCGGTTCCGAAAAGCATAATAAATCAACCTTACTTACCTTACCAATTGGCTCTAGAGCTCAGGGTGAGCTTTTCTTCCTGCAATATCAGCCTCCAAGCATTTCGGTCCAATATCTTCTCCTTCCATCCATGGACTCCCATTCTTTGTAGATGTTGTACGACAATATCCCGCCATCTTAGTTGAGGTCTGCCTCTTCTTCTTGTGGAGTACATTCTATCATACATGATTCTTCGCGGTATTCTATCCTGATTCATACGTTCTATATGGCCCATCCAAATAATTTTTCTGCCTTTAATATATCTTACTACATCCTTTTGGTTTAAGATGGAATTTATCTCTTCATTTTTTCGACTTATCCAGAAATCTCCATCCTTGATTGGTCCATATATTTTTCTGATTCTTCTTCTTTCAGTTTTCCTTAATTGCTGTTCGTCTTCTACATTCATTGTCCATACCTCAACACTGTAAGTTATTAACGGTCTTATAAGTGTTTTGTAAATCAATAGTTTGGTATATCTGCTAATTAACTAGCTTTTTAGTAATTGTATGTTGGCATAATATGCTTTGTTCCCTGCATTTATTCTTTCTCTGATTGCATCGTGCATGTTATTTTGGTCATTTATCGTCATTCCAAGATACTTGAAGTTTGTTACCGCTACAAATTTCTTGTCATCTATTGTAAATTGGTGGTAACGTTTTCCATCTTGCTTTGGAGTCAGCAGTAGGAATTTGGTTTTATTCATGTTTGGCTGTAGCCCAATTTCATTTGCATCTTCCTTGCCATCTGATCTCTTGTAGTGCTACAATATCAATTTTGCGTTGTGTGATTACATTGGCTATTTCTTGCAATTTACCTGGTATTAACATTGTTCGGACGTTCCATGTTGCTATGGACCAATCCTGTATGTTCTCTTTAATTCTTCTTCTGTTCTGGATATTATAAATACGTCGTCGGCATATGTGCTAATTTGGCTGAGTTTCGTAAATATTGTTCCTCTTTTGCCTATTTTGCTTATTATTGCATGTAGTGCAGATAGTCCGTCTCCTTGTTTTACACCTTTGTTATATTCTGTTAGTTCACCCATATCGCTCCATATTTTGACTTTAAAATATGTGCGTTGGAGTGTCATGTTTGTTAATCTAATCAATTTATTAGGTATTTTTAATTCTTCCATAATTTGTATTAATTTATGTCCTTTAATACTATCAAAAGCACTACGAAAGTCTATGAATAACATGTAGAGATTCATATTATGTTCATAATGTTTTTCCATTATTTGTCTTATTGTGAATAATTGATCTATTGTGCTTCTTCCTTGTCTAAAGCCTGCTTGGTATTCTCCTATTATGTTTTCTGTTATTGCTATTAATCTTGTATGTATGATGCTGGTCAATATTTTGTAAGTTGTATAAAGTTACATGATGACTCTATAATTACTACATTCTGTTTTGTCACCTTTGTTGTGTATTGGTCACAATATTCCATTATTCCATGCTTCTGGTATGTGTTCTTCTTGCCAGATTTGTTTTATCATTTTGTATATATCTTCTATCATATTTGGTCCAGAATATTTTAGTATTTCTTCTGTTATTTCATCTTCTCCTGGTGATTTATTGTTTTCTAGATTTTTTATTATCTTCTCAACTTCTTCTCTTGTTGGTGTTCCTTCTGTGTTTTGTTCATCGTTATTTTCTATTTCTTCTTCTCTATATGTTTCATTGTATAATTGTTCTTGGAAGTGTTCCGTCCATCTTTCTAGTACACTTTCTTTGTCTCCTATTATCTCCCCGTCTCTCCTTTTACATCCTATCTCTTTGGATTGATATCCTTTATTTATTCTCTTTATTGCTGCTTAGTACATTCTAATCTCTGACTGTTGACTAAGTTGTTCTATTTCTTGGATATTCTTTCTTATCCATTCTTTTTTTCTTTTTCTTACATAAATTATTTGCCTGTTGCCTTAGTTCTTTGTATTTGTTACAACTGCTTCTTGATTCTCTTTGCAGCATCTTCATTCTTGCAACATTTTTTTGGTAAATTATTTGCTGACATTCTCCATCAAACCACTCTTTTTTCCTTGATGTTTTCTCTTTGCCTATTACTTCTTCTGCAGCTTCTGTTAACACTTTTCAATTCTTTTCCACTTCCCTTCTATTGTTTCTTCTTGAGTAACTTATTTTTAATTGCTGTTTGGTAATTCAGCTTGTTTTCTTGGTTGTCAAATTTTGTATAATTCCATTTTGTCTTCGTATATTCAGTCATAGTTTACTTTTTACCATAAAATGATCTGAATCACAGTTTGATCCTCTTTGGCTTATTACATCTATAATTGTTGAGGAGTGTCTCTTATCTATTAATACATGATCTATTTGATTTACTGTTTCATTTTCTGGTGATTTCCATGTGCCTAAATGTATCTTCTTATGTGGAAAGAAGGTGCTTTTAGTTACCAACCTATTTCTATTTGCGAATTGTGTTATTTTCATTACTGTTTTTGTGTAGAGAATGGTTACCAATTATGTCTGTGTCACTATTTCTCACTCCTATTTTTGCGTGGTAATCACCTGCAATTATTACGATATCATATCTTGCTACTTTTTCTATTGTTCTTTCTAGTTGATCATAGAATTGTTCTTTTTCTAGATCTTCTTTTTCATTGGTTGGAGCATGCACCGACAGTATACTAATATTTTGGAATTTACCCATGATTCTTATTTTGCATATCCTCTCATTGATTGGTTCGAATGATAGAACTCTTTCTCTTAGGTTTTTTATTATTATAAACCCTGTTTTCTCTTTTGTTCCGCTATAGTATACGCTGTAATCTTTTTTGTCTATTTTACCATGTCCTTGCCATCTGATCTCTTGTAGTGCTACAATATCAATTTTGCGTTGTGTGATTACATTGGCTATTTCTTGCAATTTACCTGGTATTAACATTGTTCGGACGTTCCATGTTGCTATGGACCAATAATTAACTTGCTTTTTAGTAATTGTATGTTGGCATAATATGCTTTGTTCCCTACATTTATTCTTTCTCTAATTGCATCGTGCATGTTATTTTGGTCATTTATCGTCATTCCAAGATACTTGAAGTTTGTTACCGCTACAAATTTCTTGTCATCTATTGTAAATTGGTGGTAACGTTTTCCATCTTGCTTTGGAGTCAGCAGTAGGAATTTGGTTTTATTCATGTTTGGCTGTAGCCCAATTTTATTTGCTTCTTCTTCTAATATCCTGTATGTTCTCTTTAATTCTTCTTCTGTTCTGGATATTATAACTACGTCGTCGGCATATGTGCTAATTTGGCTGAGTTTCGTAAATATTGTTCCTCTTTTGCCTATTTTGCTTATTATTGCATGTAGTGCAGATAGTCCGTCTCCTTGTTTTACACCTGTGATATATTCTGTTAGTTCACCCATATCGCTCCATATTTTGACTTTAAAATATGTGCGTTGGAGTGTCATGTTTGTTAATCTAATCAATTTATTAGGTATTTGTAATTCTTCCATAATTTGTATTAATTTATGTCTTTTAATACTATCAAAAGCACTACGAAAGTCTACGAATAACATGTAGAGATTTATATTATGTTCATAATGTTTTTCCATTATTTGTCTTATTGTGAATAATTGATCTATTGTGCTTCTTCCTTGTCTAAAGCCTGCTTGGTATTCTCCTATTATGTTTTCTGTTATTGCTATTAATCTTGTATGTATGATGCTGGTCAATATTTTGTAAGTTGTATAAAGTTACATGATGCCTCTATAATTACTACATTCATTTTTGTCACCTTTCTTGTGTATTGGGCACAATATTCCATTATTCCATGCTTCTGGTATGTGTTCTTCTTGCCAGATTTGTTTTATCATTTTGTATATATATCTTCTATCATATTTGGTCCAGAATATTTTAGTATTTCTTCTGTTATTTCATCTTCTCCTGGTGATTTATTGTTTTCTAGATTTTTTATTATCTTCTCAACTTCTTCTCTTGTTGGTGTTCCTTCTGTGTTTTGTTCATCTTTATTTTCTATTTGTTCTTCTCTATATGTTTTATTGTATAATTGTTCTTGGAAGTGTTCTGTCCATCTTTCTAGTACACTTTCTTTGTCTCCTATTATCTCCCCGTCTCTCCTTTTACATCCTATCTCTTTGGGTTGATAGCCTTTATTTATTCTCTTTATTGCTGCTTAGTACTTTCTAATCTCTGACTGTTGACTAAGTTGTTCTATTTCTTGGATATTCTTTCTTATCCATTCTTTTTTCTTTTTCTTACATAAATTATTTGCCTGTTGCCTTAGTTCTTTGTATTTGTTACAACTGCTTCTTGTTTCTCTTTCCAGCATCTTCATTCTTGCAACATTTTTTTGGTAAATTATTTGCTGACATTCTCCATCAAACCACTCTTTCTTCCTTGATGTTTTCTCTTTGCCTATTACTTCTTCTGCAGCTTCTGTTAACACTTTTCAATTCTTTTCCACTTCCCTTCTACTGTTTCTTCTTGAGTAACTTATTTTTAATTGCTGTTTGGTAATTCAGCTTGTTTTCTTGGTTGTCAAATTTTGTATAATTCCATTTTGTCTTCGTATATTCTGCTCATAGTTTACTTTTTACCATAAACTGATCTGATTCACAGTTTGATCCTCTTTGGCTTATTACATCTATAATTGTTGAGGAGTGTCTCTTATCTATTAATACATGATCTATTTGATTTACTGTTTCATCGTCTGGTGATTTCCATGTGCCTAAATGTATCTTCTTATGTGGAAAGAAGGTGCTTTTAGTTACCAACCTATTTCTTTTTGCAAATTGTGTTAAAAGTAGGCCATTTTGATTACTGTTTTTGTGTAGAGAATGGTTACCAATTATGTCTGTGTCACTATTTCTACTCCTATTTTTGCGTTGTAATCACCTGCAATTATTATGATATCATATCTTGCTACTTTTTCTATTGTTCTTTCTAGTTGATCATAGAATTGTTCTTTTTCTAGATCTTCTTTTTCATTGGTTGGAGTATACTAATATTTTGGAATTTACCCATGATTCTTATTTTGCATATCCTCTCATTGATTGGTTCCAATGATAGAACTCTTTCTCTTAGGTTTTTTGTTATTATAAACCCTGTTTTCTCTTTTGTTCCGCTATAGTATACGCTGTAATCTTTTTTGTCTATTTTACCATGTCCTTGCCATCTGATCTCTTGTAGTGCAACAATATCAATTTTGCGTTGTGTGATTACATTGGCTATTTCTTGCATTTTACCTGGTATTAACATTGTACGGACGTTCCATGTTGCTATGGACCAATCATGTACCTTGTTCTTGCCTGGTTCGTCATCTGTGTTTCCCATCCTTATCCGAGGCTGATGCGCAGGATTCTTAACAAGTTGCTTTTTTACGAGGTGAGGTTGTCAGCCTAACGCTCAACCATTTTATCCCTTGGAGGGTTTTTTCTGTTGGAGCTTACTCCCCTAGATGGTCGCCTACCAGGGCTATGGGGCCATCTCCCCATGTCATTTGATTCGGGTTTCCGTCCCTTAGAACAAGTTGCTTTCACTACAGCTCTTGAGCCAGGTAGTTTTCTAGTTTTGGTCCGCAACGGTTTCACGGTATCCTCCATATCTGGAGTGCGTTCCCATATCCGCCACCTAGGGAGGCGCCCGATGGAGTACTAGCAACCCCGCACGGGATAATAAATCAACATTTTATGGAAAAATATCTCTGGCTTGATCTGTAGTGAAAATGAGTTTCAAACAAGTACAAGCATTGAACGTGAATTTCTCGAAAAATCTATTTTTTTTTCCTATAGTCGAAATGTAATAATTAAAACGCTTTTCAGGCTCCGAAAAGCATAAAACTTCAACATTTTAAGGAAAATCATCTCTAGCTTGGAAAGTAGAGAAACTGGTTTCTCACGTATATTAGAATTGAAAGCAAAGTTCTTGAAAAATCATGTTTTGATCCAATAATAGAAATGTAATATTAAAAACGCTTTTCACATTCTGAAAAATGTAATATTTCAACATTTTAAGAAGAATCATCCTTAGCTTGGTAAGTAGAAAAAATGAGTTTCAAACGAGTATAAGCATTGAACGCGAATTTCTCGAAAAGTCAAGTTTTCATTATATAGTCGAAATGTCATAATTAAAACGCCTTTGAGGTTCTGAACGCATAATAATTCAACATTTTAAGAAAAATCATCACTGGCTAAGTGTGTAAAGAAAATGAGTCTCAAACGAGAATATCTCGAAAAATCAAGTTTTGATCCTATAGTCGAAATGTCAGAATTAAAACGCATTTGATGCTTTTAGAAGCTTAATAATTCAACATTTTAACAAAAGACATCTCTGGCTAATTCTGTAGAGAAAATAAGTTGCAAATGAGTATAAGCATAAAACGTGTATTTCTCGAAAAATCAAGTCTACATCCTACAGTAGAAATGTGATATATAAAACGCTTTGAAGGTTTACGAAAAGCATAATAATTCAACATTATAAGAAAAATCATTTCTGACTTGGTCTGTTGTGAAAATGAGTTTCCAACGAGTACTAGCATTGAACGCGAATCTCTCGAAAAATAATTTTTTTCCTATAGTCGAAAAGTAATAATTACATCGCTTTTCAGGCCCTGAAAAGCATAATAATTCAATACTTAAAGGAAAATCATCTCTGGCTTGGTGTGTAGAGAAAATGAGTTTCAAACGTATATTAGCATTGAACGCGAAATTCTCCAAAAATTAAGTTTTGATCCTATAGTCGAAATGTTATAATTAAATTACATTTCATCTTCTGAAAAGAATAATATATTAATATTTTAAGGAAAATCTTCTCTGGCTTGATCTGTAGTGAAAATGAGTTTCAAACAAGTACAAGCATTGAACGTGAATTTCTCGAAAAGTCAAGTCTTCATTATATAGTCGAAATATCATAATTAAAACGCCTTTCAGGCTCTGAAAATTCCACAATTTAAGAAAAATCATCTCTGGCTTGGTTTGAAAGAAAATGAGTTCCAAACGAGTACTAGCATGGAACATGAATTTCTTTCAAAATCAAGATTTTTATCACATAGTCAAAAAGTATAATTAAAACGCTTTTCACGCTCTTAATAGCATAATAATTCAACATTATAAGGAAAATCATCACTGGCTAAGTCTGTAGAGAAAATGAGTCTCAAACGAGTACTAGCATTGAACGCGAATTTTTCGAAAATCGATGTTTGATCCTATAGTCGAAATGTGATAATTAAAACGGTCTTCCGGTTACGAAAAGCATAATAAATCAACCTTACGTACCTTACCAATTGGTTCTAGAGCTCTGGGTGAGCTTTTCCTCCTGCACTATCAGCCTCCAAGCATTTCGGTCCTATATCTTCTCCTTCCATCCATGGACTCCCATTCTCTGTAGATGTTGTACGACAATATCCCGCCATCTTAGTTGAGGTCTGCCTCTTCTTCTTGTGGAGTACATTCTCTCGTACATGATTCTTCGCGGTATTCTATCCTTATTCATACGTTCTATATGACCCATCCAAATAATTTTTCTCTCTTTAATAAATCTTACTATATCCTTTTGGTTTAAGATGGAATTTATCTCTTCATTGTTTCGCCTTATCCAGAAATCTCCATCCTTGATTGGTCCATATATTTTTCTGATTATTCTTCTTTCAGTTTTCCTTAATTGCTGTTCGTCTTCTACACTCATTGTCCATACCTCAGCACTGTAAGTTATTAACGGTCTAATAAGTGTTTTGTAAATCAATAGTTTGGTATATCTGCTAATTAACTTGCTTTTTAGTAATTGTATGTTGGCATAATATGCATTGTTCCCTGCATTTATTCTTTCTCTAATTGCATCGTGTATGTTATTTTGGTCATTTATCGTCATTCCAAGATACTTGAAGTTTGTTACCGCTACAAATTTCTTGTCATCTATTGTAAATTGGTGGTAACGTTTTCCATCTTGCTTTGGAGTCAGCAGTAGGAATTTGGTTTTATTCATGTTTGGCTGTAGCCCAATTTTATTTGCTTCTTCTTCTAATATCCTGTATGTTCTCTTTAATTCTTCTTCTGTTCTGGATATTATAACTACGTCGTCGGCATATGTGCTAATTTGGCTGAGTTTCGTAAATATTGTTCCTCTTTTGCCTATTTTGCTTATTATTGCATGTAGTGCAGATAGTCCGTCTCCTTGTTTTACACCTGTGTTATATTCTGTTAGTTCACCCATATCGCTCCATATTTTGACTTTAAAATATGTGCGTTGGAGTGTCATGTTTGTTAATCTAATCAATTTATTAGGTATTTGTAATTCTTCCATAATTTGTATTAATTTATGTCTTTTAATACTATCAAAAGCACTACGAAAGTCTATGAATAACATGTAGAGATTTATATTATGTTCATAATGTTTTTCCATTATTTGTCTTATTGTGAATAATTGATCTATTGTGCTTCTTCCTTGTCTAAAGCCTGCTTGGTATTCTCCTATTATGTTTTCTGTTATTGCTATTAATCTTGTATGTATGATGCTGGTCAATATTTTGTAAGTTGTATAAAGTTACATGATGCGTCTCTAATTACTACATTCATTTTTGTCACCTTTCTTGTGTATTGGGCACAATATTCCATTATTCCATGCTTCTGGTATGTGTTCTTCTTGCCAGATTTGTTTTATCATTTTGTATATATATCTTCTATCATATTTGGTCCAGAATATTTTAGTATTTCTTCTGTTATTTCATCTTCTCCTGGTGATTTATTGTTTTCTAGATTTTTTATTATCTTCTCAACTTCTTCTCTTGTTGGTGTTCCTTCTGTGTTTTGTTCATCTTTATTTTCTATTTGTTCTTCTCTATATGTTTTATTGTATAATTGTTCTTGGAAGTGTTCTGTCCATCTTTCTAGTACACTTTCTTTGTCTCCTATTATCTCCCCGTCTCTCCTTTTACATCCTATCTCTTTGGGTTGATAGCCTTTATTTATTCTCTTTATTGCTGCTTAGTACTTTCTAATCTCTGACTGTTGACTAAGTTGTTCTATTTCTTGGATATTCTTTCTTATCCATTCTTTTTTCTTTTTCTTACATAAATTATTTGCCTGTTGCCTTAGTTCTTTGTATTTGTTACAACTGCTTCTTGTTTCTCTTTCCAGCATCTTCATTCTTGCAACATTTTTTTGGTAAATTATTTGCTGACATTCTCCATCAAACCACTCTTTCTTCCTTGATGTTTTCTCTTTGCCTATTACTTCTTCTGCAGCTTCTGTTAACACTTTTCAATTCTTTTCCACTTCCCTTCTACTGTTTCTTCTTGAGTAACTTATTTTTAATTGCTGTTTGGTAATTCAGCTTGTTTTCTTGGTTGTCAAATTTTGTATAATTCCATTTTGTCTTCGTATATTCTGCTCATAGTTTACTTTTTACCATAAACTGATCTGATTCACAGTTTGATCCTCTTTGGCTTATTACATCTATAATTGTTGAGGAGTGTCTCTTATCTATTAATACATGATCTATTTGATTTACTGTTTCATCGTCTGGTGATTTCCATGTGCCTAAATGTATCTTCTTATGTGGAAAGAAGGTGCTTTTAGTTACCAACCTATTTCTTTTTGCAAATTGTGTTAAAAGTAGGCCATTTTGATTACTGTTTTTGTGTAGAGAATGGTTACCAATTATGTCTGTGTCACTATTTCTACTCCTATTTTTGCGTTGTAATCACCTGCAATTATTATGATATCATATCTTGCTACTTTTTCTATTGTTCTTTCTAGTTGATCATAGAATTGTTCTTTTTCTAGATCTTCTTTTTCATTGGTTGGAGTATACTAATATTTTGGAATTTACCCATGATTCTTATTTTGCATATCCTCTCATTGATTGGTTCCAATGATAGAACTCTTTCTCTTAGGTTTTTTGTTATTATAAACCCTGTTTTCTCTTTTGTTCCGCTATAGTATACGCTGTAATCTTTTTTGTCTATTTTACCATGTCCTTGCCATCTGATCTCTTGTAGTGCAACAATATCAATTTTGCGTTGTGTGATTACATTGGCTATTTCTTGCATTTTACCTGGTATTAACATTGTACGGACGTTCCATGTTGCTATGGACCAATCATGTACCTTGTTCTTGCCTGGTTCGTCATCTGTGTTTCCCATCCTTATCCGAGGCTGATGCGCAGGATTCTTAACAAGTTGCTTTTTTACGAGGTGAGGTTGTCAGCCTAACGCTCAACCATTTTATCCCTTGGAGGGTTTTTTCTGTTGGAGCTTACTCCCCTAGATGGTCGCCTACCAGGGCTATGGGGCCATCTCCCCATGTCATTTGATTCGGGTTTCCGTCCCTTAGAACAAGTTGCTTTCACTACAGCTCTTGAGCCAGGTAGTTTTCTAGTTTTGGTCCGCAACGGTTTCACGGTATCCTCCATATCTGGAGTGCGTTCCCATATCCGCCACCTAGGGAGGCGCCCGATGGAGTACTAGCAACCCCGCACGGGATAATAAATCAACATTTTATGGAAAAATATCTCTGGCTTGATCTGTAGTGAAAATGAGTTTCAAACAAGTACAAGCATTGAACGTGAATTTCTCGAAAAATCTATTTTTTTTTCCTATAGTCGAAATGTAATAATTAAAACGCTTTTCAGGCTCCGAAAAGCATAAAACTTCAACATTTTAAGGAAAATCATCTCTAGCTTGGAAAGTAGAGAAAATGGTTTCTCACGTATATTAGAATTGAAAGCAAAGTTCTTGAAAAATCATGTTTTGATCCAATAATAGAAATGTAATATTAAAAACGCTTTTCACATTCTGAAAAATGTAATATTTCAACATTTTAAGAAGAATCATCCTTAGCTTGGTAAGTAGAAAAAATGAGTTTCAAACGAGTATAAGCATTGAACGCGAATTTCTCGAAAAGTCAAGTTTTCATTATATAGTCGAAATGTCATAATTAAAACGCCTTTGAGGTTCTGAACGCATAATAATTCAACATTTTAAGAAAAATCATCACTGGCTAAGTGTGTAAAGAAAATGAGTCTCAAACGAGAATATCTCGAAAAATCAAGTTTTGATCCTATAGTCGAAATGTCAGAATTAAAACGCATTTGATGCTTTTAGAAGCTTAATAATTCAACATTTTAACAAAAGACATCTCTGGCTAATTCTGTAGAGAAAATAAGTTGCAAATGAGTATAAGCATAAAACGTGTATTTCTCGAAAAATCAAGTCTACATCCTACAGTAGAAATGTGATATATAAAACGCTTTGAAGGTTTACGAAAAGCATAATAATTCAACATTATAAGAAAAATCATTTCTGACTTGGTCTGTTGTGAAAATGAGTTTCCAACGAGTACTAGCATTGAACGCGAATCTCTCGAAAAATATTTTTTTTCCTATAGTCGAAAAGTAATAATTACATCGCTTTTCAGGCCCTGAAAAGCATAATAATTCAATACTTAAAGGAAAATCATCTCTGGCTTGGTGTGTAGAGAAAATGAGTTTCAAACGTATATTAGCATTGAACGCGAAATTCTCGAAAAATCAAGTTTTGATCCTATAGTCGAAATGTTATAATTAAATTACATTTCATCTTCTGAAAAGAATAATATATTAATATTTTAAGGAAAATCTTCTCTGGCTTGATCTGTAGTGAAAATGAGTTTCAAACAAGTACAAGCATTGAACGTGAATTTCTCGAAAAGTCAAGTCTTCATTATATAGTCGAAATATCATAATTAAAACGCCTTTCAGGCTCTGAAAATTCCACAATTTAAGAAAAATCATCTCTGGCTTGGTTTGAAAGAAAATGAGTTCCAAACGAGTACTAGCATGGAACATGAATTTCTTTCAAAATCAAGATTTTTATCACATAGTCAAAAAGTATAATTAAAACGCTTTTCACGCTCTTAATAGCATAATAATTCAACATTATAAGGAAAATCATCACTGGCTAAGTCTGTAGAGAAAATGAGTCTCAAACGAGTACTAGCATTGAACGCGAATTTTTCGAAAATCGATGTTTGATCCTATAGTCGAAATGTGATAATTAAAACGGTCTTCCGGTTCCGAAAAGCATAATAAATCAACCTTACGTACCTTACCAATTGGTTCTAGAGCTCTGGGTGAGCTTTTCCTCCTGCACTATCAGCCTCCAAGCATTTCGGTCCTATATCTTCTCCTTCCATCCATGGACTCCCATTCTCTGTAGATGTTGTACGACAATATCCCGCCATCTTAGTTGAGGTCTGCCTCTTCTTCTTGTGGAGTACATTCTCTCGTACATGATTCTTCGCGGTATTCTATCCTTATTCATACGTTCTATATGACCCATCCAAATAATTTTTCTCTCTTTAATAAATCTTACTATATCCTTTTGGTTTAAGATGGAATTTATCTCTTCATTGTTTCGCCTTATCCAGAAATCTCCATCCTTGATTGGTCCATATATTTTTCTGATTATTCTTCTTTCAGTTTTCCTTAATTGCTGTTCGTCTTCTACACTCATTGTCCATACGTCAGCACTGTAAGTTATTAACGGTCTAATAAGTGTTTTGTAAATCAATAGTTTGGTATATCTGCTAATTAACTTGCTTTTTAGTAATTGTATGTTGGCATAATATGCATTGTTCCCTGCATTTATTCTTTCTCTAATTGCATCGTGCATGTTATTTTGGTCATTTATCGTCATTCCAAGATACTTGAAGTTTGTTACCGCTACAAATTTCTTGTCATCTATTGTAAATTGGTGGTAACGTTTTCCATCTTGCTTTGGAGTCAGCAGTAGGAATTTGGTTTTATTCATGTTTGGCTGTAGCCCAATTTTATTTGCTTCTTCTTCTAATATCCTGTATGTTCTCTTTAATTCTTCTTCTGTTCTGGATATTATAACTACGTCGTCGGCATATGTGCTAATTTGGCTGAGTTTCGTAAATATTGTTCCTCTTTTGCCTATTTTGCTTATTATTGCATGTAGTGCAGATAGTCCGTCTCCTTGTTTTACACCTGTGTTATATTCTGTTAGTTCACCCATATCGCTCCATATTTTGACTTTAAAATATGTGCGTTGGAGTGTCATGTTTGTTAATCTAATCAATTTATTAGGTATTTGTAATTCTTCCATAATTTGTATTAATTTATGTCTTTTAATACTATCAAAAGCACTACGAAAGTCTATGAATAACATGTAGAGATTTATATTATGTTCATAATGTTTTTCCATTATTTGTCTTATTGTGAATAATTGATCTATTGTGCTTCTTCCTTGTCTAAAGCCTGCTTGGTATTCTCCTATTATGTTTTCTGTTATTGCTATTAATCTTGTATGTATGATGCTGGTCAATATTTTGTAAGTTGTATAAAGTTACATGATGCGTCTCTAATTACTACATTCATTTTTGTCACCTTTCTTGTGTATTGGGCACAATATTCCATTATTCCATGCTTCTGGTATGTGTTCTTCTTGCCAGATTTGTTTTATCATTTTGTATATATATCTTCTATCATATTTGGTCCAGAATATTTTAGTATTTCTTCTGTTATTTCATCTTCTCCTGGTGATTTATTGTTTTCTAGATTTTTTATTATCTTCTCAACTTCTTCTCTTGTTGGTGTTCCTTCTGTGTTTTGTTCATCTTTATTTTCTATTTGTTCTTCTCTATATGTTTTATTGTATAATTGTTCTTGGAAGTGTTCTGTCCATCTTTCTAGTACACTTTCTTAGTCTCCTATTATCTCCCCGTCTCTCCTTTTACATCCTATCTCTTTGGGTTGATAGCCTTTATTTATTCTCTTTATTGCTGCTTAGTACTTTCTAATCTCTGACTGTTGACTAAGTTGTTCTATTTCTTGGATATTCTTTCTTATCCATTCTTTTTTCTTTTTCTTACATAAATTATTTGCCTGTTGCCTAAGTTCTTTGTATTTGTTACAACTGCTTCTTGTTTCTCTTTCCAGCATCTTCATTCTTGCAACATTTTTTTGGTAAATTATTTGCTGACATTCTCCATCAAACCACTCTTTCTTCCTTGATGTTTTCTCTTTGCCTATTACTTCTTCTGCAGCTTCTGTTAACACTTTTCAATTCTTTTCCACTTCCCTTCTACTGTTTCTTCTTGAGTAACTTATTTTTAATTGCTGTTTGGTAATTCAGCTTGTTTTCTTGGTTGTCAAATTTTGTATAATTCCATTTTGTCTTCGTATATTCTGCTCATAGTTTACTTTTTACCATAAACTGATCTGATTCACAGTTTGATCCTCTTTGGCTTATTACATCTATAATTGTTGAGGAGTGTCTCTTATCTATTAATACATGATCTATTTGATTTACTGTTTCATCGTCTGGTGATTTCCATGTGCCTAAATGTATCTTCCTATGTGGAAAGAAGGTGCTTTTAGTTACCAACCTATTTCTTTTTGCAAATTGTGTTAAAAGTAGGCCATTTTGATTACTGTTTTTGTGTAGAGAATGGTTACCAATTATGTCTGTGTCACTATTTCTACTCCTATTTTTGCGTTGTAATCACCTGCAATTATTATGATATCATATCTTGCTACTTTTTCTATTGTTCTTTCTAGTTGATCATAGAATTGTTCTTTTTCTAGATCTTCTTTTTCATTGGTTGGAGTATACTAATATTTTGGAATTTACCCATGATTCTTATTTTGCATATCCTCTCATTGATTGGTTCCAATGATAGAACTCTTTCTCTTAGGTTTTTTGTTATTATAAACCCTGTTTTCTCTTTTGTTCCGCTATAGTATACGCTGTAATCTTTTTTGTCTATTTTACCATGTCCTTGCCATCTGATCTCTTGTAGTGCAACAATATCAATTTTGCGTTGTGTGATTACATTGGCTATTTCTTGCATTTTACCTGGTATTAACATTGTACGGACGTTCCATGTTGCTATGGACCAATCATGTACCTTGTTCTTGCCTGGTTCGTCATCTGTGTTTCCCATCCTTATCCGAGGCTGATGCGCAGGATTCTTAACAAGTTGCTTTTTTACGAGGTGAGGTTGTCAGCCTAACGCTCAACCATTTTATCCCTTGGAGGGGTTTTTCTGTTGGAGCTTACTCCCCTAGATGGTCGACTACCAGGGCTATGGGGCCATCTCCCCATGTCATTTGATTCGGGTTTCCGTCCCTTAGAACAGTTGCTTTCACTACAGCTCTTGAGCCAGGTAGTTTTCTAGTTTTGGTCCGCAACGGTTTCACGGTATCCTCCATATCTGGAGTGCGTTCCCATATCCGCCACCTAGGGAGGCGCCCGATGGAGTACTAGCAACCCCGCACGGGATAATAAATCAACATTTTATGGAAAAATATCTCTGGCTTGATCTGTAGTGAAAATGAGTTTCAAACAAGTACAAGCATTGAACGTGAATTTCTCGAAAAATCTATTTTTTTTCCTATAGTCGAAATGTAATAATTAAAACGCTTTTCAGGCTCCGAAAAGCATAAAACTTCAACATTTTAAGGAAAATCATCTCTAGCTTGGAAAGTAGAGAAAATGGTTTCTCACGTATATTAGAATTGAAAGCAAAGTTCTTGAAAAATCATGTTTTGATCCAATAATAGAAATGTAATATTAAAAACGCTTTTCACATTCTGAAAAGTGTAATATTTCAACATTTTAAGAAGAATCATCCTTAGCTTGGTAAGTAGAAAAAATGAGTTTCTAACGAGTATAATCATTGAACGCGAATTTCTCGAAAAGTCAAGTCTTCATTATATTTCGAAATGTCATAATTAAAACGCCTTTGAGGTTCTGAACGCATAATAATTCAACATTTTAAGAAAAATCATCACTGGCTAAGTGTGTAAAGAAAATGAGTCTCAAACGAGAATATCTCGAAAAATCAAGTTTTGATCCTATAGTCGAAATGTCAGAATTAAAACGCATTTGATGCTCTTAGAAGCTTAATAATTCAACATTTTAACAAAAGACATCTCTGGCTAATTCTGTAGAGAAAATAAGTTTGCAAATGAGTATAAGCATAAAACGTGTATTTCTCGAAAAATCAAGTCTACATCCTACAGTAGAAATGTGATATATAAAACGCTTTGAAGGTTTACGAAAAGCATAATAATTCAACATTATAAGAAAAATCATTTCTGACTTGGTCTGTTGTGAAAATGAGTTTCCAACGTGTACTAGCATTGAACGCGAATCTCTCGAAAAATAATTTTTTCCTATAGTCGAAAAGTAATAATTACATCGCTTTTCAGGCCCTGAAAAGCATAATAATTCAATACTTAAAGGAAAATCATCTCTGGCTTGGTGTGTAGAGAAAATGAGTTTCAAACGTATATTAGCATTGAACGCGAAATTCTCGAAAAATCAAGTTTTGAATCTATAGTCGAAATGTTATAATTAAATTACATTTCATCTTCTGAAAAGAATAATATATTAATATTTTAAGGAAAATCTTCTCTGGCTTGATCTGTAGTGAAAATGAGTTTCAAATAAGTACAAGCATTGAACGTGAATTTCTCGAAAAGTCAAGTCTTCATTATATAGTCGAAATATCATAATTAAAACGCCTTTCAGGCTCTGAAAATTCCACAATTTAAGAAAAATCATCTCTGGCTTGGTTTGAAAGAAAATGAGTTCCAAACGAGTACTAGCATGGAACATGAATTTCTTTCAAAATCAAGATTTTTATCACATAGTCAAAAAGTATAATTAAAACGCTTTTCACGCTCTTAATAGCATAATAATTCAACATTATAAGGAAAATCATCACTGGCTAAGTCTGTAGAGAAAATGAGTCTCAAACGAGTACTAGCATTGAACGCGAATTTTTCGAAAATCGATGTTTGATCCTATAGTCGAAATGTGATAATTAAAACGGTCTTCCGGTTACGAAAAGCATAATAAATCAACCTTACGTACCTTACCAATTGGTTCTAGAGCTCTGGGTGAGCTTTTCCTCCTGCACTATCAGCCTCCAAGCATTTCGGTCCTATATCTTCTCCTTCCATCCATGGACTCCCATTCTCTGTAGATGTTGTACGACAATATCCCGCCATCTTAGTTGAGGTCTGCCTCTTCTTCTTGTGGAGTACATTCTCTCGTACATGATTCTTCGCGG